>NC_135715.1:166205592-166526861 GCF_964656455.1 Halichoerus grypus
CACCTAACACAGCACCGGACATTCAGGAGGCTTCCAGAAAGGTGTGCTGCCTGAAGGGGGAGGTGGGGAGGGCTGAATAATTGGCATGTTATTGCCAATTATCCTCCATGTCCCTTTGGGTCTCAGACTTCAGCCTGCATCAGAATCCCCTGGGGTGGAAGGTTGCTCAAACACAGATCCCTGGGCCCTACCCAGCCCCTACCCCCCACCCTCCCACCCCCTCCACCCCCAGTCCTGGTGGAACCCGAGAACGTGCCTTCCTAAGAGCTGTCCTGCCACTGCTGCTGGTCCTGCGAGCCCAGCCGGACAAGGGCTGCTCCAGCTCCAGCGTGATGCGAGCTCCGCCGCGGGGAGCCCATTCCTTCCGTTATCTCTGTCTTTTTGTGGCCTGAGCCCCGAAGCTTTATTAAGGAGAAATGGAAGTGAGAAGTTTTGATTATAATAATCTCAGGCTTCTGCCTGCTTTTTTTTCTTTTTTTCTTTTTTTGATTTTTATTTATTTATTTGACAGAGACAGACACAGCGAGAGAGGGAACACGAGCAGGGGGAGTGGGAGAGGGGGAAGCAGGCTTCCCGCCGAGCAGGGAGCCCGATGCGGGGCTCGATCCCAGGACCCTGGGACCATGACCTGAGCCGAAGGCAGACGCTTAAGGACTGAGCCACCCAGGCGCCCCTTCTGCCTGCTTTAAATAACAATCTTATCCAGTAGCCATTTATATCTGATGGAAAAAATAAAAAAGCACGTGCCCAACTAACCACACTGCAAACAGCGGCATTTTCAAGAAAATATCTGGACTGAGTCTTTTATTTGGGGGGACTCCTCACACAGCCCTTCTTTCCCACAGGTGTTTTGTGCCTTTTAATTTTATTTCATGAATATCTTATGCTTTGGGGTGAGATGCTCATCCAAGGGAGAACGGGACGCAGAGATTTGAGCTCTCGTGTGTTTGGTGAGGGCATCGAGGGGTCAGGTGAGGTTTGAGGCGCCTTCCCATGAGGACCAGGGTGTCCGGTCAGCTCGGGGGCCAATGCCTTGGGTCTCAACATGGCGCCGGGAAACCGCAGATGGGACCCTCTGCCTCCCCTGCAAGCCAAGGGTTCTCTCTCTACTCAGTTCTGTCCGAACCAACCCTTTTCCTTGAGCACATCGTTTCAGTTAGTCCGTTCCTCCGGGACCCTTGGTAAGCCACTAGCGTCATGTTGGGGATGTCGCCTTCCGAATAGAGGCCAGGGATGGTGGCCCCTGGCAGGTCTGCTCTTGTGTGTTCACGCTGCAGCGTCTGCTGGGAGCCTCGGTCGGGACAGGATGGCAAATGTACAGAGAAAGGGGACAAATTGTGATGAGACATTGCGTGGGAAAGGCGTCGTGTGAGAAACCAGCTCTGGCTGACTTGAAGAGAGAAGCCATTGCTGCATAGCTGATAGAATTTAAGGAATAAAAACCCCCAGGTCTTTGGAAAAGCAGAGTTCAGGGCAGTTTCAAGGGAGTTGGGTGAACGGAAATCCCCTTTAGCGGTTGTCGTCCAGGTGTACGCTCAGCTCCGGTCAAGGTCAAACTCTGAGCTTGGGCTATGGGTCCCAACAGTCAGACTCTGACAGGCCACCAGGATGACCTGGAATGGAGAGTACTGTCCTCTGAAGGAAGAGTGGGACACTTTAAAGAAGGTGGAAGGGGGAGTGCCTGGCTGGCTCAGTCCGTAGAGCATGTGACTTTTGATCTTCGGGGTTGTGAGTTCAAGCCCCACATTGGGTGTCGAGATTACTTAAAAAAAAAAAAAAAAGAATAAAAATCTTAAAAAAAAAAAGGTGGAAGGGAAGCTGAGGAGGCACCAGAGCCTTTTATAATTTACCAAGCCTTGGGGTGGGGGCACCTCATGATCTTGTTTTTATTTTGTAAAAGCTTTACTGTTTGAACAAACAAAACAAAAGACGTTTTTGAGATAAGATGAATTTGATTTGAAACGGAGTATCAGATAGCAAGGAAACATTGTTAATTTTGTTAGGTTTGTAATGGCACTGTGACTACATAGAAAAAAATACACATCTTTTCTTTCTTATTTATTTGAGAGAGTGGGGGAGTGGCGGGGGGAGAGAGAATCTGAAGCCGACTCCCTGCTGAGCACAGAGCCCAACTCCATGCGGGGCTGAGATCTGGGGCTGAGATCTTGACAAGAGCCAAAACCAAGAGTCGGATGCTCAACCGACTAGCCACCCAGGCGCCCCCCCAAAAATACACATCTTTTTTAGACGTGTACTAAAGCATGTGGGGGATAAAATGTCATTATGTCTCGGATTGGCTTTGTGATACTTCCTCAAAAAAAGTGAAAAATGAAAAACAAGGCTAGGTGGAATAAACAAGGCAAAATCTAATAATTTTTATCTTAAAAAATGTTTATTTTTATCTTTGAAAAATCCTCATTAGAAGCATCCTGTGGGGGGCTGCACGTGAGCTGACTGTTCGGGGCCAGGGGTACCGGTGTGGGGGGAGTTCAGGCAGGGCTGGCTTCCAGGGCTCACTGTCTGTGGGACCACACACTGACACATGGTCACCACAGCGCTGACCCTTGGCAAAGGCTGGCAGCCCGTGCCTGGCCTCTGCCCTCCCACTTTCACCTTGGCGTGGACTTGAAGGTGCACGTGCAGGAGTACTTCCTGAGACACCTGTCATCGGACATCTCCTCTGGACACTGGGGCCGCCGATGGCTGCTTCCTCTGTTGCCTCGCTCCGGGGCATCAGTGAGAAAGCCATCTGGGGAAGTTGACCCAGTTTAGAATTCAAATTCACTTCCTTGCCTATGCAATTGGGATTTATTTTCTCTGCAAAAGGCTTGCATCTCAGCGCAAAGGGCCTCTCGCTGGGCTTGGGTATGCATGCGGGGATCTTCACAGAGAAAGCTCCTGCCTGGTTGATTTTCCTAACAGCGTGCACCTCGTGGTATCCTCGGAACCTGGCGTTGTTAAGAGCGTGTCATCACGATACAGCACAGAAGCTAAGGCAATTTGGATGTCCTTGGGCCCCAAATTAATATGCGCTTTGTATAGTCTTGTAATTTGGGAGGCAATTTTCCATAACACAGTGAGAGATGTTCCTTCATACATTTGAGATAATTTAGCTCAATGTTCATTTGAAAAAATTACTGTGCTAATAGCAGCTCTTCAGCTTCAGAACAACAGACCAGCCTGGGAGAACATGGAAGTCCCTGAAAGTGATTCTCCTATCAGTCTGTCTGGGAGCATCAGCATAAAAGCTGTTGGAATTTCCCCCAGACCAGCAGCTGTCTGGAGGTTGTACGGCAGGATCGGAATTGGGGCAGGGACTCGTGAACTCTCGCTGATTTGCATAAAACCAGGAGCCCTCAATGGAGGAATAGGAAATAAAGGTGGAGTAAGGAGTTTCCCTGTTGTCCAAGTACACTGGAAGTCACTGCCCATAAATCAGAATTCCTGTATGTTCAGCTATGGGAACACTTTATTCTTCCTGCTGGACGTTTCTGCCCAAGCTGTGAACAAACAGATGCCAACAGGAGAGCATGAACTCTATCTTTCTGCTGGGTGTGTTTTGTCTCGGGCTTCCTGGTTCTATGTACCAGAGGCCTTTGTTATCCTGGGGGAGGAATAATTCTCTACCCCAATCAGAATCCAATACCATAATAAAAAATAAATTTAAAAAACATTTTTTGCCCCAATCAAGAATGTAGTTTCTAATGGTGCTGCTTTATTTATTTTTTTTAAAGATTTTATTTATTTATTTATTTGAGAGAGAGAATATGAGAGAGAGAGCACGAGAGGGGGGAGGGTCAGAGGGAGAAGCAGACGCCCCGCGGAGCAGGGAGCCCGATGTGGGACTCGATCCAGGGACTCTAGGATCATGACCTGAGCCAAAGGCCGTCGCTTAACCAACTGAGCCACCCAGGTGCCCTAACGGTGCTGCTTTAGACCAAACCCCAGGTAAGGCCCCGGTAGACCCAAGTTCATTTCCGGCTGTATTCCTGTTCCACAGCATACCAGCTGCCTATAGTGATTTTGAATTAAGTCATCACTACTGTGGGTGTTTTCCATGTGATAAGCATTGTGGGCATGGAGGAGATGATAATTTGTAAGACTCTGAACCCTCTGGAAAAGCTCATGAATGAGGAATACTTGTCATCAAAGTCACTGACTTCAGAAAGGGAGAAGAGGGAAGAACTGGCTGCTTCTATTCACGTGTAACTGGCAATTGAGGCTGAAAGTCGGCAGTTCAATAGGTGCCTGCATTTGGAAGGACTCTGGTTCATTTTCAAGTCTAGTTCTTCTACTGAACCAAAGCAAATCTGGACACAGCCCCAGATTTCATGAATTTCCCAGATCTTTCTGGACAAGAAGCACCTGGTGCTTTTCCATTTTAAACACCACTCTCGAGAGTGATGAGGGTCAAGTTCACTGGATGGGCCCGACCTGGGAGCAGACTCTCACACACATACGTGTGAGGACAAGTGCAGCAGAACCAGGAGGAATGAAAAAGTGGAAGGGAGAATACAAGGCTCCCTTTGTAGCCAGCTGAGTCACCTGTGCCCATGACCTGGCCACTTCCATTCACCAGGCTGTCTGGTGATAATATATACTGGAGAAATAGAAGCTGACCGCACCCTGGAAGGAAATAAAGGGGGTATAAAGGTGAGGTTTTATGGAAACGATTGCAACCTCTGCGCGGCAAGTTCCAAAGTACTGTTCTGCGTCTGCTGGGAAGAAGGGCGGCAGCAGCTGTTAGCTAGAGGGCAACTAAGGCCACGCAGTCCGTCCACATCCCTTTGCCGCCCTTCCCACTGCCGACCACCAGCATGCGAAGCAAATGTTTATTTCAGGGCAACTTGCTTCATTTCATCTAGTGGTTCTTAACTTTCAGAACACATGAGAATCACCCAGGGAGCTTTTGAGAAATAAACACTCAGGCCCCATCCAGAGAGATTCGGATTCAGTTGTCTGTGATGGGGTCCTGACATTTTGCTTTTGTTTTTGTGTGTCTGATGTGGGAACCGTTGATTAAAGCCATCATCAAAGGACAGGACAGGGGAAACAATGAGGGGAGATTCAAATCATCATCTCCTGGGGGTGGGGAGACAGGAACAAAATCGTGTCGCTTTCCATCCTTCTGAAAACATCTTTGCATATCTTCTCTCTGATAATGCCAAACTTGCTGGAGTTACCCAGTCACTCCAGTTTACTACAGCTGGGGGAAAGCTAACCAGCGCTGTGAATCCAACGAATCCCGGCTCTGACTAGATCAAGTGTCTGGTTTGGTTCTGTGAAACATTAACTTGTTTCTCTTTATCACGGATTGTAGCAGGTTTCTTGTGAGGATGAAGTCCAGTTATTTCTTGGACAGAATGGGCGTGAGCCCCAGTTGGTTTCCTGAGGGAGGAGGCAGAGAGGCTGGGCATGAACATGGCTAGGTATGTCTTGGGGAGTGAGGCTCAGGGTTCACCTTTGGTAAATGTTTAACCAGAAGCACCTTTACTAGTCTTCAGTGTCTGTCTTTGAGAAAGTGAGTTTAAAGGGTGTTTTGAAAGTTTCCTAGTGGACAGGTGTTGCACCCCACGGCCTTTGTGGAGGCAAAGCAAGGGCCAGCCCAGGCTAGGTAGCGCAGATACTCCCGATCACGTCTCAACACCAGAGGACTGCTATCTTTCACATAGATACCTACTCTACTTTTCACTCTTTGCCCCCTGCATATGGTCTTCAGGAAGACCAGCGTCTTTGCCTAGTGGCTTACTGCCTGCCACTTTGTCCATCTAATTTGGAGAGCACGGTGGCGAGATGAAACGAGGGCAAGGAGGCTTGGGGCGGAGCTATGTATGGTAGGAAGACCTTCCATGCATGAGCTTTGGCAGGTTTGTCTCAGACCTGAAGGAAATCATGCCAATTTCGCAAACAAGACCCATAATACCACATCTGCATTTTTTAAAAATTACGCTATATTCTTCAGAAGCATAGGAAGGGCTGATGAGGGTATTATGAGTTGATGAATTTAGAAAAACCCAAATCTATAAGATTAAGAGAGATTTTAAAGTCCTTGTAGCTCACTTTCAATAAAGCTCAAATCTTGACTTTGAATTAACATCCAGAGCTCATCTTGGGCTTTCACCATCACCACCCGGCCCCGCCGTGAAAACAGTATTTTAAAGAAGTTGTTATGAGAACAGAAAGTACTTTCTGTATTGTTTATTGAGAGAGAGATAACTTTATACATTAGGAACTGGTGCACTTAAATTATATGACAGATGACCATAAAAACTCGGGCTTTTGTCAACAACACAACTTCATCTTATATTATTACAGTTACTGATATTTAAAAATGATACAAACAAAAATATGTATAAGTTATGCCAAAACAAAAGGCAATAAATTCCAGAAAACAGAAACAACATATATATGTGTGTGTGTATATTAGCACATTTCAAATAGCTCAACACAGAGTGATATAATAGCCCAAACCTAGAATTGTAGCTAATTCTGTACTGCACGAGCAGAACTAAGGGAAAACGACACGGATCTGACCCAGGAGCCGAGGAACGAGTGGAGCAGAACTCTTCTCACCACGTTCGTGCTCTTCATTTGCAAACTAAACGTTTTCCCTCCTTTTACTGTTCCTTGAAGACAGATTCCCCACCCCCCACCCCCAATCTTGTATGGTAGGCTTCTGGCGATTCAAAATAAGATTGTGGTAGGTGACCGAAATCAGAACCTAGGCCTCCAGCAGCAAAAGCCGAATTTAATAGCTTGGTGGACCGCCCATGCCACCCAGAAACATTTTTATCACAATGTGTCCAAGAGGCTTCCCACTTCCTACTTGGAAAACAGGGGGCGAAGTAAAAAAGAAAACCTTTATACAGTAAAAAAAAGAAAATTCTGTGTTTGTGTAATTTTTTGACCTGAAGAAAGGCTAAGTTCACCGACTTTACAGAGAACTGGTTTAATTCCTCTACTCATTGGTCTTGGTGACATTATGACATACATTCCCCTGAGTTCGGTTAACGAAAGCAAGCAAGCAAGCAAACAAATAAAAAGTGATTAAAAAAAACCCAGCATAAAACAAAGTTAAAACATTATGTGGTTGTGTCTTCTGTATTTCCTGGTATAAGTGTCCACGGAGCTAAGAAGCCCACGTTTCTAACGTTCTACCTTAGCAGTGTGTTCCCCAAAGGAATCCTTCCCTCGCGAGGTTAAGGCACCAGGTTCAACAAAGGTGAAAGGTCTGCCATGCTTGTGGAATGTGCAGGTTCCGAGCGCATCTGTATGAAGAGTGGCCAGCAGGGAAGAAGCAAAGTGATCTGTGTTTAGGCAAAGGGCCCTGCAGGCTTCAGGTGGGTCCACGGAGGAGACTAGAAGCACGAGGCAGTACTGTAAGGCACTCCTACGAGGAAAGACAGGCGGGAGGCCCAGCATGGAGGAGGAGTGCAGGCTCCCACGGTCTGCAGGCAGGCTTTCTGGCTAGGAGGGCTGACCCCCGCTCAGGAGGAGGGCGATGGGATCAAGGGGAGGGGCAAGAGGCTGGCCTACGGCGCTATGGCCAAGAGAAGGGAGTCTTTGCTGCGCTAAGAATTGCTGTAAGCTCTTGAATCTTCTACCCTGGGCAACGACTGTGGCTTCCTTCCACCCCTTTCTAACAAGGTGGCTTCTCTTTCCACAGGGAAGAACCGAAGCGAAATAGCTGTTGTTCCCTCTCCTCGAGTTGAACAACGCCTTCTGTCACTTCGGAGGCCACTTGATGAGGAGAGTGCCCCGTAACACGATCACCGGGAACCCGTTTTAAATAAAACGCCTGACAACCACGGTTGTGCTGAGGAGGGCATTCCACGCTTCTGACTTTTACCTAGAGTTTAACAGTGACTTAGACTTGACCTTGGCGTGCACCCACTAAGACACACCAAAGGAAACCCTTCAAGTCAGAGGGTCTGAATACAATGAAATTAGAATTGTCTACCATTGGGAATTGCCGGGTGCTAGGACTTAACTGTGCCCCGTGACAGAAACCAACACTCGTCCGCTTAAATGAACTGAGCGGGGCTTATTCACGCATCACCGGCCCCCCCCCCCCCCCAGCAGTGAGTTCTACCGGACGCGGGCTTAGAAGAACGGTCCGAGGTACACAGCACGCTAACGCCCAGCTGATAGCAAGTACCGAGGGAAGGAAAACAGTACCTCTACTGACTCAGTTCATGCCAAGGAGTGTTCATTTCTTTGTGTTTCGCCCCAAATTCTCTACTTTCTGACATTATGGTAGAGTAAGGAAAGTATGGAGACAGAAAATTCAAGAAATAAGGGGGAAGTTGTATGCATCACTCTTTACTGGGAAAAGTAAAAAAAATAAAACCACCTCTGTATTGACTCTCGGCAGTCTTAGGAGTCAAGAGTTGAAGACTGACTTGCTAATGCAGTTATTTCAGTGGAGTGCGGCAGAGCGGTGGGGATGAATACTTCTGCCCAAACTCAGGAACGGCCAGTACTGGCCTCACCCTAGATTAGGAGCAACCGTATCTTGGCTTCCTCCGATAATGCCTCTCTTTGCAGGAAGTGTTCAGTGTGGCGTCCAGTCGTACCCCGATTCCGTAATCCCCGCATGGCCTCTTTGGGCCAACAGGTAGAGAATAAACCCCCAGGTTTGGAAGCCAAGCCTTTCCGGGGAGGCACAGGGAGAGACCGTCCAGCGTCAATGTCCAGGGTGTATACCCGCAGCGACCACACCGGAGGCCAGACCTCAGCAAGGTGGACTCTCTCCAGCTTTGCAAAGGCTGCCTTTGGCTGCCGGAGTGAGCTCAACGCCAGGGTGCTCGCCGCCCCGGAAGGAAGTCATGGCACAGTCCCTTTGCAGGAGTCCGAGATCCCACTGAGTTGGTTGGAAACCACAAATCCCCAACACCACTGAGGTTCCCTTTTTGGTGGAGGCCTAGTCTGGTAGAATCCAAAAGTGATTACCCCCTCAGCGAATCAAGTGTGCAAGCTCCGAACAGTATCACCCTTTAGTCCTACGGATGGGAAAAGAAGGGTAATACGGTCCCCTGGAAGGCAGGGAAGCAAAGGGGGATGACGGGCGTTGACGTGGTTTTCACATAAAGAGGCTTTCAACTTTGGGGGAAATCAGCCCTGGAAAGAACACGATGCAATTCCAGTTGACTGCTTTTAAAGTACTTTGTGGCCTCCCCTCAGTGGTACAAGGGAGGTCTATTTTGGGAACTGGCTTCTCTCCTGCAGGGTTAGGTGCCAACATTTTACCAGGGTTGGACGGTCTCACACATGAGTTTCTGGCACCGTTAGGAGGGATTTCCTCCAGTGATCCACCGGGGAATGGGCCTTTCAAGTGAAAAGAGGTTCCCCTGAGTCGGCCGCCAGCTCTAGGAGATTAATTGGCCATTTTCTCATGTGTTTTATGTGTGAGCTATTTCAGATGGGATGAGAGAGGGAATGTGAGGGAAAGCAGGTATTAGCTTGGTCTTAGGTAGGTGGTAATCCATGGATTTGCTTTTGTTTCGACAGTTTCTAAGCAGTGGAACAATTCCCTAACAGTGCACCAAGTCATTTGTTTGGGTGGAAAACAGTAAGGGCGTTCACGTGCTCTAAGGCGTTCTGGGCTGGAAAACGGCAATTTTGAATTTTTCAGGACAGACCCGATTCTGAAGCCGGCTCCATTCTGTCCTATCAGATTTGGGTGGTGGTGGCTGTGCAGGCCGGCAGGTGGCACCGGCCGGGCTGTCAGGGGCGTACGAAGAGGAGAGAAAACAGAAGCGGCCGGGAGGTAGTCCTACTTCTGGGTAGCTGATGGCCATAGTACCTCTCCTATATATATATATATATATATATATATATATGTATATATATATTTTTCCCTGTTGAAAATACGCAGAAAGCGACGTGGGTAAAAGGTTCTCCTTAGGAGTTCCCAGGGGAGGCCCATATTTAGCAGGACCCTCTACGCGGGCACCCGTGAAAACAAAGGCCTTTAGAACAGGGATCCAGAATCTCACCCCCTCGGCAGATCAGACGCTCGGGGCCTGTGAGGTGGGGCAGGAAGTTCTGAACGTACAGCAAGCGTGCTGGATGGGGAGGAGGGGGGTCTGCATTTCAGGGCTCCAAACGCAGCGTGCTGGGGACGGCCTCGCTGACAGTCGGGATCACGGATACATTAATTACGGTGAAGGCAGAAGTAAGCTACGGTGACAGGGAGCTGGGGGCGGAGGGAAAAGGCACTTTGCCATCGAAGCACATCTGTTTTATAATAAGCAGGTCTATAATTCTCTTGTGAAAGATCATGTTCTGCTATCTTCTCTGAGGCTGGAAAATATAAATACTGTGTTTCACGAAGGGGAGGAAAAAGGAGGAGAGGATCAAATTTGTTTGCCTGTGTGCCAAGTGCTTGTTTGAGATTTTCCACCCTTTATCTTTTGTGTGCAACATTTTCTATAACTGGGGTGGGGAAAAAGTCAACCTGTTTTTCCAAGAATAAAAGGCTCCGTAAGGTCTCCTCGTGAAGGGGGCCTTGGCCTTTTAGCAAGTTTTTATGCCCTTGGTCACAGCTGCTGTAGAATTGGAAAATAAATGAAGCGTGTGGTCTGGGGCCCAAGGAACTGGCAGTCTGCACAAGTCTGTCTGAAATGTCTCGCCTCTAAATGGACAGAGGTATCAAGAGTTAGGATCTGGAGGGAGCAAGGTGTCGGGGGGAAAGTGGCAATGGGGTTAAACGTATCCTGTACTTTGTGAGCCACTGATGCTCTAGATCCTAACAGTAGTGAAACCACCAAACCAGGAAGGCATGGAGGCATCTGCTCAGTGGAAACATACACAGTCTTCTCACATAGTCTGCTGAAAATTGTTTCAATATCAGTGTATCTTTCTGTTCTGGGAGGAGTTCTGGTGGGAGGACGGGAGCCATGATTTCCAGCGCCGTCCCACCTGACATTCTGGCCACAGCCACTGCTGTGCGGGTGCTGCAGTGGGCCCCCCTACTCGGCCAAGTGGTGAAGCAATTCGTTATAGTTCCTACTCCTACGATATGATTTTAGCACATTCTGTTTCACTTTAAGGTGGCAATTATATGTGTGTGTGTGTCTATATATTTATTTAAACAATATTATTACACTGAATTCATTATATTTGTAAGTTTGGTATTTTCTTAATAGCCTAGTGTGGGTGTTTTGAAGTCCCATGTTACTTTGATTTTGTGAACAATTTTAAAAATGTGAAAGTGGAAGTGGTTAAATTGACAAATTAAAGGTCCAAATGAAAGTGCAATGAAGAACAATGAGAAATAAAGCATTTAAAATAATTAAGGTAGGAAATGCCTACACAAGATTCTGTGAAAAGAAACTGAAGACCATCTCATAGCATGTACGCACCATCTCCACCAGTCTCCACACCGATGCATTTAACCACAATCGCAGGAAATTTCCTCAGGCCGGCACCATTACAACATCATAAATATTACCCATGAAACCGGGGAAAACTGCTCTTCAGAAAGCTAGGTTTTCAACCGACTGTGGTGGGGTGCCACGTCATTAGGGGGCGCTGGGATTCGTACCAGCAAACAGACCCACACGTACTCATTGGTCTCGGAGGTCTTTTTTCCAGGAAAAAACCTGAGATCAACCTCAAAACCAGAAGGGGCTCTCCTCATAAATTAGGGGGTGCATGCTTTCTGTCAGAGGAAGCGCACATGCCTCATCTCTGAGCCATTCGGCTCGGCTTAGGTGATCCCCACCTGAGTGGTTGAAACTGAGGTGACGGCGTCAGGGACACGGGGTCCTGGGATGATCCAGGCGTCGTTCCTGTGTTCTGAAACAAACGATGATGAGTGCTTGCCTCAGTTACTTCGTCCTCTGCTAAAAATAAATAACACAAAAATAACCCGAAGTTCTGTGGTTCTGTAGGAAAAGCTTCCTCCTGTGTCCTGTGTAATAAAATGGCCCCTGAGAGCCAAAAAAAAAGGGAAAAAAAAAAGTCTGACCTATAAAGCATTGTGTGTAAACCACGTTTTGCTTGGGAGTGAGCTGCTGAAATTCATGGCTAAGTGTAATTCAGCTATTGGTAATTTTTTTTTTTTGAAGCCTCTGTTGGTAGTTTTTTGAGCCACAGAGGCTTCCTGGACCTTTTGGACAGCGATTTACACAGAACATACATAAGGACGTATTGGGAAGTGTGGATATGTATGTAAATCTACATCTATGTCTAGTTGAAGATGAGACATCCTCTTCTTCCAAAGGAATCGAACGGGCTAGCTGGGAAGCTGCCGGCTGCTGCATCAGCCAGAGGTCAATCCCTGGCCTCAGGCCCCTGCTGACTCAGGTGTTCTGATAGGACAGCTCGAACATGTTGCAAGCCTCCTCCAGGCTCTCGTCCATGTTCAGCCTCCGCCAGAAAGATTTCTGCTTCTTCTGCAGCTCCCTGCGGACACACCTTGGGCAGGGGACGGACTTCTCTTTGCACTCAGAATGGAAAACGGCTCCACAGCTTTCACACCTGCAAAAACCAACCACGGAGATGATGAACAAGGTGGTTAGAAGCATGACGTAAGCACCTGAAACCCAGGGGCCTCTGTGCCGCTCAGAGGACAACGTTTATTCTGGGGAGCCCTGCCACCGGGAAGAGAGAGGACTCACAGAAATGGGCTCTTCCCTTTTCCAAGATGCTCAAGGTTGAATTTTTTTTTTTTTCCCCCTGATTAGAACTGGCTGGGGTGAGGCTTATGGCTTACAGCGGAGTGGGGTCAGCAGTCAACTAGCAATGGTGTGATCATGGTGACAGTGGCCAGAGCTCTGGAAGTTTCCCCTCCATGGGCCCTGGGGTGAAGTGACAGAGAACGGGAGTGAGGTGTTTCACCGACTGCAAGTGCTCTGAACACCAACCCCAGCGTGACCGCAGTGAAAATGTTGCTCCCCACTTCTGTAAACAGGGACTGAGTGGGTCCCCGTTACTGCTTGCCCTCATTTAACAGTTTGGACAGATAAAATGACACATTTTCATTTTCTGAATGTTATCCTCAGGTCTATTGTCCTTCGGAGTTTTTTAAAAATTGGGAAAACCCCCACCACTGTAAGCCCACCTTTATAACACAATTGGGAACAGTAAAGCATGAGAAAGTGGGGAAAAGAAAAGTTTTTAAAGAAAACACTCCGATACTGTAATTTGTAGAGAGGAGGCATTCCGGGTGGATGACTAGTTTGTTGTCGGCTTGGTGGAAGCCTGCACAAGAGTCCAAATAGCTTGTTTCTATGGCAAAGTCTTTAATAATGAGGAACTGACAAGCGCAACTATGGCTGCCCCAGGAGGTGGCTGGCCAGTGCAGATTACGGTGCCCATCCTGCCATTCGGGAGTGACAAGCAACTACTCCCTCATCTCAGGAGCCCAGGGAATTAGTTCAACCAGCAGCAGTCCCTGGAGGGTCCGGCACTAGGCTGGGTTCGAAGATGACTCTGCAGGAAGCAGTCCTCAGGGCTCAGCTTGGGCTTCTGTTGGTTTTCCTCTAGGAACCTGGGCGTCAGTCCTGCACATAGGTCAGTCTTGGGGGCACCATTCCCTAGCGTGCCACTGACAGCCCTGGCACCATTCAGGATTCAGAAAGTTTGGTGAAAGGAGGATCCTCCCACCCACCTTTGTACCCAGGGAGCGAGAGACGCGGGGAGTGGGGTGAGGTGGGGAGGAAGGGCGTATTGATCAGCTGAGAGACCAAAAGACAGATGCTTCACTGTAGCCAGCAGTCTCTGCCCAAGCTCAGCTCTCTGGGCAAGTAAATCATAGTGGTAGTTATGAAAGTAGGAATAGGGTGACATGGCCTGACTTCAAATCCCACCCTCAAATCACTTTCTGGCTGTATGACTGCTATGGACTGAATTGTGTGGCCAGCTCCCCACCCTGCCACCAAATGCCGATGTTGAAGCCCTAACCCCCAGTGACACTGCATTTGGAGATAGGGGTTTTAGGAATTAAGGTTAAATCAGATCATAAGGGTGGGCCCTGATCTGATAGGATTAGTGCCCTTATAAGAAGCGACATCAGAGAGCTCTCTCTCTTTCTCCCCACTCTGTGTACCCAGCAGAAAGGCCATGTGAGGAGCACAGCAAGAAGGTGGCCGTCTGCAAGCCACGAAGGAAGCTCTCACCGGAAACCATGCCCTGCTGGATCTTGATCTGGGACTCCCAGCTTCCAGAACCGTGAACAATAAGTGTTGTTGGAACCCCCCGGTCTGTGGTATTTTGTGGGACAGCCTGAGCAGTCTGTGACAGTGATCTGGTGCAAGTCACTTGACCTCTCTGAGCTTCAGTCACCTTATCTTAACATGCCCCTCAGAGAGGTCTTGTGAGGCTCAACGGGAATCACAAATAAAGCGTGTAGCGGAGTACCTGGCACAGTAATGCAGCTAAGTCTGCGCCTTCCAGGGTGAGCAGCGCCTCCTGGTGTCTTCCAGTGACGCTTCCTGCAGTCTGACTGCACCGACGTCACCACTGTGACCTGAGGACATCTTGATCAACCCCCTCTTGGCATAGATAAGAAGACTGAGACTCTAAGAAGGCTTAGTGATTGTCTCATGAGGACCCAGTGAGTTAGACAGGTTGTGACTAGAACCCGGAACTCCTGACAGCCCAGCCACGGCTCCCACCGAAGCCTGGTCATCCGAGTGGGGGGAATGCGCCGTCCTGGAGGGAAATGCAGGCCTTCCAGTCAGAAGACTCCTGTTCCAATCACAACCCTTTCTTTGAGTGACTATGGGCAAGTCACTGACTTTCTTGGTGCTCTGGTCTCCTCGTTTGTAAAATGCTGCTCGCAGTGATCTCCTTCCTACTCCCTGGGGTTCTGTGGGACAAAAATGGGGGACCGTCTGTGGCATGAGCAGGTGGGTGTGACAGCACCTTTCATGGTGACTCTAGTACCTGCCTTCTTGGTGCTGGAGCCACGCTGGTCAGGAGAGTCGACGGTGGCAGACCCTTCTCTAGCATCTCCCTGCCCTCGGCCCCTCCCTCCTGCCAGGGGGCTGAAGGTCAGACCCGGGTCTCCTCCTGCCTCTCGTTTGGGCCGACTCCTCCCCAGTGGCAATGGCTCTGTCCTCCCTGGGTCACACCTCTCTACCCTCCTGTCACTGAAGTGACACTAATCGTAGCCTTATCAAGTAAATTTCCTCCTTCCTGCCCCCTTTGCCCTGCTGAGTTAGTGATTTATACACCTAGGGATGTTGCCCTAGGGCAGTGATTGATAAGGAGAAAACCATGGGGTTCCTTCAGTACCACTCCCTTATCTCTGCTGATAGGCACCCCCACACCCTGCTCCGGTGAAGAGGTTGAGTCTTACTGGGGATTTCTGGTGCAACAAGCATTCCCGAGGTGACGGAGGGGCCGAGTACACCTGCTCTTTCTAGCCAAAGGTCAGTAACTGAAAAAAAGTCTGAGATAAAAAATTAATGATTTCAGAATGTAACCAAGTCCTATTTTCTAACCATTTGTAAGCCAGCAGTCATCGTTTTGAACTGTATAACGGACAGACTGATCAATGACCTTCCCAAATTCAGACAGTCTATTGTTAACTTTCCCCCTGATTTTTTTTTTTTTAAATGAAAAGAATAAGGTCAGGAAAAGGAAGGAGGAAGAGAAACTGTTTCTTACATAAAAGTTATGGAGCTTCGTAAGAAAAATGTGCAGGAAAAATAAAGTATTTGCATTAAAAAATGCAATATGTAGGCATGCTCCTCTCTGAGAATATTATTTAAAAGGCCCTTTCACTTTAAAAGAGTTCGCTGGCCCCTTAGTGTTTACTGAATTTTCTGACTGTATTTAAAATATGATTTTACAAACAACTTTTCAGGAACATATCTTATATATAAGGTTAATCTACCAATGCAATCATCCATGTAGAAAATTGCGGCAGATAATGAAAGAGAAATGCCCTTCAGTGTTCCCGAGTGATAAATCAAATGAAAGCCAGCCAGTTTCATCTTCATTTCTGAGTTCCCCGCTCCCAGCAATCAGCAGTTTCGTTGCCTCCCGGTTGTTGCTGTACACCACAGAGAACAAAGACCTATGTCCTCCTTTCCAGTGTCCCAGAGAATGCAACTACAGGGAGACATTTGCTATTGACCAAAGCCATCCTATGGGTTTTTCCTGAAAACGTCCATTGCTTCACTGAATCCAGGGATCTCAGCCTCGGCACTGTTGGCGTTTGGGGCCAGATAGTTCTCTGTTGTGGGGGGCTGCCCTGCGCACTGCAAGATGTTCAGCAGCATCCCCGGCCTCTACCCACGGGATGCTGGTCACAATCCCTTCCCCCAAGTTGTGACAATCAATGGTGTTTCTAGACACTGCCAAAAGTCCAAATGTCCCCTGGGAGGGCCAGGGAGATCATCCCAGTTGAGAAACGCTGACCTAATCTATCTGGAGAAGGCATCATGGAGGGAGTACCCAGGGGGTACTTTAAACAGTGCCCTCCCCGGGTGGAATTTCCAAGCGTCAACTGCAGGCTTATACCAACCAAGAGGGTCCAACATGATGTTACTTATTCATTTCATTTTCACAAATATATATATTTTTAATACATCATTCAGTTAAAATGGCTGAAATTCACAGGCATTAACCATCCCGTGGTTTTGAAAATTAATTTAAAACATCATATAAGAAGTCAATACCCATGACACAATTCTGTGCATTGCTTAGTAACCCTTAACTTTCTATCAACTCACTCTGATTTTTTAGTCTTCCTCAAAAGCCATCTTGGTGGTTGACCCTCAGTTGCATGTATTTGCTCTTTGGCCAAGAACATCTGGGCTGTTTCTCTGTGGTGTTCTTTACTTCTTCATGTCCTATGTAGGCCATCTAGCAAATCTAAACCAAAAACTTGTACTTGCCCCACAAAACAAATTGCTTTTATGTAACTGGGAAGCAGTTAGGTTTCAGCAATATCTCCAATGAAAAGGAGACCAGAAAATATTAACAAGGCCACTTACTGCAGAGAGGAGAGCTCCAGTGAAGTGAAGAGCCCTGAGTTCTTGGCTCAGGTTGGCCCCATTGTCCCTGGGCCCTTGGGTAAGTTACTTCATCCCTGAACCTCTTGTTCTCCACAGAAGTAAAAGGGAAGGTTGGATTATCTAAGGTTCCTTCCAACTTGCAGATTTTGTACAAGAGGGAGGGGGACGGCAGGGGAAGACTACTCTGGGTTTTACCCTTCTCTTTCCACATTTTCTTGCCCCAAAGTCTGTGGATGGATGAGTGGGAATACAGCCTTGCTGGCCACTCCTTGGAAAGTCTCAAACTGACAAGCTGGGACTGAATGGGAGGATCCTTAAAGTGAAGAGCACTACTTTAAATTTTATTTATTTGCACTGATTAATCAAACCATGAAATAGCTTACAGACTAGTACATACAGCTCTGGTTATCAGGAATTTGGCCAAAAGGAGCTGACTCTGCCTCTTTCTCAGAACATCTCAATTAAACATTAAGGATTCCTTTCTAAGGATTTTCCCAACCCTCATCGGCATCCTCTCTCTCCAAGAAAAAACCCAGAATGGTTCAGTGTTATGGGGTTTTTATTTTGGGGGTGGTATGGGGGCTGGCTAGAGGTGGCAGTCATGGATCGTCCTATGTGGAAGAAATTGTGTTTTAACCACTGGGACAGATACACTGGAGTGACCTGTATGCATATCAGCACCGCGTACACCATACGACGTGGGATGAGGAAGAAGGAACTCTAGGTCTGTTTCTTCGGAAGCTCTAGGGGGCAGTGCCATGAACTCTCCATGTGTGCCCTGGCAAACCGGTCCCCTTCCTAGGGGTCGGGGCGGGGACATAGCCCCACCACTGTGGGGGTGGGGGGCAGCGCAGATCTCATTCTCTTAGTAAAGGCACCATCACATGAGACTGTACATTTTATGAACAGTCTTTGACCTATAAACATTAGCTTACTGACCTATGGCAAGTGACAGAGAGGTACATACCCTAGAAATCTAATAGCCACAGACACGATGGTCTTCTTCCAGCTCTCAAAACCAAGAAAACATACCTGCTGCAAACGGACAGAACTACCTATGTGCAGGGGACAAGGGTTGCTTCTCAAATATGGCAAAGCGGCAAGAATTCCTGGCTGTGGACAGTTTCCTGTTCTGGAATGCTGATGATGTGAGACCAATTAGAGACAGGCTCGATGGCTTTGTCTGTGTCTTCCAGATTCTAGCTGCGCAGAGGCGGGTCACAGGAAGCTGCTAAAGGCCCCTGCCCCAAGTTGAGGTCACTGAAATGCTTCTGCTCTGCTCATGTTGGATTCTTCTCCTGCTGCATTTTTATTTTTGGCTCAGGCAATGACCTCAGATATTTCATTAGATTGAAAGTCAGCCTTGAGTTTGGCTGGATCTCTGACAAGTGGAAGGACAGGCCTGCAGAGCAGGGCAGAGCTTTGGCTGATTTCCACTCTGCCGAGCCCACAGCGACTAGGGCGGGGTGCAGAAATCAGGGCACGCGATCAGGCATGCGAGTGCGGTTGGTCGGATGGCTACTATGTAAGGCGCCCCACAGAGCCACCAGCTATTACTGGTTTTTCCAAGAAACCAAGATGATTATTGAAATCTCTTAGCTAAGGGAGGTAGTTATTGGGGCCTGGTTATTTGAATGTTTTGGGTTGGTGTTTTCTCCTGTTACTGTGCGAGTGAGTGAATATAAGCCAGTAACTTCTAGTTTGCTTCAATAGGAGATCACATAAGGTGTATGCGTATGTACATCTGTGCTACGTAAGCACTTCCTGCAGGTACACAGGTATGTGTGCTCTTTAGAAGAACACACAGAACACGGCACTACACATGCTAAGGGAAAATGAGTTAAATATGATATAGTTGAACAGATGCTTTCTTTTGCGGGGGCACAGGGTTAAAAGGAAGAAAGGTTACACACAATTTCAGTAACGTGCTGATGGCTGGGGATAGTCCAAGTTTCACAGCCTCTGCCAGTGAAGCCTTGAGCCAGGATTACTAGAATCCACACACTCCAGATGTCCCTCTCTTCGGCCCCAGGGTAAGCAAGTGGAATGGGGAGGGAGAGAGCACAGGGTCTGGGAATGTTGGATTACGGAACTGTTGTGGCTCCTTGCAGAGTGAGAAATGGGCTACATTTGGGATTATTCATTGTGGGTTTTTTTTTTTTTCTTTTTTTGGCTGGGGGTAGGGAGGTGGGGGGCAAAAAGGTATCCATACGGTTTGATTGGAATTGTACGAGACTGGAAAAGCTCTAGCTCCTTTGGCCAAATGTCTGGCAGATGTAGGTGTGTATGTGCTAGCGTGTAAAGCTATTCCAATGGTTCTGAACGGTAAATGCAAGTACAGCCCAGATCAATGTTGGACATTTAAATTAGGTAACATCTGTATGCCTTTGGCCCCTGTTTTTATAGAAATTATCCTTACAATACCTCTCTTTGCTAGGTACTATTTGTTTTCCCATCTTTAATAAGTCGGTCAGTCAGTAAATGGATAAAATAAAATAAGGTAATAAAATAAAGTAACTGGTGGCTTCTCAGGTCCCCAAACTGGTAAGTGTGTGATCGACTCTGGCCTTGATTCCAGTCTTCGGACTTGAAATCTGGCTCTCTTTCCCCTGTTACTAGCCCCGTGGTCCTTTTGGTTATTCAGCACACTCTCAAATACTTGCTAAGACTCAAATCATGGGAAGAACAATTGGTATGCCCTGCAGTGATCTTTTTATTTACCTTTTCATCCCCAGAGTTAATTAAGGAAGAGTTTTTCCCTGATTGCAGACCACAAAGCCTTTGGCTTTCACAAGTCTTGCACTTTTAGTTTGTAAACCAAGCTCAGTTAATAGCTTTGACAAAAGCTTTACTTAAAATCTTGGCTTTGAAAGAGAATGTAAACAAGGGTTAATTAATTCATTTGTTAATTTTGCTATCCCATTGGGAGCAGTAAATCACATTATCTTTCGTGCCAATGCTTAATAAATGCTCCTTGCTAATTTGTGGATGGTGACAAGAACTTCTCATTAATACTCTATCATCTCATTAAGAGAATTGTATTGGTGAGAGGAGATAAAGACATTTTCGGGGATGGGTACAATGCAGAAAATTCAGAAGGTAAATCATATCTAAATTTATGAACATGACTGATTGCTTAGGAATGAGTTAGTGATATAAATTTAGAAGGAGAAAGACAGTCACATGAAAGACCCAAAGTGTTTTCTCATTACTTTAGATTGCTCCCCCAATTTGTCTCCTCTCACCAATACAATTCTCTTAACGAGATGATATCACATAATTTTCTAATACTCAATGTGTTCTGGGCCAGTGGTTTTCAAAGTGTGGTCCCTGGACCAGCCAGACCAGCATCACCAGAGAATTTGTTAGAAATGAAAATTATTGGGTGCCACTCCAGACTTACTGCATCATAAATTCTAGGGTGGGATCTGGCAACCTGTGTTTGAACAAGCCCTCCAGAGAATTTTGATGAATATGGAAGTTTGAAAACTGCCGCTCTGGGCCAATTGTCTCCAAAGACAGCAGGGCTAACATATTAGACAGCACTGTTGTAAATATTTAGAACAAAAATATGGACTTTGCAAAATGAAAATGAAAAGTGGTATTAATTAATGTTTTAATATTGGGATTTGCATTTCATATCTATTAATATTTTCTCATAGCTGATAGTTAAGAACCTCATTTTACTTTCTTGAATTAGATGTGATATTAAGCTATTCAGATATTGGCCATTTGCATATTTTTTCAGTAAATCAGTTCATGTCCTTTGCCCATTGTCTAATGAGTTTTACTTACTGAGTTTTGAAGATTTTTTATATTCAGGAAATTAATTAATACTTTGTTAAATGTGTTAAAAATATCTCTCCAAGTTTCCTGTTTACATTTGTCTTTACAGATCTTTAAGCATTTAACTTTTTAAAAATATATTTAAGAGCATTTTGCTTCCATGGCTTCTGGGTTTGTGTCAAGCTTAGAAAGACCTTCCCCACTTAAGATTATAAAAATATTCACCCATCTTTTCTTCTAGCACTTTATGGGTTTTATTTTTATATCAAAATATTTGATCCATCTGGAATTGATCCTGATATAAAGAGTATGTTAAATCCGGCATTATTTTTCTTTCTCCAAATGGCTGTCTAGTTCTCAGTTTCTTTTAAGGAATGTTCCATCTTTTGTTTTGCTAATTTGCTGTGCACCTTTATCATGTACTAAATTCCCATATTACTTGGGTCTATTTGCGTTATTTCTGAAATCATGTTCCGTTGATCTGTCTGTTCCCATGCCAGCACTGTACTGCGTAGTATATAATACATTTTTATATCTAATGAAAACAGTCTCCCTTCATGTAAACAACTTGAGAGGTCAAATTCTACACTGAATAACGAGGAAAGTTTACTGCCACCCATCTGAATGTTAAATAAAAAAATTTTTTGAAATGTATATAATCAACTAATTAAAAAAATTTATAGTGTAATTTATAAGGTTTATCTAAAATGAAAAGCACCTGTGTAAACATCTCAGGTGGTCAAGTACTAATCCTAGCTTTAGATATTTGACTTTTTGATTTTTTTTATCTTTATGTAGTGATAAAGGTATTGTATAAATTTGGTAAGGTAAACTAATAGCCTGTTTACATGTTTATAAAATTAGGAAACATGATACAATTATTTAATAATGTATACACTCTTAGTAATTAAAATTATCCTACCATGCAGGAACCGAGATGTATTACCTTGGGAAAATAACTGCAATACTTAAAACATGGTATACATTATCACTGAACAAAGGAACATGTGACGAACAATGCATGTTTAACAGTCCCTTTCATTCAGTGCGAACATTATTTAGAACATTTTTACTCTGCATATGAGTAAAAATTGGATAGAACTGATAATCATACTAAGAAAACTAGTTATGCTATCTATGTACACAAGCAATAAACAGACATGTAAGACATCTCGCAGTCACTGAAAATGTTCTGTCCTTGAACATGGATGTTCCTAAGACAGGAACAGGGTAGAGAAGGCTAGATGCTAGTCTATCAGTAAAGGAAATTCTCAAAGGCAGTAACGTAGTCGCTCACTGGGGAAAGCCAACGGGAGCCTTTAGCTTAGGTCTGATTAGCAAAGTGCTATGCTAACTTATAACTAAGGCTTTTCTCCTTCATTTCTCTGAACGGTGGCCTGGGTAAGCTCTCCAGACCCCTCAGGGAGAAAAACTGAAGTATGAACCTTGTGGGTAGGGTTAGGTGAGGTGGGGAGAAGGGTTAAGTACTGCTCTTAGGTACTTTCTAAATATTAAGGTTCCCCTGATTAGGTCTCTCTCTTTTAAAACAGGAGACCTTAACTACATTGTCAGGGAAGCTGAAGGAAGGAAAAGTCATCTTTCTTACTTGCTGCTTTGACATTCATTTCTGTCCCTAAGACTCTTGGCTGGTGCCTCTTTCAAGCATTGTATGAAAACCATGTTCCCCCTGAGGTTACTTCAGGCCTCACTATCCCCCTCACCCTTCCACCCTGCCCCCACATCTTCCCCACTGCCAAGGAAAATTTGCCTATCTCTTTTCATTCTCAATTCTGAAAATTTTCTTTCAAATCATTGATGTGAGCTGCTTTCCAGCTAAGTCTTTTAATTTAAATTTCCTTTCTCTCCACCATCAAGGATTCTTTCTAGAAAAAAGTGTTAACTCCTCTTAAAGAAGGGCTTTAATATACTTCAGCTTCCCACCTCTCAAGGCCAAACTAGATTTTTCAATTTAAGTCAGCTCAAGTTAGTGGCTTCTAATGTTGTCTTTGAATCAGTCATTGGCTGGTGACTTGCAAGTCAGTCTATTATTGGTTTTATAAAAGGAGATTCCCACAGTTCTGTTTTTCACATGAATTACTGCTTGTTAAACGCTATCTTTTCCTGTTTTCTCATCAAAAGTTTACAAAATTCTTCCCACTATTTTTGTTGAGAACCTCTCCCCACCATCCTACCACCAACCATCACCAGAAGTGAGACTAGTTAAGGGTACGTGGTATAGTCTTTTGCCCTCCTAAGGTTAGTTTGTGCATTCCCTCAAATTTGAGGCTAGTGTTGTGAGGACAAGGAGAGGCAGAAAGCGGACTGTACTGGGATTCAACAGCCCGCATCTCCCAGGAGCTATGGCTGTGGTGTTGAGTGGGGATGCCTGCTTCCCTGGGGAGGGGAGAGGGAGGGGGTGTATGTCAGGGGGTGGGAGTGATGGGCTGATGACTGCTAAGCTCCTCTCTGACTCTACACAAGCTCTATGCTATGCAGACATAATTGAGTTCAAGCAGTGACTGGGGTAGAGAATGAACATCTATAGACTGCCTTTTCTCTAAGTGCTTTGAAAGCATTAGGAACTGGAAGATGATTATTAATGATAGCTATGGATAGCATATGCTGATGCTTCCGGATGCACCATGGAGTGGTTTAATATTTAGAATACTGAAGAAGTTTAATAAAAACATGATAATATACTTTAGATGCCGAAATGAAGACAAACAAACAAAAAAAGGATTTTTAAAAGACAAGTTTAACAAGATCTTGCTATCTGTCCTCCCATAATTAGTTAGGTGAAAAAAGTCTCACAATATCAAAAACATATACTGACAAAACTAAGTTACTATTGTACCTTTCGTAATTCTAAAGCATAATACAGTTCATTTCAGAACATACTGCTCAGGCTGAAGAGTCAATATTTTTTTGTATGGAAAGGTAAACACTCCTCTCTTCCCTATTGTGTATTCAGGTTACTTATTTACAGTCGCATGGGGAAGGAAAAAACACACACTACAAAGTGACCAAAAAGTTGTTTTGAAAATTAAATTATCTGAGTAGCTTAGCAAGACTCAAGTTTTTGACATTAAAGTTTTCACTGGGCCAGAAAAATACATCTATCCCTAATATATGGTAGAATGCTAGCTATCACTCAATAAAGTAATGTATCTTGGTAATGTCTACATTTAAGTAGACAGTTTCCTTGAAATTAGTTGAAAAGTTATTTAAAATAAAAGAAAATACGTGGAAAAGCACATATTTGAAAAACTAAAAATAAAGCAAACGCTTCATGAATTATTTATTGAGCATTTACTACGTGCTGTTCTAAATGCAGATAATTGAGCAGTGAGCAAAACAGAAAAAAGTCCATTTCCTCATGGAGCTGACATTATTTCAAAATGGTAGACTGAATCACAATTTGCATTTATATCTTAATCCCTATAGGTAAATTGTATCAAAAATAGTCAACCTCGCTGAAAACATCATGACAAACTAGCAAACAGGCTAATATAAAATGCTAAGCAAAGGAGCTGAATGAAGTAAAGTTCTAACTTCTTTGTCTGTAAGAGCTTAAAACAGTGTCATATATCAGCTAGGCAAATCCAGAGGTGAGGGGTGGCTTGTGAAAGGTCACACAGCAAATCAGTGGGCCAGTCTGCCTCTATTTTTAAAATGGATCTTAAAGACTTTAGAACCAATAAAACTTTTTTCCTGTTAAAGTAGCTGCCAATTAAAGCTTATCTATCAACTTATTCTGATATGATGTGATAAAAAAGCTGGATATAAAACCATGTATTCAATATATTGTCAATTTTATTAAAAAGTAAACATGCATACATATGTATGGAGAATTTTCTTCTTGTACTTTTGGTGTACTTTTCACATTTTCTATAATGCACACCAGTTCTATATAGTTAGAAAATTACAACACGAGTTAAACAATGATGAACATTACCCCCTCTAATCAACAAAAAAGTAGGCTGTCAGAAATGCTTAGCGATAAGATGATTACACAGTATTAACCAGACACCTAACAAGAGGCTTGGTAAGAAATGAGTCCAGGTGGAGATGCTAGCCATCTATTCAAGTGACCAAGTGGCTTCAAAAAACAATGGCAGCAGTCTCACGGGCGAGGACTGCCTTTATAAATGCACTGTATTTATAAAGTGGCTTAATGGCATAAAGGGTCAGGTCAGCCCTGAGGGTTTCACAGAAGTCTCGTCTGTGTTAGCAGACTTTCTGGAACATTTTGACATGTGAATATAGGAGCCACCAGGCCAAGGTGAAATGTTATTTACCAAGTTACTCTTTGACCAAAGTTTAAAAGCCAAAAAAACTAGCATTGTGTTTGAGGTTTTTTTTTTTTTTTTTTTTAATCAAGGAAAACCTTCACTGACACAATAAATACATTTAAGAGCAGGCGGTCATGCAGCCTAAGAGTAGAATTGCCTCTTGGTAAGTCGCCGCTCGGGCTTCTGCACTCACAAAACCTGTGAGCTTGCTGGGCTTGAGTTTTTCTACCCCCCCCACCCCAACCCCGTGTCTGAATGTTCTCCATAGGCTTTTCCATCGCTGTTAATTTATGACCCTAGAACACAGGCAGGGATCTCATCCTTTCTCATCAGTGTTAGGGGACATGGAGGAAGTTCCTCACTCTGCCCCTCTTCAATAGCAGAGAGAGGAACAAGCACTAAGCGGATGGAAATGAATGGTTCCTCAGCAAAGGTACCGAGGAAGAGGCGTCTGAACTTTCTCTCGCCGGTTCAGGAATCCCACACCTCAGCACAATACTCACTGAGTGGCTGCTTCCCAAGAAAAGCCACAGAAAGGAAATATCATTAGGGAAGTGTCCCTCCGTGGAGCCCGGCCTGGGCCTCGCCAAGGCTGCTGTGTCTATTGTTGAACAGGATGTAACCCGCCCGCCAAGCGCCGCCCACAACCCTGCTCAGGAGGTGAGTTGACACTGTTTGTTTTGGAACCATTTACCAACAAAGGAATGTGTCAGGCTGCTTAGTGAGAAAAGGGTATGTAATGTATGTGTATTTGCGTCCAGATGAGGGAATAATCCAGGTATTCAGTCTGTTTGTGCAAGGACTGACAAAAACGAAGGCTGAGCAAATAGGAAGCCACAAGGAAAGACCAGCTTCTGGGCAGTGCTTCTCTCTCATTCGCCTCTGGAGTTTTGTTCTACTCCCCAAGCCCTGCCAAAACATTCCTGCCTAAACATGAAACTCTCTTTCAAGAAATGACCAACTGTAACTGGCTCCTCGAAAAAGGGAAGAGCCTTTGTTAAGGCTGCTGGCAAATCTGGGGTTTGGTGATTTTCTAGGCACCTAAGTTAAGCGACAGCTTTGGGCAAAGCCCTCTGCCTTTATCCTCCAGGGACGAATCAAAGGGTCACAGAACACATAGCTCTTAGTGGACCGCTTAAGTTGTGCTGAGAAAAACCATGCATCTCAGCATCTTCTAGGGCAAGAAGTAATTCTATACTTTGTAATAAAGCGGTTGCTTTCTCTCCTTTAAACAAACCTTTATAAGGTTCGACGACTATTAGCTATTGGAAACTGTGTGCAAGAAGCTTGAGGAAGTGCAGAAAGTGCCAAGGCAAAGACCAAAGTCCAGGCCCCAACAAGCTGAGGTCCTCAGGGACAGGGCTGTGTGGATTGCCATGAAACATAAAATGACACAGACCAATTCACAAGGGCACTGGGAGGAGCCTCTATGTTCTTCAGTACAAGCTGGGCCTTTCTGAAATTTGGCCAGATGGATGAAAGCAATGGGGCTTGGACTGAGTTCTTTGGGTGGCCTTCTTTTTCTGTAAGTTAACCTAACAAAATCGGTTTTTAAAATGAAACTCACTTGTTATGGATTTTTCTATGAGGCCAGTGATCATTCTCAATAGACATATGTAGGAAATGTTCTTGAAATGGGTTCAAATTGGACATGGTGTCAGAGTATGTTAACTCAACTGGTAAGAGTTTGGTGTTGATAAGTTCAAGGTCCTGAGTGCAATCGTTATTTCTTGGAGGAAGGGAGGGAGCGATCAAGTACTCTACCTAAAGAAAAACTGGCAAGTTATGCTCAATCTGCTTCTCCAAACCCTAGTGCTTCAAAAAACACAGGACCCTTTTAGAACAGTAACCGCTGAGCTGCAAATGACCTCCCCCCTCAACAGGAAGAACACCTCCCTTGGATGCCTTCCCAGGGGCAAGTGAATGTTGGGGACCTGGGCAGGCTGATGCTCATGACACAGAAATACTTTAAACAGAGGTCAGTTGCTTCAACTTTACAGATAAAGCTTACATATAAAGTAGTGAATTCAGACTTTCACTTTGCTCCTCTATCTTTGCAAGTATTTCCCCCCAGTTTTATTGAGATATAATTGACATAGAATATTGTATTAGTTTCAGGTGTACAACATGATGAGTTGGTAGGCGTATAGATTGCGAAATGATAACCACAGTGTTTAGTTAACATCCATCATCTCGTGTGGTTAAACATTTTTTTTCTTGTGATGAGAACTTTTAGGATCTGCCACTCTCTTAGCACCTTTCCAATATATGATATAGTACTGTTATCTTTAGTCACCATGCTGTACATTACATCCCAGAACTTATTTATCTTCTAACTGGAAGTTTTTACCTTTTGACCACCTTCACCCCCTGCCTCTGGCAACCACAACTCTGTATCTACATGTGTGGTTTTTTTAGATTTAACATATAAGTGAGATCATAAAGAATCTATCTTTCTCTGTCTATTTCAGATGATGCAAGTATTTTAAATTTTCTTAACTAATCAGTTTATTTAAAAAACTTTGTTGGTGTTCTTAGTGAATGTACATGATATGCTAGGAGAGCTGAACCAAACAATAACTATTTATGGAATGCCTACTATATGGAACACACCAGATTCAGTGTTGAGTATAATCTTCTTACAGTATACCTACACCTAAATACAGCCCAAAATAGTATAGGGGTCATGAAGTCTTGAAGGGCAGTTTTCCATATTGGAAAACTTGTGGGGATGATTTGTATGTCACATGAAATAATTAACAAAGCCAAATGGATCAGACAGGATGGAACTGATTTATGATAGTTGGTATATATATGTATACATTTAAAGATTGTATTTATTTATTTGGCATAGAGAGAGCCAGAGAGCAAGCACAAGCAGGGGAACGGCAGGCAGGGGAGGAGCAGACTCCCTGCTGAGCAAGGAGCCTGATGGCGGGACTTGATCCCAGGACCCTGGGATCATGACCTGAGCCGAAGGCAGCTGCTTAACCTACTGAGCCACCCAGGAGCCCCGATAGTTGGTATATTTTGTAAGTTCCATGTTAAAATGCATGCTGAGTGTTTTTAAGATGCAATATTTATGTACTTGTGATCTGGAAGCATTTCAAGATTCAGGAATGACATCTTCACACAAATGTGTGCAGGAGGATGGTCTCTGTAGCAGCAAGAGCAGATTAGTGATATGTAGAGATGTCAGAAAGAAAGCTGGATAGGAGGCAATTTAAGGGTTTAAAAAAAAAAAAATCTAAGTCCTGGGTCACTCTGTGGATATATGTGACTCTTTTTTTGATTTTATAGTCACTGCTTTCCCTTAAGTCTTAGAGTGGTATCAGTCTACTCTTCTGATTTGTAATTCGGAAGTTAGAGCTTTTATTTCTTATTCTCAGTCAAGGAGGGTATGTTTGGTCACTTCTCTTTCTTTAGGATGTGGAATTTTATTGCTGTTTTAACAGAATGTTTATCTCTCTGAGAGCTGTGCTTTCCTTTTTCTAAGGGTGTAAATGTTGGATTAGGCTTAAGTTCTGTGATTCTGGATCTTACTATTGTATTTAAAATCTTGTAATTTGGATTTTAGTGTTTTCCTATTTAAATCAGAGAGAGGTATGTAATTAATTTGTGTTGGAGAAGAAAGACTACCTCAATGTGAAACTGTGGGCATTATCGTCTGAATGGAGGTGGGGGTGATGGAGCAGCAAACGGGGGCCTGCCTACTCAGCCTGAGTAAGGCACATTGTCAGCTCCCACAGGCCCCCCTGGACCTCGTGACCGGCCTCGCAATGTGCAGAGGAGGGAGCTCCACTGTGGTCTCTCTCCACACCCCCTCCCACAGTCCCTCAGCCATTTTACCAAAGAAAGGCCTATCTTTCCCCCACCTTAATCTAACTCTGGCCTACTGCTCCAAGTGTAAAAACTTTCAGGATGGCACATATAGGGAGAATGCAAAATCACAGTTTGGGGGGAACTTTCTTGGGACATAACTTCTTCACAATGTCTTTTAGGGGGTATACTGCAAAAATTGTTTGAAGACTAAAGGTACAGAAGAAAGGTGATGGATGATGGAAGCGTGGATTTTGGAGTCAGATGTATTTGGGTTCCAGTTTTGGCCTTATCTCTTGGGTCAAGTTCATTGCCTCCTCTGAACCTAGGCTTCCCCATTGTTAAACGGAGGGGACAGTATTCCCTCAGAGCACTGACCTGAGAATGAAATGACGAGATATGTAAATTGCTGGCACCAGTACTAACACGTATTAGTGCCATTTCCCTACAACCCCAACACTTTCTCTCAGTTGGTCAGAGACAGTGCTCTAAAAATTAATACTAGGACTATATTTTTAAATGACATATTCATGAAGCTTCCTCCTGCATAACAATTAATTCAATAAGGAAAAGGAAGTCTGAGGAGCTGACCAGTGTTGGACACATGGTCGCAATCAAATAAGCATGTTAAAACCAAGTATATTCTAAAACTGAAGTATGTAAATCAGCACTTTAGAGTTCAACATAGAGCTCTCTAACAGTTGCAGGAAATTGTGCGACTGCTTTTTCCCCTACAATGTCCATGACTCCTATGGGTCATGCCCCTTCTTGGAGCTCCAGGTCCACCCCCTAGACCGTGGATCCTCCAACACCTCAACACAACTGCCTAATGACTCAGTGTCTCTTAGTAGAGACTGTCAACTTCGTGTGAGCGAGGAGCATGCCATGTTCACTGTGGGTCTCCAGGGCCCAGCCCAGTGCACACAGTATGCTCTATAGATCATTTATTCAAAGAATGGATCGTTCCAATGCTCGTGGAATGTTTTTTTACTGAGTGGTAATTTTGCTGTTCAAATGATATTTGAATCTAAAGGGATATTAAGTATATTTCTGAGGACACAGAGGTGCTGACTTTAGCAAGGTGGTCAAGGATACGTGGTGACGAATTCACTAAATACATCATATCTAAGATTTTTACTTACAGATTTTTAAACATGTCTTATTATGGAATATTTCAAACATATTCAAAAATAGTATAATAAACCCCTGTCACCTAACTTCAACAATTACCTTTCATTTATATCTACTCCCTCTCCCCCACTGTCAAATTATTATTTTTTGCCACCATCAGATTATTTTGAAGCAAATCCCAGGTATCACATTACTTTACCTTCAGTTACATGTAAATTTTAAAAATTACCCCACTATTCACATTTATTTTTATTTAGCACATTTATTTATTCAGCACATCTTTATGGACATGTTTTCAATCTGCAACTTGATTTCTTTTCTTTTTTTTTTAACGGGAGGGGGCAGGGCAGAGGGAGAGGGGGGGAGAGAATCTTAAGCAGGCTCCATGCCCAGTGCGGAGCCCAACATGGGGCTCAATCTCACAACCCTGAGATCATGACCTGAGCTGAAATCAACAGTCAGACACTTGACTGACTGAGCCACCCAGGTGCCCCTGCAACTCAATTTCTGATTAAAGTTTTCCTTTAATAAATCTTTTATTTGTGTTTGTTTTTGTCCTTTCCCATAGACTTGCACGAACTGTTCCCAGTGTTTAACTGGAAACTGAACACCAAGAGAAAGCATTTCAATGGGTTCCTGGAAAGTATTATCAAACCTGGAATTCCAGGGAGGCTGGTCAGGACTCCTTTGCTCTTAGACATTTGTCCAAGCTTAGAGAGTTGCATCTGACCAACACAGAAACAGAAGATTTGTATTCCTTCTTGCTGGGTAAAGGGCTCCCTGAACCCACAGATGTGCTAATGTGGGCATTCTGATTATAAGAATCTGGCACCCATGCCTATGGCCACAGCTATCTTAGAGGAGTGATTCTTTCTTTTGGCTATGATGCAGAATCACATGCGGAGCCTTTTTTTTTTTTAAGAGTTTATTTATTTATTTTGACAGAGAGAGAGACAGCGAGAGAGGAAACAAGCAGAGGGAGTGGGAGAGGGAGAAGCAGGCTTCCCAGTGAGCAGAGAGCCCGACATGGGGCTTGATCCCAGGACCCCGGGATCATGACCTGAGCCGAAGGCTTAGCGACTGAGCCACCCAGGCGCCCCACATGGGAAGCCTTTGAAGATAGATTCTCAGAGTCAAAAAAAAAAGAAAAAAACCCAACGAGTCTCACAGGAGATTCTGGTATGTAGTCAGAGGGCAGCATCTCTCCCTAGTCATGGGATAAGTCCTGGGACTGAGGGCTTTAAAAAATGTGTGTGCAACCTAGCGCCCTGATGTTGGTTTCATATTCTCACTAAAAGGAACCCTGGGCTCCTTGGAGAAATGGCTATCTCTAGGATTAGGGCAAGAAATGTATATGATGAGGCTGGAACATCTGGTAGCACAAGAAAGTATGGAAATGATCAAAATCAAAAACTCCACAATGATATGAGTGTATCAAAGTGATGCAGGAGCCAGCTGCAAGAGCTGGATGGCCAAAGCTGGAATAGTTTGAGCAACAAAATAATCTTGCTTATAACCCAAAATGTAAAATAAACATGCACATGCCCATGCTGATACGAATAAATACTTTGAAAAAATAAATGGGAAGAAGAGACAAGTCACTCAGGGCAGAATTCCAAATAATTTTGTATAAACTCCACTCCCAAGGGAAGTGGAGCATAATCTTCACTCCTTAAGTGTAGGATAATATGGAAAAGGTGGGGCAAGAAGAGTTCCTTCCGTGAAGAAACCTGACACAAACACTGCAGTGGTAAGTCATGTTGACAGTATGTACCCGTGGCCTGATGTGATGAGAATGGCACTTTATGTCTGTGGTCTTCCTCCCCAAATCTGTAAAACCCAGTCTAATCGTAAGAAAAACATCAAGTCTATCCCCACAGAGGGATTCTACAAAATACTTGGCTAGTACTCCTCAAAACTGTCAATGTCCTAAAGACTAAGTCTGAGAAATTAGGTAAAAACTAAGGAAATCTGAAAAAGCTATGGACTTTAGCTAATAATAATGTATCAACATTGATTCATGAATTGTAACAAATATACCATATTAATGTAAGATGTTAATAGGGGACACTGGGTGCGGGGTATATGGGAATTCTCTGTACCATCTTTGTGATTTTTCTGTCAATCTAAAATTATTCTAATGAAGATTATTAACATTGATCAGCTTTAGTATTTGAGGCAACTGTTTAGTTGGATGCACTGTGGTGTTTTTTTTTTAATAGACTTTATTTTATTTTTTTTAAAGATTTTATTTATTTATTTGATAGAGACAGCGAGAGCAGGAACACAAGCAGGGAGAGTGGGAGAGGGAGAAGCAGGCTTCCCACTGAGCAGGGAGCCCGATGTGGGACTCGATCCCAGGACTCTGGGATCATGACCTGAGCCGAAGGCAGCCGCTTAACGACTGAGCCACCCAGGCGCCCCAATAGACTTTATTTTTAAGGACAGTTTTAGATTGACAGGAAAACTGAGCAGATAGTACAGTTTCCATATTACTACCCTCACCCCAGTTTTCTCTATTATTGACAAGTTGCATTAGTGTGGTAAATTGGTTATAATGAATGAACCAATATTGATACATTATTATCAACTAAAGTCCATAGTCTAAATTAAGGTTCATTCTGTGTTGTACAGGTCTAAGGGTTTTGACCAATGTATAATGGGCAGAATAATTTTACTGCCCCAAAAAATCTCCTGTGCTTTACTTATTCATTTTTCCTTATGTACTCCTGAGCCCCTGGTAATCACTGATTTTATTTTTTATTGTCTCTACAGTTTTGCCCCTTTCAGAATGTCATATAGTTGGACTCGTACAGTATGTAGCCTTTTCAGACTGGCTTCTTTCACTCTGTAATATGCATTTAAGGTTCCTCCATGTCCTTTTGTGGCCTGAGAGTTTCTTTCTTTTATCACTGGATAATATTCCATCGCATGGATATACCACAGTTTATTTATCCAACCACACCTGAAGGACATGTCAGTTGTTCCCAGGTTTTGGCGATTATGAGTAGACCCACTATAAACATCTGTGTGCAGGGTTTTGTGTGGACATAAATTATCAACTCACGTGTTATTTAGAAATACATTGTTTCATCCCCAAATGTGTTGGGATTTTGCAGGTATCGTTCTTTTTTTTCTTTTTTTTTTTTTTTAAGATTTTATTTATTTATTTGACAGAGAGACACAGCAAGAGAGGGAACACAAGCAGGGGGAGTGGGAGAGGGAGAAGCAGGCTTCCCATTGAGCAGGGAGCCCGATGCGGGGCTCGATCCCAGGACCCTGGGATCATGACCTGAGCCGAAGGCAGACACTTAACGACTGAGCCACCCAGGCGCCCCTTGCAGGTATTGTTCTGTTACTGATTTCTAGTTTAATTTCATTATGGTCTGGGAGCGTACTTTGCATGATTTCTATTCTTGTAAATTTGTTCAGATGTATTTTATGGCCCAGAATATGGTCTCTCTTGTTAAAGGTTCCATGTGAGCTTGAGAAGAATGCATATTCTGTTGTTGCTGGATGAACAACATGAATTGGCAGAGACGTCAATTAGATCCAGTTGACTGATAGTGCCTTTCAGTTTAACGATATGCTTAAACTGATTTTCTGCCTGCTGGATCTGTCAGTTACTAACAGAGGGGTGTTGAAGTCTCTCTAATAGTGGATATATATGTATAGTTGTGGGTTTGTTTCTCCTCGTAGTTCTATTAATTTTTTGCTGCATGTATCTTGACTCTGCTCGTGCACGTTAAGGAGTATTGTGTCTTCTTGGAGAACTGACCGCTTTATCATTATGTAATGCCCCTCTTTATCCCTGTGTGAAGTATTGGTATTATTTCTTTAAATATTCAACAAAATTCATCGGTGAAGCCATCTGGCTTCTTTATGGGAAGATTTAAAAATGACTAATTCAGTTTTTTTACTTGTTATAGGGCTATTCATATTTCTATTTCTTCTTGAGTCTGTTTTGGTAATTTGTCTTTCTAGAAATGTATCCATTTCATCTAAGTTGTCTAACTTGTTGGAATAAAGTCATTTATGGTATCTCTTTATAATTCTTTTAATTGCTTTTTCCTTCCTGATTTTGAGTAGTTGTGTCTTTTCTCTTAATTTCTTGTTCAGTCTAGCCAAAGAGTTGTCAATTTTGTTGATTCTTTCAAAGAACCAACTTGTGGTTTCACTGATGTACTCTTTTTCTGTCTTCCATTTCAATGATATCTGCTCTAATCTTTACTCTTTCTTTTCCTCTGCTTGCTTTGGACTTAGTTTGCTCTTTGTTATCTAGTTTCTTAAAGTGGATTTTTTTGGTAATGGATTTCAGACCTTTCTTTTTTTTTTCTGACATGTTTTTCATGATATGTTTATAGCTATAGGTTTCACTCTAAATACTATGTTAGCTGCATTCCATACCTTTTGACATTTTATATTTCATTTTCATTCATTCAAAAATATTTTAAATTTCTCTTGTAATTTATTTCTTCTTTGACCCATACGTTTTTAGTGTGTATTGTTTAATTTCCAAATATTTGAGGGTTTCTCAGATTTTTTTCTATTGGGGATCTTAATTCAATGTGTCAGAGAATATACTTGGTATGGTTTCAATTTTAAAAATTTATTGAAACTTGTAGGGCACCTGGGTGGTTCAGTCAGTTAAGTGTCTGCGTTCGGTTCAGATCATGATCCCAGGGTCCTGGGATCAAGCCCAGAATCGGGTTCCTTGCTCAGTGGGGAGTCTGCTTCTCCCTCTCCCTCTGCCCCTGCCCCCTGCTTGTGCTCTCTCGCTCTCTCTCTTGCTCTCAATAAATAAAATCTTTAAAAAAAATCTGAAACTTGTTTTGTGACCCAGCATATAGTTTATACAGTTGGAAGCATTTTTTAATTTAATTTTAATTTTTTTATTAAATACTTTCAATTGTGATATAATATATATATCATGAAATTCATTCTTTTAAAATATACAATTCCCTGATTTTTAATGTATTCACAAGACCTTGTAACCATCACCACAGTCTTATTCCAGAACATTTTTGTCACTCCTAAAACAAATCTGTACCCATTAGGAGTTACTCACTTTCCTTTCCCCGATGCCCCAGGCAACTACTAATCTACTTTTGGTCTCTATAGATTTGCCTATTTGGGACATTTCATATACACAGAATATAAAATATGTGGCCTTTTGTGTCTGCCTTCTTTCACTTGGCATAATGTTTTTGAGGTTCACCCACACTGGCAGCATGTGGCAGTCAGATTCCTTTTCAGGCTGAATCATATTCCATTGTATGGATATACCACATCTTGTTTATCCATTCATCAGTTGATGGACATTTATGTTGTTTCCACTTTTTGACTACTATGAATGCTGCTATGAACATCTGTGTACAAGTTTTTGTGTGGTGTACGTTTTTAAGAAGTCTATAATCTCTAGGCTATGAGTTAAGTACCTGTACTCAGGAAACGAGGCTGAAGTGTGTGTGTGTGTGTATGTGTCTTTCTGTGTGTGGGGCCAACCCAAGTTCCTGTATGTTTACAAAGAGTCTTTGGGTTTAAGAAGAGGCCAGAAGGGCTGAGTCAACTCTTAATATCGTAGCTTCACCCTACATGCTTCAGACCTCCCTGGCTACATGCCTCCCCTTCTGTTCTGAACCACAGAGTAAGTGAGCCCTGCTGGGTGGGAAATGAGGCATGATTTCATGGCCAAAGAAGCCAGTGCACAGACACATAAACAGTATATATTTCTAGGATGCTTTTGGAATGAAAGGAAAAGTGATATGTATCATTTTGTGATTCAAGAAAAGCAATAGTAAAAACCCCACTCTCAAGTTAGTGCGGGAAGAAAATCATCCATCAATCAATGAATGTGATGATGCCCAAATATTACTTTGGTTAGAAAAATAATCCCACACAAACTCCCACTTTTCTCTCCTTTGGATCCTAAAACTTTCATCACCACACTACAGCGCATCTGTGGAGAAAAGCATGTGGTGAGCCAGACAGCTGTTCCCCCGGGTCTTGTAGTTTTATGCCTGGCGGTCGGTCCAGTTTTAGCCTTGCTCTCAGACTGCGATTTCCCATTGCCTATCACTTAGCCCTGAAGTATTGTGAGGATTCTTCCTCCCTGATCTTCATTCTAAAAATGAATCTGAACGCTCTTCATTACCTAAGAAGGCAGAGATAGGTGATGTTTCTTTGCAACTCTGTTATCTCATTCTAGATAAAGATAGTGAAGTGAGTTGGGAATAAATATAGGAAACCAAAGGGTAAAAAATGTTCTCCAAGAATAAGGGAAATCTGATACAAGCGAAGAGACAGAGATACAGTACAAGACTAAAAGTTGGCCAGATCTGACCAAATAAAACTGCATGTGACATATTCAGGTATACTTTTATAAGACAAGAGATTCTGTACCTGCTTGTTGAAATATCCTCAAAAGGGTAGAGGATCTCTCCATTGTTACAGATTTCACAGATGAACCCCTTCTGGCTACAAAGACTGCAGCTGTACACGTGTGAGGTGGCAAATTTAATGACCTTGCCCAAGAATGGAGCCAGCTTCCCCTCTATCACCTGCAGAAAGAGAAATGGGACAGGGAAGCAGATCCATTGAGAACAGAAGTCTTGCAGACACAGGAAGACTGGAATTCCTTTCCTTTACACAACAGGAAAACCTCTAATTATAATTTCTCAGCAACTCTGAGGAAGAAAAGACATAGTATTTTCACTCCAAAAGAACTCTCTGGTTTAAACCACTGGAGATTGGGAAATGAAGATGTTGAAACTTCTTTTGTATTCCTCTTTCTCTGTAGTGTGATATAGGGGATTGAGGACCAACAAATGGGGAATGCTACTTTATAGACCAACTTACCGTTATGGTGTGGTATAAGAAGGGTGTGGTGGATTTCCCAAAATAGAAAATGTACAAGGTAAATATTAATGTAGAATTTTATGTTGTAAATTCAATAATACCTATCCTCTGATGAGTTAATGGTATAGCTTTTTTGCCATCTCCCCCAAAACATGTAACAAACGTGGAAAATGAGGTTTCCCTTGCTGCTGCTAAGTATGTTAACATAAAGAGGTTGTGATCTGACAGTCTAAGAGCCACATTCAGCCTGAGGGTTTTTTTGTTTTGTTTTGTTTTTAAATCTCTCAGTGTTTTAGAAAATGAGCCAATTTGATAATTGGGAGATTTCACAGAAAAATCCAGAATTTTGGCTTCTTTTGAAAAATCATCAGATTTAGCAAAAGTAGGCCTGAATTCCAACATGATGAGGATCCTGGCTGTGAGTAGGGGCTGCTTGCTCCTACTGAGGCACATGCTCTGCAGTCCACAGTTGTCCCTTCTAGGTCCTGCTATTTTGCATCTGTCTGCCTCCCACCATTACCTTACCTGTTGCCCTGCAAACATCCATGAGTTTGGAACCAATGGTTAGTCAGATCCCACCTCACTTAACTAATACTGAATGGGCTTCAAAGACTTCAGCAGCACAATACTAACAGGAAAAAAAATCTGCCTTCTCTCTCATTCATGTATCTGCATATACATGCTGATTCTGATATAAAACAATGAAGATTAAATTTAATTTGGAAATAGCTGAAAATAACTGGTAATAGCTGGATACTTTCAAATAAATACAGAGTTAAAATGACAATTTTACATAAAAATAACATCTGAGGGCACTGTGGTAAATCATACCTAAGGAGAAATTACGATGTCAAGGTGAATAAATAGCAGTAGCGGATAGAAAGACTACAAGGAATGTAATAATGTATTTTGCAAAGAATGAAGCTATATATAATATTGGAGATAAAAAACTCCAAGTTTTGTTTTTAAACATCATGGGATAATCTCATGATGTTTTAAAAACGAATATAACAGTAGTTAACTCTAAGGAAGGGAACAAGTCGGAAAAGCAAGTCTTTCACTTTGTAGATATATAGGGTTTTTTTGCATTTTTAAAAAACAATGTATATTATTTTTGTATTAAGATGCAGAAAGTGAACAGAAAAATAAGGTTCACTGCTTTATAAGAGTGGATTTTTTTTTTTTCTTTATAAAGGGGGTAGAAATTATGCTGGCTGGTTTTTGAGTCAAGCAAGTACATTTTCCACAATTCTTTCACTTACTCTCCTCTACACTTCCTTCAGGAAGCCATAGGTTGACCTGCTTTATTTATGTTTTCTCAAGAACCATTAACTTTGATCAACCCCAGTAACATGTACTCCTAATGCCACCACATGATACACACTTTCTAAGAAATAACCACTACCAAATCTTATACCAACCACCGGTAAACACTTTCCAATGTGTCATAGGGTTATTTCTAAATTGTGGTAACAACAGTTCAGCTGAGTTTGGTTTTACTTATGTTACTCTTTCCTAAACAACCAAGGTTAATGACACATTCAGAGATGCACTGACAAAATTGGGTCCATTTAGGGGAAAACATCAGTATCTAGAATAGTCCAGAAACCAGGTGAGTAAAGGTTGTTTGGAGGAACTGAAGGGAGGACGTGGAGGAAGACATGAAATTTATCATCTAGGATCTAAAGCAGAAGACTGGGCATCTTATGCATAAGGTTTTTTTTTCTTTTATTTTAAAGATTTTATTTATTTGAGAGAGAGACAGAGAAAAGGGGAGAGGGAGAGGGAGAAGCAGACTCCCCACTGAGTGTGGAGCCCAATGTGGGACTCGATCCCAGGACATCAGGACCTGCGCCAAAGTCAGATGCTTAACCAACTGAGCCACGTAGGCGCCCCATAAAGTTTTTTTTTTTCCTATTAGAAAACTTCCTTGAGATAAAAGCCGAGAACAATTTGAAGGCTTTTGAAATACTTCATCAAATTTACACTGCCAGAAATGTAAATTTATTCCTACTTGGAGACTTCAATGTGCTTTAAAAAATTAATTTGGGGGCACCTGGGTGGCTCAGTCAGTTAATGTCTGCCCCGGGGTCCTGGGATTGAGCCCCGCATCAGACTCCCTGCTCAGTGGGAAGTCTGCTTCTCTCTCTCCCCTTGCCCCTCCACTCCGCTCGTGCTCTCTCTCACTCACTCTCTCAAATAAATAGATAAAATCTTTAAAAAAAGTTAATTTGGGGGCTGGTATCTTTATAATATTTATTCTCCCTATTTAAGAACCTTACCTATATCTCCATTTTATGAAATCTTCATTTGTTATTGCTTAATAAAATTTTGGGTTTTTTCCCTATATAAGCTACCCCTCCTATTATTTAGGTTATTTCAAGGTTAAACTTTTATATAATATTTTTCTTATTAGCTATTGTTGGTATTTAGAATATACTGACATCTGTGTATATCTTATATATAACTATATTACCGAGTTTTCATGAATGCAAATCATTTTTAGGTGATTCTTTCAGGTTTTCTGAAAGTAATAACTTGGTCCCTTCCTTTCTAATACTATATCTCTTACTTACATTTCATGTCTTATTTCATCATCCAGTGATCCTAAAATAATTTTATGTAATGATGGTGTTAGCGGATATTTTTGCTATTTCCATGAGAATCAAACTGGAAATTATGTAGTCTACAGTGAGTGGTTCATTTTCTCCATCAAACACATATATATTGTCATTCACCACATTTATTAATTCCTTCTCCTTTTTAATAACAGCTTTGACATATAATTCACATGCCATGTAATTCACCTATGTTAAATGGTTTTTAGTATATTCACAGAGTTGTGTACCATCATCACAGTCAATTTTAGAACATTTCATCAACACTTGCAAAAAATCCTGTACCTATTAGCAGTTACTCTTCTTTCCCCCGTAACCTGTCCCCCCTCCCCCAAGCCCTAGGGAATCAATAATCTTTTTTTTTTGTCTCTATAGATTTACCTCTTCTGGACATTTCATATAAATAGACTCACACTGGCTTCTTTCACTCAGCATAATGTTTTCAAGGTTCACGTTGATTTTGTTTTGAATATCTCTGGTGCCAGAATATCTCTTGCCCCAGCTATTAATCACTCCTCTCTAGATTAATGAGATCATCTTCTAGTTTTATTTCTGGATGCCAGTCTTTTCCCTTTGGTCCATCCAGCATATATACTAATCAGTTCTGGACATCATTTTTATCAAGTATCATTTCTTCTTCCAAATCTTGGTGAATTCTTATTTTATTATTAATAAGAACTCTTCACTCATTCATTTCATAAAATTCTATTGAGTGACTATGTCCTAGATACTCCGTATACGAGTGAACCGGCCAAGACCGGAGCTTACATTTTTGCTTGGTGTGCGAGTGTCTCCATAAGCTGATTCCATACTATTTATCCAAGCTCATTTTCCATTTCCTACTACGTATCTTCCACTGTGAGAAAACTTTTCCCTGTGTAGAATATGCTTACTTTTTCTCCTGTGCCTTTCCCCATGTCATTTCCTCTATCTTAGGTTTCACTTCTTAATACTTAAATTTCACCTAGGCTTCATGGCTCAGATCTAGTCAGCTTGATCTGGAAAGCTATCGTTGGCTACTTCAGCTGTTACAGATCTTTTGTGCTTCATAGAATTTACTTTTATATCATATAATTTAATATAGAACTTGATGCTGTTTTGTACTCTTTACTATTAACATGTGATTGTTTTGCTTATCCAACTAGATTGAACATATAAAAATGGTGATTTTATATGGAGCAGTCTAAGGATATAAATTGCCCAAAGGCAAAGAAGGGGTCTCACACTTGTTTTAAGTATTCCTTCTCTGCCAGGGACATAAGTTCTCGTTGACTGACTGGGGGTGCCTTCCTGTTTTTCTCCTGGGCAGCAGCTGCGTGTTAGGGCTATCTCTGTGTCACAAGCATTTTTAATCATTCTGCTGTGTGATTTAGGGAGAAGCATAAAGAGTGCGTGGGCCCGGTGGCTGCTTAGCTGTTCAGGAACTTTTTTTTTGCTCTTTATACTTAATTAATTGTTCTTCCTATTTGTTAGCTTAGGTTCATGGCCACGTTCCAAAGAGCTGAAGATGCTGAAAGTTTTTCCTCCAGAAAAGTGAGGTAATACTCCGTATATTTATTTTAGAATTTACATATATTTCTTTAATATTATAGAAAAGAAAACTTCAGACTTATAATGTTCCAGAGGTACAGATATATTTAGGAGGTTTAAAGCTTGTCTTTGAATACAACTACTAGCAGCACTGGAAATAGAATCCAGCTCTTCTGGCTTCTGGTCTAGAGGTTTCATCACTACAAAGAAGTAGGTTCTAGGTATGAAATCTCCTAGGGTTCTTTTTAAAAATCAGACATAGTGGGGCACCTGGGTGGCTCAGCTGCTTAAACGTCTGCCTTCCGCTCAGGTCATGATCCCGGAGTCTGGGGATCAAGCCCCGCATCAGGCTCCCTGCTCAGCGGGGAGTCTGCTTCTCTCTCTGCCCCTCACCCCACTCGCATGCATGCTCTCTCTCTCAAATAAATAAATAAAATCTTAAAAAATTACCACATCCTTTAAAAAATAAAAATCAGGTATAACTTTGCTTTGGATAATTGCTTAAAAAGAAATCAAGTGTCCTACCCCCACCACCTCCTCCTGCCTCCAAGAGTCTTGTAACTTTCACTCCCAGTTCCTAGCCATCTTGGTGGGGGGTTAAGGTTAGGGACATACTCCATAAACATCATGAAGATGGTGGCCTCAAAGACGACCAGAGCCCGAGGAGCCACTTCCTTCAGGTTCCAACCAAGAACAAAGTAGAAAAGAGCTGCCAGGATGCCAATGGACCTGGAAAACGACTATGGGTAGGACAAAGTCAAATGTCCAACAAGCCAACAAATTGGCCAAGGGCAGAGGCTGAGAGAAGTCAGACATGAGAACTCTTCTGTGTCAACCCTAAATTGGAGCACCTCCCTAGGTAGTGTTACTGCCTAGAGTAACCACAGTCTTCAACAGGGCCCAGCATGGGGAAAAGTTCTACGAACTGTGTATTTAGATTAGAGTTGATCCAGGGGATTCTGATATCACTAAGAGCAAGCCAGGACTGATCAGGACAAAGTAAACCACAAAAGTGCTTCCTTAATAAAACGGGCCAAAGCTTGTTTAAAAAAAAACAAAACCAAACCTAACTATCATAGTTTTTGCTTCTTGACAACTTGGCTGTATTTTTCTGGTGTGTGTGGTAGTTTGATTCATCAGGGAATCTCCCAGAGAGGCTGACATTACAGAGTTTCCATACTCCCTCAGAACTTAGTTGTCTTTGGGTACTGGGAAGCAGCAAAGCAGAGCGGAAAAGGCAAAGCTGATCTGAGTACAAATTCTAGTTCATCCGCTTTCCAGCCATGAGACGTTGGCAAGTTACTTAACCTTTTCGAGGCTCAGTTCCTCAACTGAAAAATTAGGATAATATCTACCTTGCAGGGTTGAGGGATGGATCAGATTTAATATAATGAAAGCACTGGACATAATGTCTAACTTAGAGCACGTGATTAATAAATAATAGCTTACTATTTATCTTAATCTAAACAGAAACTTTATATGATTTAGATTGATTTCTTCTTTCAAACACTTGAGATTTGTAATTAATCACAGGTTAATGTAACTTGATAATAATCCATCAAAAGTCACAAGGCCATTGCATGTTTAGCGTAACAAGGCTAGTGGTTTTAGTTAACCAGGTGGTCATTTCAGGATGTCAGGAGTGAAAGTGGACTGGACCTCTGAGATGAGGTTTAGTTATTCCTCCACTTATCTTCCCCAAGTGGCCAGTCTACTTGAACAAAATCACGACAAAGTAATTAGCAGAAAACATCTGTAGCTCTTCCCCCATCTGCTAACCCCCTGCACTTCTCCTTCACCTTCTCCATACCAAGCTGCCCATCTGCTTGAGAAAAGGCAGATGCCCAAAATAGGGAAAACGAATTTGCTTCTGTTTTCCATTACACTTAATTTCTTGTACTAAGGAAGGTACTAGTCTGATTGACTTAGTCGGAGGGTATGCATATGTGATTATTTCAGAGGTATTTTACTGGTGAGGTAGTCGAAGAATACACACTTTCATTTGTGATTTAAAATTATGTGTCCTCTCATCACACGGTAGGATAAGGATCCAGCTGGTATCTTCTTCCCAATTTTGCTATTGTTTATTTTTGCAATCTTTGTACGCATTCTTTCCACTCATCATTTCAGGTATTTCTAAAACTCAAGGAGTCATCCAATGTCACTTTTCATCCTCCAGCTGGCTGACCGATACACCAACTATGCTTACCCTTCTGGGACTGCAGAGCCCACGAAAGCTGCCTGGTTGAACTTCCAGCTCAGGGACACACACATTTTTCCCCCCTTTCTATTCTGGTCAAGATGGTCAGCATTGGAATTTGAGGCCTATGGCTTTCTTGCAGACTAAGACAACAGACTTTATTTGATTTACTTTCTTGCAGACCAATCAAAAATTACAATTAAGTTAAAAAATAACCTAGTGCTCCCTTCTCCAAACCACAGTTTCAGAAACAGCTGCTTATTACTCATGTGTGGCACCAGGAAATTGCAGTGTCATGTTCAAGGTCTGTGGCCAATAGAGATCTGTGGGATTGGGAAAAGGGCACAAATGATTCTTTTATGTCCATTACCTTCACTCCCTTGGCACCACCACACCATTCAAAATCTACAGGGGGAGAGGGATAGACCACTAGTAACTTGGGCAAGAAAAAAAGAAAAAAACTCTTTCTCATTGAATTTCTTTATGCATCGGCTCATTGCTTTCCCCTGATGTGTCAAGTTACCTTCCATTTCAATACAAGCACTCCTCAGTCATTGTGTAACATCTAGATTCTGGACAACTGTTGGGAATACTGTGATGAAGAGGGATGTTGCACTTGACAAATGGCCCCTCCTCAAAAGTTGAGCCAGAAGACCCCATTCATGGTAAACAAAGCCACCTGCCATTCACTAGTAACAAGCTAGCTTGATGAAATCAAAGAATCAAAACTGTCACACACTGTAAAATGATTTCAAATATAATTTAGTTTGCATTTGCTTGGCCAGAGGACCATGATAGGTTGTGCTCACTATTTTTTCTCTGAGTGCCATTTCTCAGCATTAACATGTGGATACCATGAAGTCTAGTGATCCCGGTCAGGTGAGTTCGTGGAGAGTTAGGAAAAGCAGTCTGTAGATTCTGCTCAGGTTTGAAAACCCTAACACTCAGTGAGAATATTCTGAATCTTTATTCAATTCTAAATTTTACCATTCTTAATTGTAAGTCCTTAAAAATAGAAAATAAAAAGCATACCACCATATTATTTTTCTTAAAAATAGAAAATAACTAGGGGCGCCTGGCCGGCTCAGTCAGCAGAACACGCGACTCTGGATCTTGGGGTTGTGAGTTCTCCCACATTGGGCGTAGAACTTACTTAAAAAGGGGGAAAAAAAGGAAATAACTAGTACAATGTTTTCCTATTTCAAAAAGTTTGTTAAAACCCCATTTTCCCATAACTAGCCTTTGAGCTCCTTTTTTTTTCTTTCTAAAGAGAGGGACAGCATGAGTGGGGTGAGGGGCAGAGGAAGAGAATCTCAAGCCGACTCTCTGCTGAGCGCAGAACCCGATGCAGGGCTCGATCTCACGACCGTGATCATGACCTGAGCTGAAACCAAGACTCAGACGCTCAACTGACTGAGCCAGCCAGGTGCCCCTGAGCTCCTTATAATGGCTCAGTGCTGGGAGGTTTGTGCATAAACAAAAAACTTCTCTGGTCAGCTGTTCCCCACCCCTCTCACAGGACGGAAACTTTGGCTAATCAAGCACTTCACTGTGGGTGGATTATGAGGTTACCAATTAGCTCTTATCTGAGCCTCTCCCAAAGGTGACAATTTCTACTTAGACTTTGTAAACTAGGTGATAATTTAATCTGGGTTGATGTAATTGGGTCGATTTGTGAGTGGCCATCATCATTTCCATCAAATCGCATTTTGCTTCCTGCTGGAAACAGTCTCAGGGAATAAAGGAAAAACAATTTTTTCTTTTTTTCTTTTTTTTAAAGATTTTATTTATTTATTTGAGAGAGAGAATGAGATAGAGAGAGCATGAGAGGGGGGAGGGTCAGAGGGAGAAGCAGACTCCCTGCTGAGCAGGGAGCCCGATGCGGGACTCGATCTCAGGACTGCAGGGTCATGACCTGAGCTGAAGGCAGTCGCTTAACCAACTGAGCCACCCTGGAGCCCAAAAGGAAAACAATTTCAATTTCAATTTTCTTTAACGGGTGAATGGCAAAGATGAAGCCAAGAACACAAACTGCTTATTCAGAAAAACATATGGAATGGGGCCCACTTCGCAGAGTTTTTCTGCACCCGGTGAAGTGCCTCCAGGGCCACAACCTTAAGGAACTTCAGTGGCAGCATCTGCAAAGGGTGAGTACAATTATGTGGTCCCCATGTCGTGAGCCCCCAAACAGGTCATATGGTCTGATAGAGGTACACATGTATTTATGAGGAAAACAGATTAAAATATTTTAAATTGAGATAGTTCCAGAAAATTCTGATGGTACGGTCAGCAGAATTTTGCTTCTCTATTGAGTTAATTAGTTGTATGTCTGAAATAAATTATATTTAGGTCTCTATTGTTCATTTTGGCTTTAGTTAAGATATTACTGACTCACTGAATAGTAAATAAGGAAAGGCCCTAAATGGTCTTTTAAACTCAGCTTCCTTACTTTAATATCTGAGAAAACTGAGGCCCTGTGGTGATGTAAGTTGTGCAAGATCACCCAGCTGGTTGGTGACAGACACAGACCCCTCCACCCCAAGCCCCTTTCACTACTCTAGGAAGGGGTCTTTCTAAGGGCATCCGAGGGCAGAGTGAAGCCTCTGGGTTTGGTTCAGCCTGGGAATTCTGAGATCTCTGGATGCCTACTGACCCACCATGTAGAAACAGAGGATTTCTAAACTGACTCAGTCTCCGCCTGGAAGCAAGATGCACTGTCTACATCTGTATCTACATCTGCCCACAATTTTGATCCGAACTGGATCTGCCTTTGGCTTACAGAAAGGTTTTTTTGTCCAACATATTTGCACCTTGTATAACAGTTTTCTTTTTTTTTTTTTTTTTTTTTTTAAAGATTTTATTTATTTATTTGAGAGAGAGCGAGTACATGAGAGGGGGGAGGGTCAGAGGGAGAAGCAGACTCCCTGCCGAGCAGGGAGCCCGATGCGGGACTCGATCCAGGGACTCCAGGATCATGACCTGAGCCGAAGGCAGTCGCTTAACCAACTGAGCCACCCAGGCGCCCTATAACAGTTTTCTTAAATGGTCATATCTTGTGTTGTTTTCTGAATATGGAATATGATTTTAAATATTACGTTACTCTTAAGCTACTGGGAAATTCACCAGTTAAAGTAGCCACCAAATTCTGTGACAAAAATGGACTTAACGTCAACTTAAACCCTAGCCTACTTACCAAAACTAGAGAAGTAACTTCATAAAAGGAGAAGCAACTACAGCTGGAAAAAGCAAAGCAAAGCAAAACTTAACTCCCTCTATGCATGTACTGTGGGAGAAATGAAAGAAGTATGGCTTTTCACAGAGGGCTTGAGTAGAGACCAATAATAAAACATCTCAACAGAAAACAACAAGAGCCTCCATATTTGAAGGGATAGAGAGATATCAGGAGAAATAAAAGCAGCATGACCTGATCATGTAAGGATAGTAGAGACAGAAGAGGCAGAAAGTAAAGAAGGGGAGAAGAAGTAGGGAAAGGATGGAAACTGAAAAGAAAAAAAATTAAAAAAATAGTAAAAGGCAAATTGAAATGCTCACAGAGAGAAACAAAGGACAGAGCTGACTGAGGGCTAAGAGAGGAGTGAGGCGTCTAGGCTTCGATCCCAGCCATGTCCCCGGTGAGCTGTACAACCTGTTTTGTAAGTCACTTCACTTCTCTGTGCCTCGGCTTCCTCATCCACAGAATAAAGGGATTGCACTAAGTCATTCAAAACTGGAGGATCAATAAGGATTCCTCTCAGTTTGAAGATTCTATGATTTTGTGATTAACCAACAGGGAAAACATCAAAAGAAGCTTGTTGAATACCCCCAGGAATGTAGAAAGGGAATATCTGGGGAGATAGATAAAAGGTGAGTTTAACCAGACTAATTAGAAGATACCCAAGGAAATTTTCAAAAGAAGTGAAATAATGTCACCAGCTTTTTATTCCTCTGCTTGCTGAGTGCCATTCAAAGAGGGAGTTAGTGCTTTTTAGGAATCATCCCCTCACAGGTGTGCAACCAGATATCAGTTTTCCTGGAGACGTCTGCAAATCCCTTCATCAGTGCATTTAATTAGTTAAAGCTTAGATAGCACCTAGGGACGAAAAGCACAATATAAGTGCTCAACATTACTATTACTTAACAGCTTTTATGAGACCAGCAATGCTTAAGATTAAATGAGAAACCAAAATGAGTTTCTGGCTAGAAGGTTGTGATCTAATAAACTGCTGGGTTACTGACGTGAGGAAAAACAACCCTGCATATAAACTGAAATAGGTGCTCTTTATTAGCTTGCATGCCATTGTCTTAAGACAGCTGGTAATTTTTCTTCTTTGCCTCAAGGAGTCAACAAGTAGTAAACCACCACTCACTGCACAGTACTGATTATGATTTCATACATCCTGTTATTCAAGAATATTATCTGGCGTCCGTATGCTGGACATCCGTATACCCAGGATATGGGTTCAAATATGTATGGGAACTTATGATACAATAAAAGTGGGGAAAGATACGTTATTTAATAAATGATGCAGGGGTAACTGGTTAGACATCGTGGAAAAAATAAAATTGAATCTCTAACTCATTTCATAAAAAAATAATTGCAGATACATTGGAGATTTAAATATAAAAAGAAAACCATAAAAGTATTTTAAAACTACAAAGAATATTAGAGAAAAATGTTAGAAAAATATTTACGTGGGGCAATTATTTTATAATCTTAGAAGCCATAGAAGGGTGATAAATGTGAATATGTAAAATTTAAAAATTAGTAAAATACAAAATACCACTTACAAAGTGACATGACAAAAACAAACTGGGAAAGATAGTTCCCATTTATTATAAAAAAGTGCCAATTTCCTTAATATAGAAAGAGCTCTTTCAAAATAATAAGAAAAACACCAATAACATAATTTAAATACAGGTTAATGAAATAAACAGGCAACTTACAAAAACTACAAATGGTGAGTAGCAAAAAAAAGATGCTCAACCTTACAGTGGAAAAGCATACAGATTAAAATAATAGTGTGAAGTTACTTTTTATTTATCAGATTGGCTAGGATTAAAAATATTGTTAATATAGACAATTAATGTGGGTGTAGGAACATAGGTATTCTCAAGATACTGAATGGAAGTAAAAATTGGTTCCACCTTTTCAGAAGGCAAGTGGCAATACTTCTCAAACTACAAAGCACATCTACCCTTTGACCTGGCAGTCTCCTATTAACTAATTTACACTACAGACGTAGTCACACAAGTTCTCAGGGAAATATATGAGGGGGTTTACTGCTGTACTGGTTCTAGTAGAGAAAGAATGCACTGGTCAAAAATTCAGATAACTCTGGGTGCCTGGGTGGCTCAGTCGGTTGAGCATCTGACTCTTGATTTTGGCTCTGGTCCTGATCTCGAGGTCGTGGGATGGAGCCCTGCGGCTGGCTCTGTGCTCAGTGGGGAGTCTGCCCCTCCCCCTGCTTGGGCTCTCTCTCTCTTTCTCTAAAATAAATAAAATAAATCTTTTTTAAAAAAAATTAAGATTGGGGCGCCTGGGTGGCTCAGTCATTAAGCGTTTGCCTTCGGCTCAGGTCATGATCCCAGGGTGCTGGGATGGAGCCTGGCATCTCGGGCTCCCTGCTTGTGTTCCCTCTCTGTGTCTCTCTCTGTCAAGTAAATAAATAAAATCTTAAAAAAAAATAAAAAAAGTTAAGATAACTCTATACTATGCAGCTGATAAAAGAATGAGGTAAACCTTTATGTGTACTCAGTGTGAACATATGCCCAGTTGTCCACAGTATACTATTAAGTGAAAAAGGCAAGATGCAGAAAAGTAGTATTGCTTGATCCCATTTGCAAAAAAATAAAAAATTAAATTAAATTAAAAATTAACATTTGTAAATGTGTAGAAATGTCTAGAAGACAGACCAGCTATCGTTAATGAAAGCTACCTCTACAAAGTGGTATGTTGGGGGAAAGAAGGGAGGACTTTAAAAATAGACATCTGTAATGAAATCTCAGAAAGGGAAATTAAGAAAACAATCCCATCTACAATTACATCAAAAAGAATAAAATACCTAGTAATAAATTTAACCAAGGAGGTGAAAGACCTACATACTGAAAACTATAAGACACTGATGAAAGAAACTGAAGACACAAATAAATGGAGATATTCTGTGCTCACGGATTGGAAGAATTAGTATTGTTAAAATGTCCATACTACCCAAAGAAATCTGCAGATTCAGTGGAATTCCTACCAAAATCCCAATGGCATTTTTCACAGAAATAGAACAAACAATCCCAAAATTTGTATGGAACCACAAAAGACCCCAAATAGCCAAAGCAATCTTGAGAAAGAAGAACAAAGCTGGAGGTATCATGCTCCCTGATTTCAAACTATATTACAAAGCTATAGTAATCAAATTCGTATGGTATTGGCATAAAAACAGACACACAGATCAATGGCATAGAATAGACAGCCTGGAAATAAACCCACATGTATATGGTCTATTAATTTACGACAAAGGAGCCAAGAATGGACAATGGGAAAAGGAGAGTTTCTTCAATACATAGTGCTGGGAAAACTAGACAGGCACATAGAAAAGAATCAAACTGGACCACTATCTTATACCATACCAAAAATAAACTCAAAATGGATTAAAGATTTGAATGTAAGACCTGAAACCATAAAATTCCTAGAAGAAAAGACAGGTGGTAAACTCCTTGACATGAGTCTTGCAAGGATTTTTTTTGGATTTGATACGAAAAACAATGGCCACAAAAGCAAAAATAAACAAGTGGGACTACATCAAACTAAAAAGCTTCTATACAAAAAAGGAAACCATCAACAAAATAAAAGGGCAAACTAGTGAATGGGAGAAAATACCTGTAAATCTTGTATTTGATAAGGTGTTAATATACAAAATATATAAAGAAGTCCTACAACTCAACAGCAAAAAAACCTGATTAAAAAATGGGCAGAGAGCTTGGCCAGGGGCTGCACTGCCACCCTGGGTAACTTTGCCAAGGCCACTTTTGACGCCATTTCCAGGACCTCCAGCTCTCTCACCCCTGACCTCTGGAAAGAGACTGTGTTCACCAAGTCTCCCTATCAGGATTCACTGACCATCTTGTAAAGACCCACACCAGAGTCTCCGTGCAGAGGACCCAGGCTCGAGCTGTAGCCACCACACAGTTTGATTTTTTTTTTAAAGATTTATTTATTTATTTACTTATTTACTTGAGAGGGAGCACGCATACGCACAGGGGGCAGGGCAGAGGAAGAGAATCTCAAGCAGACTTCCAGTGGAGCCCGAAGCAGGGCTCAATCCCAGGACCCTGAGATCACGACCTGAGCCGAAATCAGTCAGACGCTCAACCAACTGAGCCACCCAGGTGTCCTGCCACCACATAGTTTTATACAAGAAAAATAAAGTGAATTAAAGCTTGTTAAAAAAAGAAAAATGGGCAGAGGATCTAAATAGACATTTTTCCGAAGAAGACATACAGATGGTCAACAAGTACATGAAAGGTGCTCAACATCACTAATCACCAGGGAAATATAAATCAAAACCACAGTGAGCTATCACATTGCATTTTTTAGAACGGCTATTACTGAAAAGACAAAAAATAAAAAGTGTTGGTGGAAAGGGGAACGCTTGTGCACTGTTGGTGGGAATGTAATTTGGTGCTAACATTAGGGAATATGGTATGGAGGTTCCTCAAAAAATTAAAAATAGAACCACCATATGATCCAGCAATTCCATTTCTGGGTATTTATCTGAAGAAAATGAAAATGCTAATGAGAAAAGATACCTGCACTCCCATGATTACTGCAGCATTATTTACAATAGCCAAGATACAGAAACAATCTAAGTGTTCATCGATGGATGGATGAATAAAGAAACTGTCACATACACACACAAACACAGAGGAATATTACTCAGCCATAAAAGAAGAACAAAATCTTGCCATTTGTGACAACATGGATGAGCCCTGAGGGCATTATGCTGAGTGAGATGTCAGACAGAAAGACAAATACTGTATGATCTCACAAAAATGTGGAATCTAAAACAACAATAACCAAAAAAACACAACAACAACAAAAAAACAAAAAAAAACAAAACCCAAACCAACTCAAGCTCAGAGATACACAGAACAGGCTGGTGGTGGTTGCCGGGGGGTGGTGGTGGGGGAGTGGTGGTAAGTGAAATGGGTGAAGAGAGTCAAAAGGTACACACATCCAGTTATAAAATAAATAAGTTATGGGAGTGTAATGTACAGCATGGTGACTATAATTAACACTGTTCTGCATATTTCAAAGTTGCTAAGAGAGTAGATCTTAAAAATTCTCATCAGGAGAAAAACAATTTTGTTAATTATGTATGGTGATTTATGCAGTGGTGACCATTTCTCAATATACAACAACAGCAAATCATGTTGAATACCTGAAACGAATATAATGTTGTATGTCAATTATACCTCAATAAAAAAAAGGAAAGAAATCTACCACAGACATTCAAAGGTGATAATTTCTTAGAGGCAAAAGAGGGGTAGTAAGAGTGGAGAAGGAAGAGAAATTTGGGTGGTAACATTGGAAGAACAAATTGGTGACTGTGTGGATGTTTGCAATACAGAGTTAAACTCTATTTTGATGTTTGCAAACAGCTTTTAAGCCTCACGCCCGCCTCTTCTTGTGCCCCACACCTGCGCAAGCTGATGGACAGCCCAAGTGTTCTCCCTTTAGCACCTGCAAGAGATTCAAACCACCCAATTTCCTGCTTCCTATGAGAATCCTCACCCAGGCCCACCCCCTAACCGCAATAAAAGCCTCAAGCCAGGCTGCTTTCCACTCTCCAGCCGTTTTGGACATGTTTGAGACTGCTCTGCTCGTCCCCAAGGCCTCAATTTGTAAGTAGCCTTTTTGTACTTTCAATATATATATATAAAATCTGTTTTTTGATGTTTAAATAATGAATGTGAGTTAACACTTTTATAGTAAATGTTTAAGTTGGTAAAAAAAAATGACAGCTCTACAAAGCATGGCTTTAGAAATATATACATGAAATTTGCATATGCATATATGTGAACATTATAAAAATGTAGACCTTCCTTTTTTGGTTTTGTTTGGCCTGTGTTTTCACTTGTCTCCGATAACCTGTTAATTTTCACAAAAGTTCTTGAAAACTGCCTATCAGTGAACCTGTCATGATTGCATTAGACTTGATGCTTGTATCTAAGGAGACCTGTGTGTCTAATCAGAATGTTCCCTGACTTACGGGTGTTTTTAAGTTTTGGAAGGTAACACTGCCCCATTCAATTAGAATGACTTATAAGATATGTGGAGTGTCAATAGCCCTATCTAATACCAGGCAATTTAAGGTCAGGTTTTTGTTTACATAATTATCACTGAATTCTAGACATTTAATCTTATCTCTTGAAATACCTAACTGGGAGTTAGTAAGTAAGCAATCAGGATGCATATAGCATTTTCTAGAATCTCACTTAACGTTTTCAATGCCCTTTTGCAGCTCTGCTTCTTCCTTCCTGCCCTCTCAGAAATGACCTGACCTCACAGCTCCCTCCCCTGAGGCACATTATTTGATCTTGATCACCTGGCTGGTCCCCAAATTCCTATAGTTTTAAATGGGTGTTTTTGTAGTCCATAAAAGGAGAAACAGTATTGATATCATATTTTTTTTATCCATTCCCCAGACACTCAGAGGTCACAATAATTTCATACCACCCAGGGCACTGTGCAGGGCAAGTCTATTACCAAACTTGAACATTTTTACCATGTAGTTTGGTGTCAATTCAAGGAAAAGTCAATATACTTGATTAACCTGCCTTAGACTTGGCCTTAAATAAAAAATGAAAACTGTGATTTTACAACAGGACGACATTCAGAGATAAGATCAGGTTCAAAGACAAAAGCATTTTAAATAGCAGGCCCACATGTGATGTGTTCAGAGTTTTGGTAAAATCTAAATGGAAATGGGTCCTAAGAAAGGAAGCCCTGTAAAGAACCAATTTTTCAGAGCGATGAGGGCAGACCGTCTGTGATCTGGTCCAGCCCCTAAGCCTCTCCACACCAGTAGTCTGCGTTTCTCCCTTCCAGCATCTCTGTGCCACTAGGCCAGAAGAGCGAGGACTCTCCTACAGTCATTTGCCACGGCTGGTGGCTCTAGCCGAGGGAAAACTATCAAGCAGGTCAGAGTTTTGTATGAGTCGTAAAGGTTTTCGCTTTCCTTGGGCTTTCTGTTCTTCAGGAGCATGGGTAATTGAAAAAGGATATTACTTCATTTCCTCAGTCTCTCCTTTATTTTTTTAAATTTACTTTATTATTTTTTTTTTAGTGAAGAGCACTCAGCTAATTGGAACTCCAGGCAATTGTAGAGTAGCTTAGGTTTCACTGCCTATCTCTCATATATATATATTTAAATTGAGGTATCACATATATAAGATAGAGTGCAGAGATCTTAGGTGCAACTCAATTTTTAAATGTGTGTGAAACTACTATCGTCCTACCCGCTCTCTTGGCCTCCAGCCCCAACCACGCCAACCTATTCTCTATGCCATCACCAGAAGGATCTTATTAAAATACAGATTTGACCAAGTGATAAAAATGACACCAGCTGGTGCACCACCCCCACAGCAGTGACTGTTTAATCTGTGCCAGTCACTGCCCTAAGCTTTTTAATTCATTTTTTCCTTAAGCTAGTACAAGTCCAGCACTTGGAACATTTGCAGGCACATAGTGAGCCTTAAATAAATAACTATTATTATTACGCACAAGAGCCTTAAAAGGTCAATGTTTTTATCATTACCAATTTGGAGGTGATAAAACTGAGGCTTATAAGGCTTAAGTCATTTGCGCAAGGTCACTCAGCTTGGATGTCTAGAGTAGGGAGCTGGACTCCCAGAGCCCAGCGCTAAACCACTATACTTCAGTATGTTCCTAGAACTGGTATTTCTTTTTTTCTTTTTCTTTTTCCTTTTCTTTTCTTTCTAGATTTGTTTGAGAGTGCGTGCACATGCATGCATGCACACGAGTGGAGAGAGGGGCAGAGGGAGAGAATCTTCAAGCAGACTCCCCACTGAGCATCTCACGACCCTGAGATCGTGACCTGAGCCGAAACCAAGAGTTGGACACTTAACTGAGCCACCCAGGCACCCCCAACTGGTATTTCTTTAATGAAAACCCCTCAAAGCTTCCTCAGCTGCTACAAGATAGGGTCTCAACTCCTTAGTATGCCCTACAAGGTCTTCCCACAAGCTAGGTAGGTACATCCTGTCTTTCCAAATTTGCTTCTAGTTTTTATCTACTGTGCATCCATCTCCTGCTCTCACAATGCCTACCTACCTCATCATTCCCTGAAAAAGTTCTGATCTTAATAACTACTATTTATTGCTCTCATCATGTATGAGTTCTGGATGCTTTCTATACTTACCTCCAATTCTTACTGCAACTGCCCAAAATAAGTAGTATCCTACTCATTTTACAGTTAAGTAAACGGAGACAGAAAGATTCAGCGGCGTGTCTCATGGTCAGAGAGCCAATATGCACCAAAGCTGGAGTTTGAACTCAGGCCTGTATGATTTTAGTGCCTTGTGCTGCTCTCATATGTGGCCCAGTGTCCGTCAGTTCCTAAGGTATTTTTTTTTTTTTACATTTAAATTTTTTATTGTTATGTTAATCCCCATACAGTTCCTAAGGTATTTTTGATTCTAGCTACCACTTGACCCCATCTTGCTCTGCTGCCTTCCACAGATGTAAACAGATCACTTGTTAAGGAGGTTAATGCTCCATTTCCATTTCAGGTCTTTCCAAGTGCATTCAACCTTTGCATTCAAAATGCTGAAATGGAATATTTCTGGAATATTCCTACTGCAGGCCCCAGAGCCAAACATTTAAACGACAACTTTGTCCAAACAAAATGGCAAGTCTGGGACCAGATGAGGTTATGGCTTAATGGCATGAACCTAGAGGGCAGAAGAGTTGCTGCCAGTTAAACACCACATGCACTTTAGCAGAACCTCCAGGGGATGTGTGACTCATGAACTCCTGGGACATGTACAATTCCTGAGGGATGAGCTAGTCAGCTCTCCAAACAGGAGGACAATGGAGGATGAATTCTGTGGGCAGCCAGAAAGGCCAGAGTGGGCAATTTTTGAACTGATCTTGCAAAGCATTTTATCATTGGAATAGCTAACATTCTTGTTGATTATGTAAAATAAAAAATACTGAAGCATTTGAACATTTAGTACATGTTCAGCTCTTTCTGTACCTCAAAAATGCATATTAATGTGCAGTCTGGAAAAGTCTTACAACTTGACAGGAAGTGGCTGGCTCTGCAACTGTCTCCTGACAAGGTCTGGCAGCATTTGGCTGTGATCATTCAATCATACTTGTATTTAAGATTAAACAATAAGTGAATTCTCTTTTTTTTTTTTTTTTTAAAGAAAAGATTTACTTGTTTGTCTTAGGGAGGGATGGGCAGAGGGATAGGGAGAGAGGGAGTCTCAAGCAGATTCCATGCTGAGCACGAAGCCTGATGCAGGGCTCCATCTCACAACCCTGAGATCACAACCTGAACAGAAACCAAGAGTTGGACACTAAACCGACTGTGCCACCCAGGCGCCCTTAAAATAAATTAATTCTTTAGCTTATTAATTTACATAAATGTAAACTACGTGTGTTACTTTTCAAGTCCTGAGCTAAAAATTCTCACTGTTAAGAAAAAGTACAAAAATTCAACTTGGAATCAATATAATTATTAAAATAATTTAAAAAGTAAAATGAGTTGACAAGTTGATTCCAAAGTTGGTCTGGAAGGATAAAAGGGCAGGTGTAAGTAAGACAATTTTATAAAAGAAGAATATGAGGATATATTTGTGCTACTAGATATGAAAAGATCATGAAATTCAAATGATTGGTATTGGCGATTAGACTTGCTACTGAGGAAATAGAAGTGATGGCTCAGAAACAGACCCCAGGACACACATGTAATTAGATTATGATGAATATGGAATCAAAAGTCAGCATGGAAAGGACAGATTATTTAAAAAGGAGCTGAAATGACTGCTTACTCATTTTGGGGGGAAAAACCCTTATACCCTCACTTCTACCATGAAGAAAAATCCCAGAAACTTACTAAATTATTAAATGTATAAAATAAACTATTTTAAAAGATAAGAAAATGCAAATTATTATTCATCTGATTCAAACATGGAGAAAGGCTTTGTAGGATTTAAAGCCTCAGAAAAAAATCACAAAAGGGAAAAGTGGACAGATCTGAACTCATAAAAGTTGAAAACTTTTGAAAACATCATATATATAAAATCCGAGGGCAAACAACAAAACTAGGAAAAACATGACACCTAATGTATAAGGAACTCATGCAAACTAACTGAAAAAATAGCCTGTCCCAAATGGGCAAAAGATGTAATCATTTTTTTAAATTGTAGTAATAAACATACAAAAAAATGTTTAGCTTCCCAAATAATAAAAAAATAGATATCAAAGTCAAATAATGAGGAATCTTTTTTACCTCTAAAATTATCAAAGATGTGCACATGTGCACGTGCGTGTGCTTAAAATAACAATGGCTGGGGCTCCTGGGTGGCTCAGCTAGTTAAGTGTCTGCCTTCGGTTCGGGTCATGATCCCAGGGTCCTGGGATCAAGCCCCACATCGGGCTCCCTGCTCAGCGGGAAGCCTGCTTCTCCCTCTCCCTCTCCCTCTGCCTACCCCTTCCCCTCAAATAAGTAAGTAAGTAAGTAAATAAATAAATAAATAAATCTTAAAAAAAAAAAATAACAGTGGCTAATGCTGAAGGGAGAACTTGCCATGTTGGCAGGTATTAAGCTAGTAAACTACCCAGAGCTTTTAAAAAGTTCAAACCCTGACTATAATAATTCCTCTTCTGAATTTATCTTAAATAACCAGAAGCTAAATGATTTTATACAAGGATGTATATCCTAGTATTATTTATAATACAGAACTGGAAACCCCTAAATGTCCAATAAAAAGGAAAAGGCATTAAACTATAGCAACAGAATCTTGTACAAGAAAACAAAAGGGCTAGTGCTTCTGAAGATTATTTAATAAGTTAAAGCAAGATAAAAATTTATATACTGTAAAGAATGAGCCATGTTTTATACTTACACATGCATAAAAAAGAACTAGCCAGATGTGTATCTAATTATTAACTGTGCTGATGGGCTAATAGTAATTAATAATAGCAGAAGCAGCTAACCTTGGCTAGGTATGTGATCTCATTCAATCCTCACATCATTGTTAGATCTTATTCCTCCCACTCTATGTGGGGATGCTGAACAGTGGACCTGGGATTCAAACTCTGGTCTACTAAGGGCTGGGATCTGAACCTCTCCACCATGCTGCCACATGGTTACTTTCTCCCTAGTAACTGTACTTCCAGATTCTGTGACATGAGTATACTTTAATAATCTGGGGGAAAACACAACTTTTAAAAAAGTGAATTGGGGCCAAGAAGCTCTTGGAATTCTAGTGTTCTGTCCCGTGACAGCCTGTGGTATGGGAGACTGTGCCACCAGTGAGTCCTTCCACTCTTGTCCTTGGCTCTGGGTTCTCTTTCTTCAATTTCCCATCCCTTTCTCCTCTTTCCAGTGTACATCCTGGATTCACTTGGTGATGGTGGGAAGCCCTTGGTGCATGGTGGTGCCATCCCAGGGCTGGTCTGGCCTACTCATGTTCTTTCCTCTGCCTCTCTCTTTTCCTACCCTTAGACTTCCTAGCACCCCTGGGAATAAGCCTGGTTCAAAGTTCTGGTTTAACAAAACAAAACAGGGCATCCTGGGGTTAACTCGGCCTTTCACAGTTCTATGATTAAATTGCATTTTTCAGTGGTTCTGCCTTTAAACTCAAACCCTTTTAAAGAGAAATTTAAGGAGAGCAAAACATAGGAAACAGTGCCAAATGCCAATAACATATTTTAGTCGTTTGGGGAATGGGCAGCTTTAGAAACCGCAAATTCCCACTTATGCAAGGGCTACTTGAGCTTTTTTCTTTATTGCTTAGTGACAGAAGCCTGGCTTTAGACCATGGTCAGAGTTGTTCTCCCTTGTTTTCTTTGTCTCTCTTCCTCTGAAAACAGTTATAAAAGGCCTGAGTTATCACAATGAGAGTTGTCTAAGCCTAAAGCTCTAATCAAATAACAAAAATCATTTTCCACTGATGTAGTTAGTTCAGACTAAAAGGCAGATCCCAGTCTGTCTTGGTACCTGTTACACCTGCTCAACAAGCTGTCCTTATTGAACCCTGCACTCTAAGCTTGGGAGGCTCTACCCATGTGACTTCACCAGTTGGCAAGGCTTTGGTACCATGTGCTCAGCGAGGTGTTCTGTCTCCTTTCTCCCAAAGAAAGTGATGAAAGGGGAAGATATGAATATTGTTTTGTGATTATGCTGTTCCAAACCATAGCTGGCACAATATAAAATGGAAAGAATCCCGAGAGCTCCCTATCAGGGACTATGAACCCAAACATCAGAGTTTAATGAGGAAGTTCTTCTTCTCAGCCCTTACCCTCAGAGCTAGATTATGATGTGGCCCAGCCAGTCCCAGGACATGAACTGGTAAATTGTACCATATTATCACCAAATAAATTGGAAATAAGGTGCCAGTAAGCTCATGTTTCCACAGCTACTCCTTAAATTACTGGCAAATGTGAACTAGTCCCTCTAGAGGATAAGTAGATAGCAGTGGAAATTTTAAGAAACTTCTTTATATATTGAGTACTGAGCATTTTGGTGGTAAGCACATGTACAGAGACACTGTAAGCCAGGGAAAGCATCCTGGAATGAAGCAGCTGACAATCATCTGAGCAGTCAATTAACATGGGTGCAATAGATTACTTTCATTGCATAAAAGTCAACTGATTCTGTAAAAACTGCAAAGAAAAAGAAGAATTATAAAGTTGGAAAAAGATACAAATATCCTCAAAAAAATAGTAGCCAGCGGCGCCTGGGTGGCTCAGTCAGTTAAGCATCTGACTCTTGATTTTGGCTCAGGTCAGATCTGAGGTTTGTGAGATCAAGCCCTGTGTTAGGCTCCGTGCTGGGTGTGGAGCCTGCTTACGATTCTTGATCTCTCCCTTTCCCTCTGCCCCCCACCCTCATGCTTGCTTTCTCTCTTTCTCTCTCAAAAACAACAACAAACCCCAAACCCCAAACAACAACAAAAAACTAGCCAACTGAATCTAGCAACATATAAAAAGAATTAAACACTATGACTAATTGGGATTCATTCCAGGAATGCAAGGTTGGTTTAACATCTAAAAATCAAACAATGTAATAGACCATATTAATAGAATAAAGGACAAAAACCACATGATCATCTCAATAGATGACAAAAAAAAAGCATTAGACAAAATCTAACATCTCTCTGTGGTAAAAACATTTGACAAACTAAGAAAAGAAGGGAACTTCTTCAACAGATATAGGCTAGCCATGAAAAACTCAGTTTAAAGTATATTTAATGATGAAAGATCAGGGCGCCTGGGTGGCTCAGTCGTTAAGCGTCTGCCTTCGGCTCAGTTCATGATCGCAGGGTCCTGGGATCGAGCCCCGCATCAGGCTCCCTGCTTGGTAGGAAGCCTGCTTCTCCCTCTCCCACACCCCCTGCTTGTGTTCCCTCTCTCGCTGTCTCTCTCTCTGCTGAAAAATACATAAAACCTTTTTAAAAAAATGATGAAAGATCAAATGTTTTATACTTAAGATCGGGAACCAGACAAGGATGTCTGTTCTCAACACATCTACTCAACATTTTACTGGAGGTTCTAGCTAGAACAACTGGGCAAGAAAAAGAAAAACTCCTGATGATGACAAGATCTGGTATATGAAAAAGTTGGAAACATTTTGCTGACATGAAAGCCAGAAAAAAAAAAACTTTTAGGTATATTTTGATCAAGACTTTGTAATTATATCCATGTATGTTTCCTGTACTCTTGGAGAGGCTGTGACTAACACTATCCAGTTCAGAGTTATGGAAACACTTATCAGGAATCCCATTCTGAATAAGTTAAAAAGGTAGTGCTACTGTTAGAGCATGTAATAAATTCTTCATTTTCAACAGAGAGAAGTATAATATATTTTTATTGATAATCAGTTTCTCTCCCTCTTTCCCTATCTACTAAATATATTAAATACTCTTTGAGTACATATTCAAAGTATGTTTAAAGAGTACCAGTGAGTAGGATGCCAAATTATTAGCCTGCTTGGGCATCCACATATTTCAGTCTGGCCCTGCTTTCTGCAGGTACTCTGGGTCATGGCTACTCCCAAGAGAAAAAAAGATGACATTAGTCTGATAGGCCTGTTCCAGGTCCCCTTGTATTGGATCATGAAAGACTCCATATGGACATGGGGCTTAGCATCAGATCAGAATAAGCCATTGCCATCTGCTGCTGAAACCAAGGTCATTGGGCCCATGAAGATGAGAATCTGCCTGTCTCTCTACAAAGATCCTTTAAGGTACAAGGAAAGTCATGTAAGGGACAGGGCTACTCAGACATCTTAGAGTTAGTGAAATAAAAACATGAAAGCCAGTAATATCCACCAAGTCTACAGAGTGATCCAGGGGCCTGGGAATGTCTCAGGTCTGAGAGCTCTCTAACTAGTTTGTTTTCTTCCTTAGAGCATTGACTATGGCAGCGATCCTGTTGATTTGGGGTTGCTGGCCAATGCTGGCCTTGAACTTGCCAGATCTCCCCTGGCTAACTCAGACCTATCCTGACAAATCATCTTAAATTTTGCTGGAGTCTTTGAACTTTGCTTCTTGTCTGTGCTTTAGCCTTACAATTAACCCCTCCAACTCTAGTCTCCTTGACATTGGGCATTTGGGGCCTCCTCTCCCTTTTACAACTTTTTCTGCATCTCCAATGGCTTCCTTCTAGATCAACTCTGAACTCAGTAAAAAAAAAAAAAATGTTCGTCAAAGCATGAACTGAAAAAACAGAAAAATGACTTTTCTTCCTAAATATGTCCAAGATTTTTAGCTTCTCTATTCTCCTAAGTCCCAGAAACAACAGCAGCAACGTTAAAGAAAAACAAACAAAAAACCAATGACTGTTTAAGTATTTGTCAATTGTGGTCTGAACTTTCCACTTTGGAAGTGCAAAATGAAATAAACATTTTAGTGAATATGAGTATTCCAATGGATTGGTTGCTCATAGTAACTATTTCAGAGATACCTCATCTTTCAAAAATTATTTTATTAATAATGAGCACTGCAGTCTTGATAGGAAAACTATAAATCTAGAGAACAGACATGAAAGAATTTCATATAAGCAGGATCTCTTTAATAATTTCCCTGAAAAAATGCTTTAATGCACTTTAGAAAGAGATTGGCATGATTCCATATCACCCTTCCTGAAGTACTCAAGATTGCTAAGCAATGAAGAGGAATCCTACCATGAACAGCGACTGAGCAATGGCACCCAAATTTCATGTTTTCTGGATCAGCACAATTTTTTTTAAAGTTTTAAATCTTTACTTCTGCCAAATAAGGATATTAAAGACCAAACAATCTATTGACGATCACTATCATTTCGTAAGAAAGTAATGGGATTTTAAAACTAAAAAAGTAGATATAGTAGGATTTCAGAAAAAAAAAATTTTTTAGCCTATATTGTGGTATTAGAAATTCCCCACATTATATTATTTTTCTCCCTTCTGTATGACCTACTGAAAACTCCATCCCAGATGAGCCCTCAACCGATGGAGGGAAGGTGGGGATCTTTTTGATAAGAGTAGGAGGAATCTCACTCAATGTTTGCCAAAATCATTGCTTTAAAGTTAACTTCAAAATAGAAGAATCAGGACAGTGTTTCCCAAACTTCAATCAGTGAAAACACTTTCACAAACGTTGTCATAGCTGCATTCCACCTGTAATATTTACTTAATGCTTTATTCAGAGTCATTTGTTGACTCAAGTAAGTTTAAAAATGAAAGCCATATATGAATACCATAAATGGAAACCAGTATCCCGTGCCATAAAATCAAGATAACACAACTGGCTGGAAGACCCCGAGCCTGCTGCCAACTCTGTTCAAAAAAAAAAAAAAAAAAAAAAAAAAGAGGATTAGCAGGTGTTAGGGGTTCAAGTCACAGCAGCACCAGAATAAATCTTTGTTTAATTTAACCTCAAGGACAGAAAGAGAATTGAAGGGAATAATTTTCTCATAATGCAATTAAATGTCGTTTAATGCCATGTCTATGTACTGTCTAGAGCATCTCTTGTACCAACCAATTTCGTTTTGGTAGAAATTCCATGGAATCAGAGGTCTCCTTGCACAGTAATTAAAAGCACTGGTTAAACTGGCCTTCCTCAGTTCAGATTCTGAGACTTTTCCACATACTAGCTGGTGACTTTGAGCAAGTTATTAACCTGCTCTGCCTGAGGTTTTCATCTAAGAAATGGACATAACAATAATACCCACTTCACAGATTGGTTGCGAGGGTCAAATGAGTAGATACACGTAAAGCTCACAGAACTGTAAATAGCACACTAAGCTTAAAAACGTTATTCTTCATACCCCACACTTTGAAGAATGCCAAATTAGGATACTGAAGGCCTATATGAAGTTGTATCAGGCATACAGTAATATAGTAACCTATTTCTGGAGAGAACAGAGCTAGGGAGTAAGAATGACCATTCTTTGGTAATTTGAATTAAAAGAGTAACTCCATACACATGCATCTATGGTAATTTATTGCTCATTTGGCTTGTTTCCTTCCATGTCCCATTTTCTTGGCTAAGAGCACTGCTGAGTGATATATTTTCGCCTTTAAGGCCTAGTACACAATGCCTTTGACACAGAAAGGTCACACCATACAGAAAGGCTTTCAGGATCTTAACTGTAAGTCACTACTTAGGTAAACAAGGCCATCTAAATATATGAGGCTTTTAACTATGAAATCAATGTCCCCTCTATTTAGAGTAAACAATAGAATTAACATAGGATTTAACCCTCAGAGTGGTTACTCGTTATGATTTAATTCGTATTGTGAAATATAGTGAGGGAGGACTTACTCATCACTAAATCATCAAATAAATAAGCTAACATCAAAAACCAGTCGTTCTAGGGGGCTCCTGAGATGGATTAGTTGGTCCTGAACAAGAAAGACATATATTAACATATCCTAAGCTGTTGCCTTTCATGTGTTTCATCCCTTTTGTCCCTGGAACTATATTTAGTACAGAGGGAACAACAGCGCTGCCAGGGCAGTCAAGTAGAAAGAGAGGGTATTAATTTAGTAGGTCATGGTCAAGGTTAGGTAGGGCAAGAGATAGTGGACAAGTACACGATGAGTTTGGTAGACTCCAAGATAAGGTCATTTGGAAATTTATAGCAATCTCCAGACCCTCTGCTGGGTCTACCTTGATGGTGGCCTTGTTCAGAAGGATCTGTATTTTAAAAATACCTGTCTTCAGTCCCTGTCCATTTCGCGGGGAGGGACCATTTATTCCATCTATAGAACCTGCCTCTTGATAACACCTTTACTGCCTCTTCTTCCTCTCCATTCAGTTCTGTCTGTTTTCTTCCTCTAGTGTCCCAAGTTGAACACTTCAGCTTTTCCCTTTTGCTGTCATCCTCTCCCATTTTAAGTTGCCTCCCTCTTCTCTACAGACCTCTGGATTGCTAGGTTTCTTCTGATCAGGCCAAGTCCTCATTCTCTTTTGCTCTGCTTTTTCAGGAAGGTCACTCAGCTTTTCTATTAAATTCTGCATCAAACACTGTTCTTTCTTAAAAATGTTATCTGTCCTTTCCCCCTTCTCTTCTTCCCACACTGCCAAGGACAGTTTTTGTAAATTCCTTCACTCTACTTTTAGTATGTCTGTAAGCAATAGAATGTTCCAGATGCTGGAAGTGGAATGAAGTCACATCTTCTAATTTTCCTTTGCACCTTTCCCCTAGGACCTACTCCTTTTAGAAAGCTTAGATTGAGTACTTCAGGGGAGACCATGAAGAGGAGAATAAACTCAGATGCAATACAGTAAATTCCTTTCCCCTTCTTTTACTGAGTTTGCATCTGGTCCGGGTATTGAATCGAAAAGAGTGCCCAGGGGTGCCTGGCTGGCTCAGTTGGTAGAGCATGCAACTCTTGATCTTGGAGTTGTGGGTTCAAGCCCCACACTGGGTGTGGAGATTACTTAAAAATAAAATCTTTCCTTTTTTTTCCTTCCTTCCTTCCTTCCTTCCTTCCTCTCTCCCTCTCTCCCTCTCTCCCTCCCTCCCTCTCTCCCTCTCTCCCTCCCTCCCTCTCTCCCTCTCCGTCTTAAAGAGTGCCTAGGGTTGGAGCTCAATAAAGCTTAACCATTAGCAGTGAATCTATAGCTTTTAGTGAGTTCTACACCTTATCTATAGATGATCTCTATGTTCTGGGGTAAATGAACACTTTTGGATCTATTTGATTACAATGATCTGAATGGGTCATTTATGAAAGTATAATAGTGTCCTAGAAATGTCACTTTACCACCAAAATAAGGAGCAAAATTTCCACAGACACTCATGCGGAGTCTGCAGTACGGCAGGTGGGGTGCGAGGGCTGGGGGTACCGGTGAACAACTCGGGCAAGGCCCAGCTCTTCTGGAGCAATGACTTCCCGTGAGTATTTAAAGGCCAAGAAAAATGACTGCAATCGTACTGGTCAAGGAGACCAGGTTAAAACCATCCTGTTAAGGAGGAGCAGACCAGTTCGCTGGTGGATATGCCACTGTGTTAACAAAATCTCCACCTCCCTGAACTAGAATACACATTTAAGAGTGGGCAGGTTAAAAAAAAAAAATCCTAACCCAACCCAAAAGATAATGGGAATCATCTGTTCTGTTCTCATGTGCAAACCTATAATTTATGGAAAGATGGGAAAGAGAAAGTCCCTGAGGAGACCTAGCCAAGTTCTGTGGTGAAAATTCAACTGTATTCAAAGCTCAGACTGGAAGAGGTGGGGGTGGAGAGGAGCAAGAAGCCGCAGTAAAAATAACACGTCTTGAAGCAGCCAGCTCCCTTTCTTCTCCCCGTTTCCAGTGCCATTCCTGGGCCATGCCTGGGCCAAGCTGCCTTCCCCCCTTCCTCCTGCCACCCCAGCCCTTCCCCATTCACAGGTTATTAATTTTTCTTCTGTGTTTTTCATTCATTTTTTTAAGAATTCCAAGCTAGCTGTAGTAATCATAATTCTGTCCCAAGGTAATGGCAGCAAAATAAATTATAGGGCATCTTAGGAAGCAGGTAGTTAATACCACATGAGAATGTATGCTAATGAAATGGAGTTACCAGGAATTTTCAAATTATGGAAAGGAGACCATTTCCTTAAACACATGACCGTGTATAATATATATTTGTACACACTTACATACAAAGTAATTTACTACCAAGAATATGCTGTAAGACCTGATAGTAGGAAAGGCTATCATTCTTAAATGCTATGTGACTGGCAATATCACCCCCCCAAACTCTGATTTTTTTAGTTTTATCTCTATATCATGATGGCCACAGGTTGTCTTTTTAATGCTTCTGTTGGCTATTATCACTTACACTTTAGAAACGATATTATAAAGCTATGGTTACTAATAAATCAACTATTTGATTTTTTTATTTTTAGAGAGAGGGAGAGAGGCAGAGGGAGAGAGAGAATCTTAAGCAGGCTCCACGCCCAGGTTCAGTCTCACAACCCTGGGATCACAACCTGGGCTGAAATCAAGAGTTGGACGCTTAACTGACTTGAGCCACTCAGGTGCTCCTCAACTACTACTTTATTTTATTTTTAAAGATTTCATTCATCCATTTGAGAGAGAAAGCGCGCGTGCGCGCGCGAGAGAGAGAGAGAAAGAGAGAGAGAGAGCGCGCAGGCACGCACCAGCAGGGGGGAGGGGCAGAGGGAGAGGGAGAAGCGAGTAAGGAGCCTGATATGAGGCTCAATCCCAGGACCCTGAGATCATGACCTGAGTCGAAGGCAGACGCTTAACCGACTGAGCCACCCAGGCACCCTCAACTACTATTTTAAATGTATTTTTTAAAATGCCAGTATTAGTGATTTCTGCTGGGCCATTTGAAAAGGCATTTTTATTACACTTAATTTGCTCACATACTTCAACAAAAGTTCAATATGTGTACTTTTTATTGGCTCCCTTATCGGCCATGGAAGGTAAATTATTATCCATGTCAGAGATGGAGAAATTGGGGCCATCTAAACTAGAAAAGATTGGTGGTAGTGGTGGAAAGAGGATGTGAAATATACCTCAAATTGTCCAGGCAGGGAATCCTCCTTGTATCATTTCAGTTTCTAATGTCTGTTGCAGTGTTCTTGCTATTCATGGATAGCTTTAACTGTTAGAATAAAACAGAGAAAGAAAGCACCCCTGGTCACAGGGTGCATGATAAAGCCTCATTACAGTGTGTAAATCAACTGAACTTTGTTTTTTTAAAGATTTTATTTATTTATTTGACAGAGAGAGAGAGACAGCGAGAGAGGGAACACAAGCAGGGGGAGTGGGAGAGGGAGAAGCAGGGAGCCCGATGCGGGGCTCGATCCCAGGACCCTGGGATCATGACCTGAGCCGAAGGCAGACACTTAACAACTGAGCCACCCAGGCGCCCCTGAACTTTGTTAATGACTGTGAGGGACTTTTAACAACAACACTCCCAGAGTATTCACTATCAGCCAGCCATTCCTCAGAGTACTGGATGTATTTGTGACTCCCTTAACCTCACAATCTTATGAGGTAAATACTTTAATAATCCCCACTTGACAAATAAGGAAATTGAGACATACCAAGTTTAAGTTACTTGCTCAAGGTCACACAGCAGGTAAGGGGTGCAGCTAAGATGCTGGTATTCTTTTTATTGTGGTAAATATATGTAACATTTACCATTTTTAGGTATAGCTCTTTAGGTATAGCTCATAATCCCTTTTGATTGGTTACATTTCATTGATTACTTTCAGAATTCTGCAGCTTCTCCTCCACTGTTAACCATTTCATGGGTAATAAAATCACAATTCAGACAATTAGTTGGTTTTCCTAACTAGCACAGCGGGCCGCATTAGTACCTTTGGAAGAGATGACTTCAGTCCTTGTGGTGCCCCCACCCTCCCCGCCCTCGATGGATTCAGAAGCTAGCTCCAGGGTCTGAAGTTTCTTTGCCTTCCTCATCCTAAGCAGCTGAAGCAACTTGTCTCTCCACCCCTTTCATTATCCCATTCTGCCCACCCCCATCAGTGGGGTGGAGACTCACAGCTTATAAGTGTGCTGAAGAAAACCCCAGAGGCAAGAAACGAGAATAACTTGCTCGTGCTAACAAAACAAGCCAGAATACACAGTAGGGGCCAAGACCTCACAGTAGCTGAGTTCCAAATCTTTCCTTATCCCAAGGAGCCAGACTGCCTGCCTCTCTATTCTAAGCTCATGCAATGTGGCTTAAAGCAAACTCATAGAAGGAATTCAAGCCTCAAGATCCATTTTCAGCTTCTCCCAGATCCCCATGTGCCTTTTTATCCTCACTCCATCTTGTCCAGCCCAACGTGAAAGCCTGTGTAAAGCCCATTACATGTCTCACTTTGAAAGGACTTGAATGCCCTTATGAACTAGCTCCTGGCTGAAATCTTCGGTCCCACGGAGACAGAGAAAGCAGCAGCCAGTTGGAAAACACAAAAAGAGTTATCTTTATGTCAAATTAAACTCAGATCTGCTTAATATCTTGGCCAACTTATGCCACAACTATTTTGGCCCTTTCCGCCACCCCAAAGCCTTTCGTGGCCCAAATGCACCACCGTGTTGCTGTCTGACAGTGTGTGCCAGCAGGCTTCCGCGCCAAAGCCAAGTAACACCCTTCCTTCTTTGGGTTGTGGGGTGGCAGGGGACGGTTTCTAATTCCTTTTGTGACCACTGACTAAGAGCTGAGTGGTCAACAATTTGGCAAATTATATACACACCTAAAACATCAGCTGCATCCGATTTTTGTTCTCTATTCTTCCAGGAGCTGAAAGAAACCTTTAGGCTGAAGGCAATTCTAGAAGAGTTAGGTTTTCTAACCACGTTCTGTGGGAGGGATGCTAGCAGAACTCTAGGCACACAGGATCCTGAGCAGCAAAGAATCCTCTTTGATAAGGGCACATGCCACTGATTTAAGCCAAAGGCAACGGATGGGAATTAAAATTAGCCAGTTATGAACGCACGCACGCGTGCACGCACACAAAGAGAAAAAGCTCCACCGCAAAAGTCCTTTTTGGAAGCAGACTAGCTATAAATATGTAAACACACTGACGCAGGTCAGCCATAGCTACGAATACAGAATATGCTCAGTCCAAACAAAAAGCAGAACCAAAAGCAAATTCATAGTATCCTAAGTCCATATGGAATTAGCATGCTTTCCCCCTGGGACTATAATATATCCTGTGTGTTATCCAGTTCTTTGTTCTAGAATTTTGCTGTTTTTGACGACTACTGGTCACTGGGTTGGAAAAAACGAAAATATTTTGACCACCATGGCAGCTGTTAAAACCGACCTGTAGGGGCACCTGGGTGGCTTAGTCGTTAGGGGTCTGCCTTCGGCTCAGGTCATGATCCCGGGGTCCTGGGATCAAGCCCAGCATCAGGCTCCCTGCTGGGCGGGAAGCCTGCTTCTCCCTCTCCCACTCCCCCTGCTTGTGTTCCCTCTCTCCCTGTGTCCCTGTCAAATAAATAAAATCTTTAGAAAAAAAAAAAAAAAACTGACCTGTAGAAATTTTAGGGGCTGTGGACTATTTGGGGGAATCTGGGCACGAAGCTGGGCCTGACCACTATGATCGTAGCATCTACACGGACTCTCCTGGGCACTGGAATTTTTACATATGTGGTGCTGGTACTCTGAGGCTAGAGATGGGTGCATTTACATAGTTCTGTTCCCCTCTTTGCCTTCTATTCCCTCCTACCCAGTGGTAAGACTTGGTGGAGCTTCAGCAATGGTAGGGCTTGGCCTTGCTGCCAGGTGGGTTTGGTACCAGGATGCCTCTTGAAATAATGTTAGCGCTGGCGGGAAATAGTACAATGTAGTGGTTCAGAGTGTGTGCCCATTGGAGAAGGGAATCCTTCAACTGCAGGGGTAATCAAACAGCTGGTCATATTTGTTATTCTTTGATTTGATAAGTCTGAAATCTCTCATATGGAACTGAAACAAAAGAGGATATGTGCTAGAACAGGACAGCTTGGTTTTGAATTTCAGCTCCTCCACTTTAGCTAGATGACTTTCGGCAAGTTTCCCTCATGTGTAAAAGGTGCGTAATAATAGAACCTATCTCACAGGGCTATTGGGATTAAGTGAGATAATCCATGTAGATTTAGAACACGGTCTGGCCTAAAGTAAGCACTCTATAATAAAAGTCACATTTTTTGAACATGTAATAAAAAATAGCTATGATTAATCAGTACATTGTTCTCATCTTATAAAGACTTTAAGCACCAGAGATATTATGTGACTTGGTAAAGGATGAACTATGGTCACCCTGGGTCATAGGTTTCCTGAATGTCCCTCTCCTCCCTCCTTGACTAAGTGCTGTGATATGAGAGGCCCATTGCCCTCAGGGAGGCTGTGCCTCAACAACCCTGGGATGAAGCAAGCAGACTGAAAGTCCTGGCTCTTTCTCGTTCCTTCTGTCTGTCCGATGATCAGTCCCTGCCCCCAGCTGACAGCAGGCAGAGAAAGGAGAAAAAGATGAAACTCCAATCAGTAGTTTTACTACCTGGGATTGCCTAGACTTTCTCTCCGCACCCTTGACCTCTGCTCCAGCCCAGAATCCATTCAACAACATCCTTCCCCAGATTCCCTTGTTCTTCAGGTTTAAGCCTTCCCTTAGGATGCCCCATTCTTTTATTGTCCTTTACCTGACTCTGCTTTTAGCCCTGACAAACGCCAGCTCCTAGTTCACCAGATAACCTGATTGATGCCGCCCATTTTAGGAGCAAACTCACTAAATGGCATATCACCTTCTGCACATTTTTATTGGCCAACTTTTGTGTGCTGGGCACTATTCTAACTGCCACGAGATTGTAAGGTATTATGAGATTAATCTGTCTTTAAGGGCTATATAAAAGTAGTATATTTGACTCGTGGGCTGTCCTTCAGATCCTATTTGTGAAAATGCTTAAAACTGCTATTTAAGGACAAAAAGTCAAAACATCAGTTGATCTTTGGCAAATGGAAATCTTGACATTTGTCCCTTGGAACTGAAGGAGCGGATATCTAGCTTTCATTCCAGGTTTCTTGCTATGCCCAGAGCCCAGTTATGAAAACTGACAAGGAAGTCCCAGAAAGCAGATAGGTAAAAGTAGAGTGGCTTCTACAATTTAATTGCTCCTCAAGGATCATGGAACCGGGGTCCTAGAGCTGGGAGGGGCTGTAAAAATTGTTTAATTCAACCTTTCACTCCACAAATAAGGAAACCTAGGGCTCCAGAAATAAAGTAGTGAAGAGTCTGAGATTCTCTTGGGAACGGATTTGTACAAAGCCAAAGCTGGAGTAAAAAAGTGGTCCAAGTTGGATGTACTGTGTGAAATTGTCGTTTAAAGATGCCCTATATCTTTAACACACGGGTTAACAGGGTTGAGAATAATCCCTTCAGGGGTTAAAAATCCATTTTAAAAAAAAAACTCCGGTTTTGCAAAGCCGTAAGAAGGGACAGGGATGGGGATATTTTCAGAGGTAAGCTGTGTTTCCACTCCTAAGATTTAATGGAACACATGCATTCAGGGAGATGCGTGGAATTTAAACACAATTCAGCATCAGTTAATTCTAAGAGTAAAGGTCCTTCAGTCCGGCTCCTTTCCACCTGCACGTTAAAGGAAGCTAGAAAGCCAATTACACTCACAGCAGGGCCTCTCCCCCGACTGCAAAGGAAGAATGTACTGCAAATTCTACGTGTGCTTTACAAGCTAGTAAAACTATAATTGCAGGTGGGAAGGAAACATGGGTTCTCTTTGTTTCTGCCAACAGCTCAGTCTGGTAAGCTCCACCCTTCTATAGCTACAGAAACAGTGTGAACTCAGTATTTTTTAACCTCAAAAAACGTACACTCTATGATTCTACAAAACTTAAAGAATGCTTTTTGTTAAAATGGAAAAGATGATCTGTGTACAGTCCACCAAAAGGGCACACATTCTTCCAAGAGACAGGTGCTGAAGGTGCCTACCTTTTTTGGGGAAGCCAAAACTCAGCTTCTGGTTCATGTGCTAAAGGCCTCTTAGCAAGACCAAAGAAAGATGGTGAGGCTAGGAGGCCAGCATGTGATTCTGACTTGTTCTATCTAGCCCAGCCCTCTAGGGAGGTCTCACTGCCAGGAAGGGGGTAGGGTGGGAGGCTCTGGAAGAGCAGTTCCCCTGTGGGGCCACTGGGGAGGTCTGGTCTAGGACCACCCTGGAGGCAGGAGGAAGCCCACCCAGGGTTTCTCGGCTTTCCCTATCAAGGTGCTGGTGAGAGGCTAAACAGGTAGAGCAAACATGACTTCTGTGTGGTGGCTGCCGTCTGGTGTCCACAGATGCAGTGTCTTGGTGCCGCTCGAGAAAGCCACAGGGAGCCATTTACGAAAGGTGGCCATCTCCTAGCCAGCGCTAACCCCAGTAGTTGTGCCACTGGTGAAGCTGGTAGCTCCTAAGCTCTGTGTGTGTCCAACAGCCTTCCAACAGCCTTACACGTCTTCACTCCTCTAAGCCTCACAGCACCTTCTGGGGAAGGTACCGTTATTATCCCCAACTTCAGAGATGAAGTGTTTTGTGAGTTATGAAGAGAAGGGACTTGTCCAAGGTCACCTAGTGAGTCTGGAGTGAGCTGGCATTTGAATGTGGGCAGCCGGGCTCCAAGTAAATCACCCTGTACCATCTAGTCCCTCTGCAGTGCCCAGCATCGGGTATCATCACCCTTTTGGAGACCTTTGTTCCAGGCAGAAACCTCATCCTAGGTTGGCCTCACACTGGCCTGCTGGTCTCCTAAAAGCTCCTGACAGCCATCTTAATTTTGATTTCTATTTAATTTTCCACCTCACAAAGCAGTGCCAGAGAGAGGGAATCTGGTGATACCTTTTGAATATGATTTATTAACCAACAGCTCGAGGAAATGGAGGGCTTCCTTGCTGCCACGTGACCTTCCTAATGTTTGCATTGCTGCCCTGACCTTGCAAAGTGACCTGGAATAGCTCGCCTGTTTCCCTGTGTGTGTCTACTTTCAGAGCCCAGCTGTCAGCCTGTGCAAGTCTGTCAATTAGTATCTCAAGGGTTTAGGATGGGGTCCGGAGCCTTTTGAGGAGCACAATCTAACACCAACCTCCAAATTCCTTCTCGTAATTGAGCATTCATTAGTTTTGACGGAACAAAAGCAGGCATTCTCTATTATAAAGCAGAGGTCAAAACCAGTGGCTATGTTTTGTTTGGCCTGCAGAGTGTTTAAATATTGAGAAATTTCACATAAAAATACGGATTTCCGGCTTCTCTTGGAAAATGGGAAGAGATGACAACTCTGGGGCTACTGAAAAACAGCTGTCCCCTTCGGAGGGTGACGCTCTCTGGTTTCTCATCATGACCTGAAGGCTCCACTTGGGCCTGCCTCGGGCACGGATGCCACTTGCCTGGCCCCTGCGGAAACCCTGTTCTAAAGCCATATGGGTCTCCTTTAAATGCAGAATGGAATGGTTAGGCTGCCCCTGCGATGTGCTTGGCATACCGGTACAGAACTGGGAGAGAATGTTCTCAGAGGGCAGGTGCTGTGCCTTTCCGATCCTGTCCACAGACCTGGCACAGTAAGTTCATGGTACATCATACACCATTTACCACTTGCTTCTCGTATGGATAGATGAATGAATGACTGGCTCTCGGGAAAGAAGTGAATTTCTGAGTGACAAGAAACCTGCTCAACAGCTAACAGAAGTCTGGGCTTATTAATGCTTCGGCAGCTTTCTGAGTGATCCATGCGGCTCCCTATACCTCTCCTTAATTTGTTGGGCTGTAAAGATCTTCCCTGCTGTCACAAATGATTTTAATCTTGTTTAAAATTCCAGGAGCAAAAGTGTTGATGGTTCACTAGGATTTGGCCAGAAATTTAAAAACAAACAAAAAGAAAGGCTGTGCCAGTCAGCCTTCTAATTTTTTCTCAGAAAGATCGGGGGCAATATTACTGAAAAGCAACAAGTTCCCCACGTGGATCGCAGTGCAGGCCACCTTCACGTGCAGCCAGTGGTTTCATCAAAGACACGTGTGCTAAAGCTGTCTTGTGAGTCTGCCATCCTGCTCCATCTCTGGAGCAACCTCAAGTGAGTGAATTTTGTGCAAATGCTAGAAACCTCCTTAGCCTTCAACACCTGGCTAGACAGCCTTCTCATGACCCCTCTGGCCCCCTGAGGACCAAACTACAAATGCGGTAGAGTGGCTGGCATGAGGGAGGCATCAAGGGGTAAAATCCTGCTCATTAGGTTGAGCACAGGCTGTATCAGAAGTTCCTGGCACAGGACGAGGTACAGGAGTTTGACTATAACCAGTAAGAATCACTAGTCCTTTTCTGAGAAAATGAGCTCCCTCAACTTCAGGGCCAGCATAGCTATGGGCACATAGTGTGTACTTAATCAACATCTGAATGAATGAATGAATGAATGAATAGGGAGGAGACACCCAGCCAAGGGTTTGGTGACTGAGAATTTGGCTCATGTTTCAGGAGCCCAGGTGGGATAGAAAAATTATAAACTCCACAGTCTGTGGAGCTCTAGCCCGGAGACTCACAGACTTTTTTATCACATTCGTTTCTGAGTAAAGTGATCCCATCATACTCATTCCATGAATGTTTGTTGAGACAATTTATCAAAATAACCCTGAAGCATGCAGACAGAATGTTTTTCAGAAATGTCAAAGTCAGTAATGAAAACTTTTTCCTGCTTTCCTTCGTGACAGAAACACTGTAGATTAGGTCGTTGATGGGTTTGAGACTACCAAGGCCTGGAAGTTCTCTTCCCGTTCCCCTCCATCTGGCTTCTGCCTATAGGCCCTCACATTTCAACTTAGATCACAGCCTCTAGGAAGCCTTCTAACAGTTGAGTTACTGGTGTTCCAGTGACCACTGCTCCAAAACAAAATACTCCAAACCTAGTAGTGTAAAACCACCATTTTATTCTCAGATTCTGTGGGTCAGAAATTCAGGCGGGATGTAGTGGAGATGGCTTTTCTCTGCTCCTCTTGTCTCTGCTCCTCTTGCCAGTTGCCTCTGCTGAGAAGGCTTTCAACTAAAGGTGGGAATCCTTTGAAAGTATCTTCACTCCATGCCTAGTGGTTGATGATGGCGGTCAGCTAGAATGACTACCTGTAGGCCTCTCCTTGTGGTCTCTGTGCATGAGCTGGTTTGGGCTTCCTTACAACATGGTGGCTGCTTCCAAGCGTGAATAGCCAGGTTGAAGCTGTATCACCTTTTATGACCTAGCCTTGGAAGAAGTCACCTAGCATCCTAGCATCACTTCCATGGTTACAAGCCCAGCCAAATTCAGGGAAAGGGAACACAGACCCCACCTCTCGATGGAAGGAATGTCAGAGTCATAATGCAAGGAGAGCATGTGGGATGGGAGATGCTGTTGCTGTTGCTTTGCAAACTATAACTTATTTCAAAAAATGTATAGAATGGGGCAGAAGTGATGGCTCTCTGACCTGCGAGGCCAAGACCTACAAAGGATCGCTTTGCCTGGCTTTCACTGGCTCAGACAGCTCACAAGGCAGCCTGTGGCAAGGCCCAGGTGAGGAAGAGCAGAGGCCTCCCACCAACAACCAGCACCAACTTTTGGCCACTGTGGAAGTAACCCACCTTGGGAGCAGATCCTCCAGCCCTAGTTAGGGCTTCTTCCAATGACTATAGTCCCAAACAACATCTGGACTACAACCTCCTAACAGAGTCCGAGCCCGAAATGCCCAATTAAACTGTTCCCAAATTCCTGACCCACAGAAACCATGGGAGAAAAAGGTTTACTTTTGTTTTGGGTTACTAAGTTTTGGGGTAATTTGTTATATAGCAATAGATAGCTAATGCACAGACCTATGCCCCACTAAGCAACCACCACTGTGGCAGTTATTTCTCTGACCATGTGATAGCTTAGTTTTGATGCTAATCCGTTCTTGCCTGTTCCTAGTGACTAATAACATTCGTGTGTGAAGTGGCAGGCTGAGGGGCTAGGTAGGGATGGTCTAATTCCACCAACGGTAAGATCGACACTAACCTTACTCTGTCTTTAAGTAAAATGTCTTTGAAAGTAGGCCCTCGCCTAGTCAGTATTCTAGCTGCGTTTTTATAAATGGGAAACAACAACAACAATACAAACCCCAAATCAACAACAACCAAAAAACCCAGATGGTTGGAAGCTAAAGCAGAAGCAGGGCCAGGAAACTGGATTCCAGGAAAGTGATTTCAGCACTGACTGAGCACCATCCAGTTCTGCGGCTGCTACCTCATCTATTATCATGGTGTTTACGCTTGAGGGGCTCCCATATGACTTCTGAAATCCTTATCTCAACCAAGCTCTTTCTCAACTGGAGGATGAGGCGCTCCATCCAGCACTTACAACACACGGTCCTCTTTCTGGCCTGGATTCCCAAGAAGAGCAATACATTGCCCTTAGCTACCCACAGTTTCTGCCGCAGCCCCCGCCCTGCCCACCTTCCCCAGTCCTTTACTGTGTGTGTGGACGTAGCTGTGTGTGGTGCCTGGGTCTGCAGACAGACAAAGTGTTCGCAGAGCAAAGAACAACTAACCAGCTGGCATAAAGAACAATCTGTACCACCACCTTGTCAATCACCTGCTTTCACCCACTCAGCTAACTGGCCCCATCACCAAAATACCAAAATATCAGTAGTCAAGACTCCAAAGCCTGAAGGCCTCCTGCCGAGGAGTCCGAAGACCCAGGTTCCAGCCCAGGCACTTCGCACTAGTAGTCACTTCCCTTTCCCCAGGATCTGATACCCCCTGGAAGACTGAGCATGAGGCCTGAACTATTCAGCAGCTACTCAAGACACAACTCTCCTGAGAAACAGCGACTTCCCATTTGCTCTGGTGCTAGCCTGCCAGTTCTTCAGAGAATAACCTTCAATTCCTTCCCTTTACCCTTGAAACACACACTCACTTTTGAAAAAATCTGCTTATTTAAAAGGCGTGATTTGTGTCCCTACTCAGTAACTTACGGTCCTCTTGCCTAACTCATTGATTAGAACAACTCTGGCTAAAGTAGCTAACAGAGATTTAGTGATGTTTTAATGGAGGCCTCACTCCTATCTTGCCCCAGATTACCGCAGAAGTTTCTGAAGGCAGTGACGGCTGCGGCGGACACAGGCCCTGGCCATGGAACAACACAGGCAAGCTGTCACACTTTGTTTTTCTGCTTGTTAAATCCGAATGCTCCTAATTAGTTACCCTGCCCGCTAACGCCTGGGTGGACAATGGCGCCGGATCAGGGGTGCTGAGAGGCTATGAATACAAGTTCCTCAGGCTGCTGAGGCTTGGAGACTGGTGACTTGGTTGTGGGCACCGAGGCGCTGTGTTCTTGTGGACTGTGGATTCAAAGATGTCAGCCTCATGTGAATAAAGGTCATCACCTGTTGCTTCTTCGGTGAAAGGGCAGCTGTGCTGGGTGCCCACTTAGGCTCGGCCTTTGTGTGCTGACTCTGTGAATAGCGCCCACAGAGAATAACTTTCTCTGATTGTTTGCTTGGTGGGGCAGGGCCATGCAAAATTACTCACATACTTCCTCAAAGAAGAATTCAGCAAAGTCTGTTTTTAAAAAGTGGCCTTGAAATGGCTTAAACATTGCCTTTTGGTGACTGTCTTCACTAGCTAGAAAACAAGCTAGATAATCTTCATGGTAGGATCACCATTTATGTTGTTTTTTTCCAGTGCCCATTTTGATAAATGTTTAGGTCACAGAGATGACAATTCTAAGTCCTACGGGTGTGGGGGACTAGTGAAAAAGTTAACTGAAAAGTTGGTTAGCTGTTCAGGAATGTTCAGTGTCCAGAAAGTTTGCGACAATGAACAACGTACCATTATCCCAATATATAACAAGTGTAGATTTTTAATTTGGTTTTAGAATTCTGTGCATTGTTGTTTTACAGAGCAGCATTTCTAATGTTTAGGGGCTAACATTAAATTAGTTTGTTTTTCTTTGGGGAGAGTGCTAATAAGTTTGGGACGGTGTATGTATTCATCCATCCGTCCATCCATCCATCGATACATCGAATATTTACATGCCCAGTTGCTTAGCATGTCTACTGCTTTAGCATAGAACAAAAGCAGTTCAGACCATTCTAGGCAACTCTAGAAAGGCAGTACACATTTGATTTACTCCTCTCTCTTCATGGCTCCTGAGTGCTATGGGCCCTCCTCTACTGGCATCCTTCCCACTTCACATCTCGTTAGTAAGTACTCCAAATTCCAGACTGTTCCATCTTCTTTCATCATCATGTCTGTTGAAATATATCTCCCCTGAATACCATCTGTGCTTTTAACTTATTAATAAGACAAAAGAATTTGTGCCAAAATAATTTATTCTTCTCAGGTAATGTTTTGTATTAACTGGAATCTAAATTGCCTTAATCTGAAGGTATGGTCTAGTTTGGAAATTTAGGGCCCAGGGGAGGTGATTGTCCCACAAGATGGGTGTGTATGTTGGGAGGTAGGTGGTAGGCGGTGGAGGGGGTGGCTAGGAGGGGCTACTCTAAGCAGCTGCCTCACCCATGGGATCACCCAGTATCCTTTCTCATGAATCACGTACAAATGGAATCTTTCAATGCTTAGCTAACATATGCCCCAAAGGTGAGTAACACCAGAAGATTTAGTCATTAATATACATTTCAGGTTTTGTCACAAAAGCACAGGTAGACAAAACTTAGAAGTTAAATCTGGCCTTTCCTTTCAGTAAGTAGAAGGAACTTGAGAACAATTCTCCTATCACTTACACAGTCTGAGGAATGAGCTATTAAACCAGGGTTCTGATTTGCTCCTTACGAGCAACTATGATCTCTTGAACATTAACTTACATATGCTAAGGTATTCTACTGGTACAGTGTGGAATTTTCTCATCAGCGATGTAAATAAGGAGATGGTTTGTCACATACTTTGCAGGGAAAGGAGAGAGCTAAAACAGAAAGCTAATGCATTGAGAGTTTTATGGTATTGTTCCTACTGTCTCATCGGGCCTTATCTTTTTATTGTATTCCTATCTTAAAGCCTTCCCGTGGATTTGTGGCAATGCTGGATAGACAGAAAATAACAAGACACAAATTCTATTCTACATCCCCTTCTTGAAGTATCAAAGGAGGAGAAAGCTTTTAAAAAGCAGTGCCTCCGTTTCCCCATTCAAAACATGCCTCAGTACTGTCCATTCATTCACAGATGCTTAGTCCTTGTCTGTCAAATCCTTTAGAAAGAACTGCTCTGTCAGTTAAAAAACAAAACACTGCATTCACACCTCCAGAAAGTTTCTGCTTATATGATTTTATTTTGTAAAAAATCAGCTGTATATTATGTTAGATTTACATTCAAAGAGCATGGATTGGGCAAGTTTTTCTAACAGTATCTACTATGCTGAACAGAAATTCACCTGAAATTCTAAACTGAAGAAATGACAGGCTCAAGTCAGTGCCCCTCAGAGCTCCTAGGATTTAGAGAGCCTCTGCTCCCATCTTTCGCCTTCCTTGGACCTGCTACAAGGCAGGAGGAGTACCTGGTTCTATCTTAGGTGTTACATGTTATAATGCTGCCAGCTGATGATAGGTAATGACTGTGTTGTTCAACTACTACCTTTATGAGGTGCTAGTAAAACCCAGCAAGCAACTTAATGACTGGTGAAATAAATAGACAATTAGGGACTCGACACCAGCATTAGCTACAAATTTTGTCAATAACTGGCACTCACTGGCTAGTGGGCAGGCAACTACAGCTCCCAGAACAACTGGAGGGAGTTCTTTTTGCTAAGCAGTGTCCATCCTGCTATTTGTTTCCTCACATCCAAGTGTACAGGAGCAAAGGAGAACACCTGCAAAGAGGCCAGTAAATTCAAATAATGAGAAGTGGGGAGAAAATGGTCTTGAATGTAACATCAGAAGCATTAAGGTAGCTTGAAATCTTTGGCCAAATTGTTGAATTGAGCCTATTTCCTAAATTTTGGGATTGTTACTTATAAAAATGAAAACAGAGATAGAAGAAGGGAGCAATTTTCTTGGTATCAGACTTCTTTTAGCATCTTTATCTTAGGTATTATTAGTGTTTTGTGTACTACATTATTTTAAGATTATATATACTTAAATTATAAGTCCTCTTTACCAATGTGTATTCTCACCTTTTTTGTTTTTTGGAGAGGAAAATGTCCACATTTTGTTTTTTAAACACATGCTAATGGGAAAAATCAAATGCATTTAAGTGGAATTTGTAGAAAGCAACTGATGTCGTTAGGAAGGATATTTATATTATCATTATTCAAGCTCTATAACTCTTCAGTTACTTGCATTAGCTTATCTTCCACTCCCCTGCAAAATTAATAAACTGAAATTCACTTTTCTATAGTTATTTTATGTGATCTGCTTTTATGGAGACCTTTATTTTAGGAGTGTGGAGTGTAATGAAATGGGGAGAAATAACTTACTCTAAAACTACTGAAGCTGACATGAAAGCGGACAACCAAGTAGCCAGACAGGCCAAAATGGTATAGGACAACATGGGGCTGGCCGCTGGCTCCATCAGTTAGGTTGGATTGCCTGCTGTCACGGACACACTCTGTCACAGAGCAATAGTATATGTTTTTCCCCTTGTGTTCCCTTCTCTTACGTATTCACAAGAACAGTTCAGGTTCAGAAAACATGCCTGAAATTTACTCAGAAGCCAAGGGAAAATGGGGTGGAGGGGCCCTTCAGTACTGATAGCCTAGATGTGGACAGATCAAAAGCTAAATTCAATTTAAACCACCTCAGGCAGGAAAAGTAATTGAATTAAACTTCCTCTAAATATGATAAGTTTGGGGATCTTAAAACCAGGCACAAAGAACCAGGTTAGAGTGAGCTGTTGTGTATTAAGTGGATGCACAGAGCTCTAGCCGATCTCCCCACCCCCACCAGGGAGTTTGATGAGCTGCTGACTGCCTCTATCACTTTACTACTGAGGCTGAAAACTGATTAAGCTGCTTATGGGGCTCCAGAGGCTAATGGTCTGGCCCACCAGGGATACTGCTGTCACTGACTTAAGTAAGCTGCGTGGCATATGTGGTTTGGTTATTACAAGGGGGGATAAAAGTCTGCAAGGCATAGGAAAGCTTTAAAAAGGAGGATTTATCATGCCAAATGGATACACTACTTTGACACCCTAAAATGAATATGGAATTTCTCTGATTCTTTCTCTTCATCTGGTATCAAAACTCATTTTTGAAAGGCTTCCTCAAAGAGTACTCACTTTGGACCCCACCCATTCTATTTTAAACCACCCTTACAAGACTACGTCCATGCCTTTAAACATACTTCTCAAGCGGATCCTCAGATACTATGATCAGGTAGAGTCCTAGAAAATAGGTTAAGTGTATAATGGGTATTTTAATCGATTCTTCTCCTTGAATGCCACTAGGCAAGAGTAATTAAAAATATGCCTTTTCCCACCCCAGCCAGCAGATCATTGCTGCTTGATTGTGTAGTAAAGGGTGTGCAGGACTGAAGGAGTAGAAGGAGCTGATGTGAGAAATACGTTAAACTTGACGCACACGAGAAAATTAAAACACTACCATTCTCTCAGACGTTTCCAACTAAATGTTCTAAAACCACTTCTACCATTTAAAATAATTTTCCTCCCTCAGGGGGAACAAAGAAAACACAAGTCTTAAGTTAAAAAACAACACTTAAAGTAGTTTAAATTCTTGAAAAATGACTGAAGGATCTGAACAGTTTTTAAGTTGACCTCATTTCCCTGGGCAAAACAAACCGTGAGGAAAACAACAACAAACAAAAGAACAGAATCAGAGCAGTATGAGATACTCTGAAATTTGTCACATCATTTTTTTGACTCTTGAAAGAATAGATATATGGAAAGTACTGCTTTCATTTAGTGTCTAAAAGCTTCTGAGGGAGTGAGTTGTTGATTTAAATGATTAACCAAAGCTTAACATATTCAGAACTTTGGGTTGAACAGACAAGATGTTGGTTTTCTTCTTGGTTGCTAACCTGGTCAATCATTAAAAGGACAAGCACTAATAAAAGTTTTAAAAGATGATTTTGACTCTATATGTTCTCTTATGTTTTATTAAACTTTAAAGTCCTCCAACTGTTTGACTTAAGCACAAGTCAAAGAGTTTCCCAGAGTCATTGCCTTTTAAATCTTTTTTCCTTGTACAATTTTTTTTATTGAGATATAATTCACATACCATAAAATGCACTCTTCTGAAGTATACAATTCAGTGGGGTTTGGTATATTCACAGAGTTGTGCAACCATCACCACCATATAATTCCAGAACATTTTCATCAGCCCCAAAGGAAACTCTGGGCCATTAGCAGTCACTCCTCATTCCCTTGCTCTCCCCAGGTGCTGGTAACTGCTCATCTATTTTCTGTCTCTCTGGGTTTGCCTATTTTGGACATTTCATTTAACAGAATCATAAAATATATATTTTGTCTGGCTTCTTTCGGCATGATGTTTTCAAGGGTTCACTCATGTTGTAGCATGTATCAGTACTTTGCTCCTTTTTACAGCCAAAAATATTCCATTGTCTTGATATACAAAATTTTGTTTATCTGTTCATCAGTTGATGAACATTGGGTTACTTCTACTCTTTGGCTATTACGAGTAATGCTGCTCTGAACATTTGTGTACAAGTTTTATGTGGACACAAGTTTACAATTCTCTTGGGTATATTCTAGGAGAGGATCTAACTGCTGGTTCATATGGTAACTCTGTTTAGCTTTTTGAGGGAACACCAAACTGTTTTCCAAAGTGGCTGTACCACTTTACATTCCCACCAATAATGTATGAGAGCTCTAGTTTCTCCACATATCCTTGCCAACATTTCTTGTTGTCCCACAGCATCTTTTTATAGTAAGGTTTTCCCCCCATTCTGAGTAGAAATTGATTATCAGGGCTTGTGAAGAAATTACCCCAATGATGGCAGAATTCAGTGCTTAGACCATAATCAACTAAGACACTTTCCCAGTGAGAAAGCAGAAATGAAATGGCCCTTCCGAGTGCTCACCTGCTGCAGATCAGCGAGGGAATATAGGTGAATCTGTTGAAGGAGGTATTCTCTGGGGAAAATTCTGAAAACAAGGACAGAAACACAAATGAACTGTGGTGCTGCCACAAAACAAGTTTGTCTCTTTCAAGATCCCTTTCCTTTGCCTTCTTCCCTTTCCACTGATAGTCTTCCTCTCAGCATTCTCTGAGAAATCCATTAACACCCCTTTTCTTCTTAACACAGATACTAAGATGGAAGTAAAAGTTTGGTCTTTGACTTTTTTTTTTTTTAATTCCTAAATGAGTTTATTTCAGGACAAAAAGGAATGATGCTCTGTTTTGTTTTGTTTTGTTTTAAAAATTGAAGTGTAGTTGACATACAATATTCTGTTAGTTTCAAGTATTCAACAAAGTGATTGAGCAGTTATATACATTATGCAGTGATCACCATGATAACTCTAACATCTATCATCATATAAAGTTGTTGCGTATTATTAACTACATTCCCTATGTTGTACACTGTATCACTGCTTCTTATTTTATAAGTTTGTATCTTTTAATCTCCTTCCCCTCTATTATCCCTCACCCCATGCCACTCCCCTCTGTCAACCACCCTATTATTCTCTGTATCTACGAGTCTGTTTTATTTTGTTTTTTTAAAGATTCCACATATAAGTGAAATCATATGGTATTTGTCTTTCTCTGTCTTATTTCATTTAGTATTATACCCTCTAGGTCCATCCATATTGTTGCAAATGGCAAAGTTTCCATTCTTTTTTATGGCTGGGTAATATTCCATTGTATGCATATACTACCTCTTCTTTATCCATTCGTCTACTGATAGACATTTAGGTTGCTTTCCTATCTTGGCTACTGTAAATAATGCTGCAATGAATATAAGGGTGCATATTCTTTTCAAATTAGTTTTTTTTTTTTTTTAAGATTTTATTTGAGAGAGAAAGAGAGAGTATGGGGGAGGGGAGGGTCAGAGGAAGAAGCAGACTCCCTGCCGAGCAGGGAACCCGATGTGGGACTCGATCCTGGGACTCCAGGATCATGACCTGAGCCAAAGGCAGTCGCCCAACTGAGCCATCCAGGCGCCCTCAAATTAGTTTTTTTCTGTGGATAAATACCCAGAAGTGGAGTTGCTGGATTGTATGTTTTTAGTTTTATTTTTAATTTTTTGAGGAACCCCCATACTATTTTCCATGGTGACTACAGCAAATTACATTCCCTTTTCCCCACATCCTCACCAACATTTCTTACTTGTCTTTTTTTTTTTTTTTTAAAGATTTCATTTATTTATTTGACAGAGAGAGACACAGCGAGAGAGGGAACACAAGCAGGGGGAATGGGAGAGGGAGAAGCAGGCTTCCCGCGGAGCAGGGAGCCCGATGCGGGGCTCGATCCCAGGACACTGGGATCATGACCTGAGCTGAAGGCAGACGCTTAACGACTGAGCCACCCAGGCGCCCCTCTTACTTGTCTTTTTGATACTAACCATTCTGACAGGTGTGAGTGATATCTCACTGTGGTTTTGATTTACATTTCCCTGATGATTAGTGATGTTGAGCATCTTTTCATATGTCTGTTGGCCCTCTTTGGAGAAATGTCTTCAGATCCTTTGCCTATTTTTTAAATTGGTTTATTTTTATATTGAATTGTGAGGTCTTTATATATCTTGGATATTAACCCTTTATCAGTTATGTCATTTGCAAATATATTTTCTCATTCAGTAGGTTACCTTTCCCTTTTGTTGATGGTTTTCTTCACTGTGCAAAAGCTTTTGTAGTCCCATTTGGGTTTTTTTTGTTTGTTTTGGGTTTTTTTTTTTTTGCTTTTGTTGCCCTTAGCTGAGGAGACAGATCCAAAGAAATATTGCTAAGACCAATGTCTAAGAACCTACTGCCTATGTTTCCTTCTAGGAGTCCCATGGTTTCAGGTCTTACATTTAAAAGTCTTTATTTTGAATCTATTTTGTATTTGATATAAGAAAATGGTCCAGTTTCATTCTTTTGCATGTAGTTGTCCAGTTTTCCCAACACCATTTATTGAAGATATTCTTTTCCTCATTGTATGTTCTTGCCTCCTTTGTTGAACATTAACTGAACATATAAGCATGGGTTTATTTCTGGACTTTTCTAGTCTGTTCCATTAGTTAATGTGTCTGTTTTTGTGCCACTGCCATAGTATTCTGATTACAATAGCTTTGTAGGATAGTGGGATATCAGGGTGTGATGCCTTCAGCTTTTTCTTCCTTCTCTAGATTGCTTTGGCTCTTCAGGGTCTTTTGTAGTTCCATACAAATTTTAGGATTATTTGTTCTAATTTTGTGAAAAATACCATTGGTATTTTCATAGGGATTCTGCTGAATCTGTAGATCAGAGCTAGTAGATTTGGATAGTACGGACATTTTAGCAATATTAATTCTTCCAGTCCATGGTATGTCTTTCCATTTATTTGTGTCATCTTCAATTTCTTTCATCAGTGTTTTAGTTTTCAGCGTATAGGTCTTTCATTTCCTCAATTAAATTTATTCCTAGGTATTTTATTCTCCTTGATACAATTGTAAGTGCAATTGTTTTCCTCATTTCTTTCTGATAGTTTTATTAGTGTATAAAAATCCAAGAGATTTCTGTATATTAATTTTGTATCCTGCAACGGTACTGAATTCATTTATTAGTTCAAATAGTTTTTTAGTGGAGTCGTTAGGGGTTTCCATATATGGTGTCATGTTATTTGCAAATAGTCACAGTTTTACTTACTCTTCTCCAATTTGGATGCCTTCTATTTCTTTTTCTTAAATGACTGTTGTAGCTAGGACTTCCAATACTATGTTGAATAAAAGTGGTGAGAGTGGGCATCTTTGTCTTGTGCCTGATCTTAGAGGAAAAGATTTTAGCTTTTCACCATTGAGTATGATGTTAGTTGTCGGTTTGTCATATATGGCCTTTCTGATGTTGAGGTGTGTTCCCTCTATACCCACTTTGCTGTGTTTTTATCATAAGTAGATGTTTAATAATTTTGTCATGCTTTTTCTGCATCTATTGAGATATAATTTTTATCCTTCTGTTAATGTGGTATATCAAGTTGATTGATTTTGTGGATATTGAACCATCCTTGCGTTTCTGGAATAAATCCCACTTGATCACTGCATATGATACTTTCAATGTATTATTGAATTTGGTTTGCTAATATTTTGTTGAGGATATTTGTGTGGATGTTCATCAGCAATATTGACCTGTAATTTTCTTTTTTTAGAATGTCTTTGGTTTCGGTATTAGGGTAATGCTGGCCTCAGAGAGTGCATTTGGAAGTGTTCCTTCTCTTCAATTTTTTGGAACTAATTTGAGAAGGATCAGTGTTAATGCTTCTTTAATGTTTGGTAGAATTTACCAATATAGCCATCTGGTACTGGACTTTTATTTGTTGGGAGTTTTTTCATTACTGATTCAGTTTCAGTATTAGTAACTGGTCTGTTCAGATTTTATATTTCTTCTTGATTCAGTCTTGGAAGACTGGGTGTGTCTAGGAATTTATCCTGACCTTTGATTCTAATGTAATCCAAGGTGCTATGAGTACCATGTAGTGGCCCAGGCCTGAGGACCAGGGCATCAGGTTTCTTGCATAAGCTGTGTTCCTCACAAGCTGTGTCATCTCAGGCAAGTCTTAAACCCATGTAGCTTCAGCTTCTTCACTGTTTAATAAAGATGAATGAATACAATGTCTTTAAATATCTTTCCAGTTCTGTGCCTCAATTAATAGATTTTGGAGTTGAGAAAATTGATTGGTGTGGCGGCAACCTGTGTGTCTTTGTCTAGAGGCTTCTATGGCTTTTATTAATGGGGACAATTTGCGCTGAATATCACAGTAATGAACTATCCTCTTATATATACAGTGATGAATTTTAGATAGGTACAGATGGGAATAATGAGACGAAATATTTCACATTGGTAGTCTCTGACAAAGTCTAATATCTTTAACCGCTGTCAGTTCACAGCATCTGGATAAATGACAGTGAATAGGAAACAACAGTGGATTATGGGCAAGCAGATAGGTACCAAAGTGTTGATGGTCAGAACCCTCCCATACCAACACACATACATTACCCAAACAAAACTCATGGTGCTTGCTAGCAGTTTTTCTCTGTCTTATGTGATACTATGCAATCTTTTTGTACCCGAAAGGGAAGAAACAACCAATTTATTCAATTAACATTTAGGATTGTCCACTATATACCAAGCACTGTGCTGGGCATCAGGTAGATAATTATGAATAAGATAGTCCCAATACTGAGTTCAAGGAGCATTAAGTCAACTGAGGAAAAGATATATAAACTGATAACTGAGAATGATAAATTATGCACACGATACATCCTTTTAGAATGGTCTAGCATGTTGGATCCCAACCGTGGCTGCCTATTAAAATCACTTGGGGTGGCTCAGTTGGTTAGGTGTCTGCCTTCGGCTCAGGTCACGATCCCAGGGTCCTGGGATCAAGCCCCACGTCGGGCTCCCTGCTCAGGGGGGAGTCTGCTTGTACCTCTCTCCCTCTGCTCCCGCTAGTGCTCTCTCTCTTGCTCACTCTCTCTCAAATAAATAAATAAAATCTTTTAAAAAAAAATAAAAAAATAAAATCACTTGGGGGAGCTTTTAGAAAATAACAGGGCATAAGCATGGGTAGAACCCAGAGATCAGTGTTAAACAAAACAAAAACTCTCCTGGTGATTAGTGCAGCCAAGGTTTAGAACCACTGGCCTAATATCTAGCTCACTGGGAAAGTCTTTCAATTAAGTATGCATTATTGGACAAATCCTAGAGGCTAAACCATTCATCCTTCCACTCATCCGTCTATCCATCCAATACTGATTAAGTACACTATGTGCCGGTCCCTGTACTAAGCCACTGAAGAAAAGGCATTGAACCTATTAAAGTCCTTCCCCCATGGAGGCCTCGGGCAGGCATATGCTAGTTTGGAGTTCTCCTGGGAAGTATGACAGGCTCTGAAGAATTCTGCTGAAAAGCCCTGTTTCATCCACAGAAATGAGAATAGACCTAGTGGCAAGGCCCTTATATTCTGGGAAATACAGTACAGTACCTGAGGCTGGGCTCCCTTCCACTCTAATGCTTCAGGGTCGCACCTTTGGTAGGAAGTGGGTGCACATTCCAAGCCCAGCTGGGCAGGATATAGGGCAAGTGCCTACTCCTCCAAGTGAGAATAAGCTTCCCTATCACAGAGAGGCTCCCTGTTGTAGAAGGTGGACCACTTCCATTTCCAAAAACACACATATAAGACAGAGATGATCAAGAGATCTATTCCTCATGGCACCCTTTAGTATTAAGCACCAATAACAGTAAAAGGAGCCCACAGTGGGCTGGGCACTTGACATACATCATTTCATTTAATTCTCAGAGCTGCCCGGCATGTTAGGTACAACCTCCATTTTGCATAAGAAAAAACTGATGCTCAGAGGCAAAGACTAATTTGCCCAAAGTCACAAAGCTGGGATTTAAGGCCAGGACTTCCTGACTCCAAAGGCCTGTTTTCCTTCCACTTTCTTGAAGGTGGGGGTAGAGGAAGGAGGGAGGGAGGCAGGCTGGCCAACTAATTTAGCTATACAGCGCATGTCTCTTCCAGGTAGATGTTTATTACTGTTTAGGCCAGTAGCAATATAGAGCCATTGGTGCTTTTTTTAAGCAGGAAAGTGACACTGATATACTTTGTCATGCCTATTTTCTGAAGGCAGTAGAGAAGGTGGACAGACTGCAGGCAGGGATAGTCCTGACAGGTATTTGAGAGTCTATTCTAGGATAACCACAGGAGGATGGTGGGGGAGGGGGGCAGGATAGATAATACAAGAGACCTTTTGGAAGAAGAACTGACAATGTTTAGAATTAGTGAAAGAGGGGGCACCTGGGTGGCTCAGTCGTTAAGCGTCTGCCTTCGGCTCAGGTCATGATCCCAGGGTCCTGGGATGGAGTCCCGCATCGGGCTCCCTGCTCAGCGGGAAGCCTGCTTCTCCCTCTGCCTTGCTGCTCCCCCTGCTTGTGCTGTCTCTCTTTCTCTCTGACAAATAAATAAATAAAATCTTAAAAAAAAAAAATTCGTGAAAGAGGAGAAAGGGAACAAAGGTGACTGACGTATCTAGCTTGGGTGACAGGATGGTGATGTCACTGGCCTACATAGGGCAGGCTGTCAGGGAAGGGGATAAAAAATTGAGTTTCATAAGTGCTGACTATGAAGTGCTTGTAGGCGGGGCAGGAAGTATGGCCCTTGGAAATGTGGGATGGGAGCTATGTGGAATACTCAGGGGGCACTGCTGACATCAGCACAGAGGTGACAGTTAAAGCTGTGGGAATGGATGCAATGGACCTAGGAGGGAACAGGAAGGGGGCTGAGCAGGGACAGAGGTTCTTTGTCGTTATTTGTTTACTTTGTGCTGCCTGGAATTCTCTAAAGTATACACTTTGGTGTTCTGCAATTTTTCTCCTGCTTGAAAAATTCTGTTTTGAAAATAACCAAGATGTTCACATGTACTTGGATTTCTAACATTTCCTCTATTTGTGAAATGTTTGTACCCTCATACCCTTCACCTGGTTACCCCTAATGTTAACATCTTACACAACCCACAGTGCACTGACCAAAAACTCAGAAATGAAGCATTCATTAGGTAAATTATAGACTTTATTCAGATTTCACCAATTGTTTTACTAATGTCCTTTTTTCTATTCAAGGATCCAATCTGGAATACAACATTGCATTTATATATATAAATAATTTATAAACATACAAAAATATAAATATATATATTTTATAATATATGTAAATGCAATGTATTCCAGATTGGATTTATATATTATAAAATATATATAGCTTTATATATAGATATATATAAATGTAAAATTTAAGCATTTGCAAGAAATTGAGTTTGTGCAGAACATATGTGCTGAATAGGAAACCTAGGAGAGTCTTAGAGTGTGGCACGTAGGGTAGCAACGTACGATAATCTAATACAGGGACACAGGACATTTGAACATGGTTCAGTGGGAGGAATAATCTTCCAACAATGATTGCTTAATAACGAAATCCATTAAATAAAGTACATCAAGAGCAGTGTGGCACAAGGGCTAAGAAATGGAGACAGAGTGAATCAAGTAAGTAGGCTGGAAAATCATTTCAAGATTAGCTTCTGCCTCTTCTGTTGGTTTGTACAAACGGAGGTCAGCAGGAGCTGGGAGAAGGAAAGCAACTGAAATGGACTGTAGCAAGTACAAACACAGGGTAGTGTTCTCTCAGGGCTTTGCCACTTAGTTCTTTCTGCTCTAAAATCCTAAAACCTCTATCACGGAGTACACAGGATATAAAAAATAATTATAAAATTACAAACCAAATCCTACTGGTCTACTCTTACTAGAGTACTACAGCTGGTCAGTTATCCAGTTAACATTTACTGAGTGCGTAAAATAAGCCAGGTGTTGTGTGAAGTGCTGGAGATGAATGGGTCAATGAACACGGTTGATGAGCAACAAAGAGAATTTCCATACTAGGCTGGGTCCTTCTTGCTTCCAAACACTGTTCATTAATTAACTCCTCTTCTCACAATAACTCACCAGCTTTGAACATGGTCTGCTGAAGTTATCTATGTATTTATTTAATGTTTCTGTGTATAAATATATTTCACATTTTTGTTTCCTCTCCCCCGAGAAGCACCTTATCTATGGTCTCCTCTCTACCACTTGTCCGTGTCTACCTCTATAATTTACATGAGGTCAGTCATAACAGACACAAAGAACTAGAAAATGCAATATATGTAGGAAAGATAAAACAACTGAGTTTAGTGTGTCTGGAGAAGATGTGTCCAGGAGATATGGTGGTGGCCATAAAATACACAGGCTTTTAAGACTGGATAATGCCAATCAGCTTTTCTTTTCCCCGAGGACGGAAACTGTAGCACAAAAGCACTGAAGTCAAATATGACAATAAATTTCCTGAGAGGGAAGACTGAGAGGTATTAAAAGGTATCTCTTATAGTGATGCTTTTTAATGTAAATAAAAAAAAGAAAATATCCTTCGCAGCTCTTTAGAGGTAGGGACACACTGTTCTGCGTGGAAGAGGTAAGGGTTTTGGAGGCAGGGCCAGATGACTTCAGGCTTACTTCCCACCGCCTGCCATCTTCAAGGCAGACCGAGTTTGCAAGACACTCTTTGAATATCTCCTTTAGGCAGACCATCCACAGGGGAAGCACAGGGTAAATAACATAAAAGCCAAGCCCAGGAAAGCACCTGCAACTTCTCATTTGGGTGACACCAAGGGCTCTTCCCTGCTGTGGTTGAGATATACAAGTTGGCTCATCCAACCAAGCTCTTTAGCGAATGGAGGGAACGAGCAGGAACTCCGAGGAGCGGTTCCCCTTACACTATGAGTAGTAAAGGGGGTTGTGGAGAATCTGCAGGCCCAATGTGTGCTCAGGGAGCATTAAAGTGCCTCAGGCAGAGCTGATGAGGCAGGACAGGACTCTGCAGAGGATGCAGAGAAGAACTCACAGCCACTTCAGGGACTGCTGGGGGAGCCATTCATGTCCGGGAGGCAAAGCCTAGCGTCCCTTAAGATAGTCATGTCAGCATTAATTTTACTATTAACGTATTCAATAAAGAATGATTATTTGCATTTTGTCAGAAAACACAACTTGTGATCATCATTATCTCCCAATGAATTTAATGCAAATGAAATCCAACCTTCCAACCTCTGTGGCTTGTCACTGTGGTAAAAACCTAAAATCAGAACCTAAAACCTGCATATATTTCATTGCAATAAATAGATGCTGGGTCCGTAATATGGGACAGGCATTGTGCCAGGCCCTGGAGCTCTGGAGAAGACATGGTTTTTTAACATCAAAGAATATGCAGACAAGTGGGATAAACAGGCAAGTAAGCAAACAGTTCCAGTTCACAACGTGGAGTGCTGAAATCCGCAGACACACAGGTAGAGGTGAAGGAAGCCTGCAGAGCACCTGGTCAGGAAAGGCCTCCGAGAACTGCCCAGGGGTAATCTGAAGAAGTGGAAGGAGGGGTATTCTAGGCAGAGGGAGCAGCATGCGTGAGAGCACAGGGGCCAGTGTGAGGACCGTGCTTTCAGGGGACCGGCGGTATGGGCAGATGAAGGAGCTGTGCACGTGTACAAACGGTGAGGTGGAAACTGCAGGGTGTGAGCTCAGGAAGGCAACACGTAGCCAGACATGACAGGTCTGGAATACCTTGCTAAGCATCTACCTCAAAAGAGGCGGGGTGCCACAGAAGTGCAGGAGAATAACACAGGTAGATCTGTGACTTAAAAAGAACAATGAAAGCAGAAGGAGATGCGGGAAAAGACAGAGGGATGGATCACTTTTTTGGTAAGTTAGGTGCGAAATGATGGGGGCCTGAACAGAATTTAAATGGTTACCCTGGGGTTGTAGAGAGTGGGCCTACCAGGAGATAGATTTCTGTAGCAGAATCCACAGTGATGATGACTAACAGGAAGTGAAGGCCAGGAAGGAGCTTGGGATCATTCGGTTTCCAGCTAGGTCAGTAGGAAAATGGCAGTTCCATTTACTGGCATAGGGAATAAGGAAGAGGAATTGTCTTTGGGAACAGGGAGTTCAGTTGGGGCAGAGGACTGCAGCTGTCTATAGAGTGTCCAGGTGGAGTTGTCCGTGAGTCCAGGCAGGAGATCTGTGTGCCCTTGGCCTACAGGTGTTAGGTGAAGCCATGAGAATGAGCCTAGCTCGGGACAACACATATTAGAAAAAGAGAAAAAGACGGGACCCTAGCAGAACCGTATTATTTAGGGAGTAGATGCAGGAAGACTGGGAAAGAGCAGCTGATAGGAGGAAGAAAAAGCAGAAGAGCCAGCATCAGTGAAGTCAAGGAAGGAGAGAATTTCAAGAAGGAAAAAGAGGGTCCATGGCATCCAAGGCAGTGGGGAGGTCAAATAATACGAGTAAGGCCATCACAAAGCCTGAAAAGTTTGTGCTGGATTTGGCAAACGAAATCATTAGTGACCTTGGACAGATGATTTCAGGGGAGGAAGAGGGAAGCTAGACTGCAGAGGGGTGGAGGACCATGGATTACTCTTTAAAGAAGTTACCCTTAAAGAAAGGAGAGAAATTGGGCCATGGCTGAAAAAGGTTGTAGGACTAAGAAGGGATCCTTTAAAAAAAATAAATAAATAAGAAAATGTATTATTTCAAATAAACTTTTTAACTGTAGTTAACATATTAGTTTCAGGTGTACCACAAAGTGATTCAACCTTACATCATACATCACAAAATAAACACCATAAGTCTAGTCACCATACACAGGTAATACAATATTGACTGTATTCCCTATATTGCACTTCACATCTCTTCAACTTCTTTATAACTGTTAAGTCTGTACCTTTTAATCCTCTTCGCCTATTTCACCCATCCCTTACCCACCTCCTCTCTAGCAACCACGAATTTATTCTTTGGGTCTGTTTTCATTTTTTGTTTATTCATGTTTTGTTTTTTAGATTCTACATATAAGTGAAATCCTATGGTACTTCTCTTTCTCTGACTTACTTCACTTAGCATACCACCCTCTGCATCCATCCATGTAGTCAAAAATGGCAAGATTTCATTTTTGAAATCAGCTTATGGCTAACTAATATTCCACTGTGAATATCTATATATATCACAGTTTCTTTATCCATTCATCCACTGATAGATACATAGGTTGTTTCCATACCTTGACTACTGTAAATAATGCTGCAATGAACATAGGGGTACATTATCTTTTTCTGTTAGTATTTTTATTTTCTTCAGATAAATCCCCAAAGTGGAATTGCTCGATCATATGGTTTTTGTTCTATTTTTAATTTTTGGAGGAACCTTTATGCTGTTTTCCATAGTGGTTGCACCAAGTACGTTCCCACCAACGGTGCGTAAGGGATCCCTTTTTTTCTACATCTTCACTAACACTTCATTTCTTGTATTGATACTAGCCATTCTGAAAGGCGAGCCATCTTACTATGGCTTTGGTTTGCATTTCCCTGATGATTAGTGATGTTGAGTATCTTTTCATGTGTCTGCTATCTGTATATCTTTTTTGAAAAAAATGTTTATCTTAGGTCCTTTGTTCATTTTTTAATCAGGTTGGTTTTTTTAATACTAATGAGTTTTTTATATATTTTGAATATTAATCCCTTATTGATTATATTATTTGTAAGTATCTTCTCCCATTCAGTAGGTTACCTTTCCATTTTATTGATAGCTTCCTTTGTTGTGCAAAAGCGTTTTGTTTGATATTGTCCTAATTGTTTATTTTTGCTTTTGTTGTCCTTGCCTGAGGAAACATCCAAAAAAATTTCTTCTAGTGTTGATTATAACTTCTCTCATTTCTGATTTTACTTATTTGAGCCCTCTTTCTTTTATTCTTGATGAGTCTGGCTAAAGGTTTATCAATTTTGCCAGCTCTTAGTTTCATTGATTTTTTCTATTGTTTTCTTAGTCTCTATTTCATTTATTTCTGCTATGATATTTATTATTGCCTTCCTTCTATTAATATTGGGTTTTGCTTGTTCTTCTTTTTCTAGTTCCTTTAGATCTAAGGTTAGACTATTTGAGATTTTTGTTTCTTGTGATAGGCCTGTATTGCTATGGACTTTCCTTTTAGAACTGCTTTTGCTGGGTCCCATAGATTTTGGAATGTTGTTTCCATTTTCATTTGTCTCAAGGTATTCTTTAAATTTCCTCTTTGATTTCTTTTCCTTTTTTTTTTTTTTTTAAGATTTTATTTATTTATTTGACAGAAAGAGGCACAGCGAGAGAGGGAACACAAGCAGGGGGAGTGGGAGAGGGAGAAGTAGGCTTCCTGCTGAGCAGGGAGCCCGATGTGGGGCTCGATCCCAGGACCCTGAGATCATGACATGAGCTGAAGGCAGACGCTTAACAACTAAGCCACCCAGGCACGCCCCTCTTTGATTTCTTTATTGACCCATTGATTGTTTAGTAGCATGTTGTTTAGCCTTTAAGTGTTCGTTTTTTCCAGTTTTTTTTTTTCTTGTCATTGATTTCTAGTTTCATACTGTTGTGCTTGGAAAAGATGCTTGATAGGATTTCAATCTTCTTAAACCTATTGAGACTTGTTTTGTAGACTAACATGTGATCTATCCTGGAGAATGTTCCATGTGCACTTGAAAAAAATGTGCATTCTACTCTTTTGGGATGGAATGTTCTACTATATATATATCTGTTAAATCCATCTGGTCTAAGGTGTCATTTAAGGCCACTGTTTCTTTATTTTCTGTCTGGATGATGTATCCACTCATGTTAGGTGGGATGTTAAAGTCCCCTACGACCACTGTATTACTGTCAATTTCTCCCTTTATGTCTGTTAATATTTGCTTTATATATTTAGGTGCTCCTATGTTGGGTGCATAGATATTTACAAGTGTTATATCATCTTGTTGGATTGATCCCTTTACCAGTGTGTAATGTCCTTTGTTTTAAAGTCTATTTTGTCTAAAAAAATAAAAATAAAAATAAAAAAAATCTATTTTGGGGGCGCCTGGGTGACTCAGTCGTTAAGCGTCTGCCTTTGGCTTGGGTCATGATCCCGGGATCCTGGGATCGAGCCCCGCATCGGGCTCCCTGCTCTGCGGGAGGCCTGCTTCTCCCTCTGCCAGTCCCCCTGCTTGTGTTCCCTCTCTCGCTATGTCTCTCTCTGTCAAATGAATAAATAAAATCTAAAAAAAAAACAAAACTATTTTGTCTGATATAAGTACTTGCCACTTCAGCTTTCCTTTTGTTTCCATTTGCATGGAATATCTTTTTCCATCCCTCCATACTTTCAGTTGGTATGTGCCTTTAGGTCAGAAGTGAGTCTCCTGTAGGCAATATATAGATGGGTCTTGTTTTCTTATCCATTCAGTTACCTTATGTATTTTGATTGGAGCATTTAGTCTATTTACATTTATTTATTTATTTATATTTATCTATCTATCTATTTATTTCTTTATTTTAGAGAGGGAGTGCATGCTGGGGGGAGGGTCAAAGGCAAAGGAAGAGAGACAATCTCAACAATATCCTGCTGAGCATGGAGCCGGATTTGGGGCTCCATCCCACAAACTGGAGATCATGACCTGAGCTAAAACCAAGAGTCAGATGCTCAACCAATTGTGGCACCCAGGTGCCCCTAGTCATGTACTTATTGCCATTTTGTTAACTGTTTTCTGGTTGGTTTTGTAGTTGTTCTCTGTTCTTCCTTCTCTTGCTCTCTCCCCTTATGATTTGATGACTTTCTTTAGTGTTATGTTTGGATTCTTTTATCTTTGTTTTTTTGTGTATCTATTACAGGGTTTTGGTTTGTAGTTACCATGAATTTCATATATAACCCCCTATGTATATGGCAGTCTATTTTTTTTTTTATCGCAGGTACGTTTTATTTTTATTTTTTTTAATATGTTAATCACCATACATTACATCATTAGTTTTTGATGTAGTGTTCCATGATTCATTGTTTGTGTATAACACCCAGTGCTCCATTCAATACGTGCCCTCTTTAATACCCATCACCAGGCTAACCCATCCCCCCACCCCCTCCCCTCTAGAACCCTCAGGTTGTTTCTCAGAGTCCATAGTCTCTCATGGTTCGTCTCCCCCTCTGATTCACCCCCCTTCATTTTTCCCTTCCTACTATCTTCTTCTTTTTTTTTTTTTTAAACATATAATGTATTATTTGTTTCAGAGGTACAGGTCTGTGATTCATCAGTCTTGCACACTTCACAGCGCTCACCATAGCACATACCCTCCCCAATGTCTATCACCCAGCCACCCCATCCCTCCCACCTCCCACCACTCCAGCAACCCCGTTTGTTTCCTGAGATTAAGAATTCCTCATATCAATGAGATCATATGATACATGTCTTTCTCTGATTGACTTATTTCGCTTAGCATAATATCCTCTAGTTCCATCCACGTCGTTGCAAATGGCAAGATTCCGGTTTGTTTTTTTTTTATGGCTGCATAATATTCCATTGTGTGTGTGTGTGTGTGTGTGTGTGTGTGCGCACAACTTCTTTATCCATTCATCCGTTGATGGACATCTCCCTTAACTAATTATTGTATATAAGTTGATATTATCACTTTTGTTTTTTACCCTTTATACTAGCTTTATAAATGGTCGACCCACTACCTTTACTATATATTTGCTTTTATTAGTGAGATTTTTTTTCCTTCATAATTTTTTTTCTAGTTATGGCCTTTTCCTTTCCACTTAAAGAAGTCTCTTTAACATTTCTTATAAGACTGTTTTAGTGGTGATAAACTCCTTAAACTTTTGTTTGTTGGAAAACTTTTTATCTCTCCTTCAATTTTGAATGATAAACTTCGTGGATAGAGTATTCTTGGTTGTAGGCTTTTTCTTTTCAGTCTATATGCCTGAATATATAATGTCACTCCCTCTGGCCTGCAAAGTTCCTACTGAAAAATCATCTGATAATTTTATAGGTACTCCCTTATATGTAACTAGTTGCTTTTCTCTTGCTGCTTTTAAGATTCTCTTTAATTTTTGACAACTTTAATTATTATATGTCTTGGTGTGGTTCTTTTTAGGTTCATTTTGTTTGGGGCTCTCTGTGCCTCCTAGACCTGAATGTCTGTTTCTTTCCCCAGATTAGAGAGGTATCAGCTATTACTTCTTCAAATAAGTTTTCTGCTTCAAAAAGATTCTTAAAGTTGGGAGAGACTTGGGCACATTTATATGCTAAAATGAAGGTGCTAGTACAGGAGAAGCGATAGATAGAATAGTAAGGATAACTGACAGAGCCTAGCCCTGGAATGACCTAGAGAAAATGGGATGGGGACCCAGCTGGAGGCTCTTTCAAATATACATATTTGCACACATATGCACACACACATCTCCTGTATTTTCTTGATTTAATTGCTTCAGCTTTCTACTAAAATGTTATATAAAAGGTAGTTACTAATTTTTCCAGTGTTCCCTCTAAAAGTCAACATATTGGGAACCCAAAGCTACAAACTACCTGAAAGTAATCTAATTTAGCAGTCCGCTGGTAAACAGGATCTTTGCTACAGAAAGGGTGCTGCTTTTTGCTTTCTGACAAGGCTACTGTGTTTAGGGTTTTCTGTGATTAAGTGACCTTACTGCACTGCAGGGCTACTGACCATCAGATCTGACAGCATTTCTCCAGCAAGCCAACCCTGAGAACAGCCCTGCTCATGCCAATGCAAATTCATCTGGTCAGTCCTGACATCAGAGCCAAAGGACAAATGTGTTAAGGGAAACTACATTACTGGCAGGTAGCACTATCAAATTCTCAGATACCAAAGAACGATGAAGAAACCTGCTAAAGAATCATGGAAATCAAGTAGCACAATCATTTCTAAGGCCAAAGTTTTCTATTTTACCAAGAAGGTAACTTAGGCTTCATTTATAGGTTGCTCGAATGAGAAAGGTGAGAAAAAAATGAAAACTAAAAAAGGAAAAAGGTCATATATGATTCAGAGTCCTTAATATTATGCAGTTGGTACTTGGGGTTAAAAAAGTAAGAGATAATTGCCTAAGAAATCAAAGGCAATGGTCTTTGCAAGAAAGGTAGGGGTCCTCATTCCATTTTGTACTTAGGACACTGAGTCAAATAAATGAAGATTCATTTAACTCAACTAATTTCTGAGGACTTCAATTCAGCCCCCACCAAAGTTTGATGCTCATGAGAGAAGAGGGACTAGGTCATAGATCAGACTCGGAAGTAAGCAGACATCTGGCAGGATTTTGTAAGATTTAATAATATCACCATTTCCCTGAAGCTCAGTTCTTGGAGGTGCACAACTGGCATTTAAAAACCCAATGATTAAAATGTAAAGAAAAAGTTTATAATGGAAATATGTTAGCACATGTAAGAAGTTTTAAAGAAAAGACCCATCTAAACACACACACACACACACACACACACACACACACACACACACACTCAGTCACCCCACCAAAGGAAAACCTCCAATTTTGATTCTAAGTCAGAACTGTCTAAACGAAGAATAGGGATAGAAGAGCATAAAGAATAATTTTAAAAAGAAAACCATTTACTCAGGTAGCATTACTGTGTTTTCCAAGAATATGTGCTCTGGGTTGGGTAATTTGTGCTGAGTTGAGAGGCTTGCAATAGCACCCACACTGAAATCAGTACAAAGCACCGTGAAGCATCCCCAAGGAGATGCAATTTGGTGTTCTTGATATGAGCTGCAAACTCTTCCTGAAATCGCTACATTAGGCTGAATGTGGACAGGAATCATATGTCTAGCCATGCTCCCAGCTAATGGAAAAACAATTTTAAATCAAAGGCAGATATTTCGATAGCAACCCATGTAGAAGAAACAAGCTTCGATCATTTCTCTAGATACCTCATTTTGCTAATCTCATTGGCTGAAAAAGTAGCAAGATTGCATCAGACATTATATCTTGGCAGACAGTTATGGGAAATAAGGGCCTCTTTTACCTGCTCATTCAAAAATTGTGCTTAAGTTTCTTAGTAACAATCTAAAGCCTGGAGTAGGAATACTTGGGAAGTAATTTTGGTTTTGATTATTCTGGGGTCTGATTATAAGAGTGACAGACTGTATCACAGTTATAGATCCTAGCTGAAAGTCTTAGAGTATTTTTTAACAGTTCCAAGAACTAACACTTTTTTGTTGTCCCTTAGAAAATGATTTTAGATAATTTCTGTATATTTCATTTCCTCAGAATAAGATAAAATCACTTTTTAACTTTCTGAAGGAATTCAGTAAATAAAAAGCTATATGTACATCATAATAAAATTAATACATAACTTGCCAGGATTCTTTTCACAGATTATTAATCTGTTTAGTTTTGAATGACATTGTCTTTTATAGACAGTCTGTAACTCCCTTTTAGAGTGTTGATATTGGCATATGATTTGCTAAATAAGATCTCTGAAGAAAATGAAGGGGGAGGAGCTATTAGATCAGGTTAGATGACTTGAAGACCTTAGAAGTTCTAGAAGTCATCCAAGGGAAAGGGAATTCTTAAAGTAGAATGAGAACAGTTGCTTTCATGTGTTTTAGTAGTTTTTGAAGTCCTGATAGATTCATAATTTGTTGAGACTAAAGCCCCAACTGCAGCTAATGACGCTTTTAATCCACTAACTCGAAAAAAAAAGCCACAAAATCTAAGATTAAATCTTACAAAGAACAAAGAGTCCTATTCATTTACTGAACCTAAGAGTTATCTATACACTTAGAGTCCTGCTAATGCTTATTCTTCTAAAATTCAACATTAACTAGTCTTTGTTGGCTAATAATTGTACAATTAGATCTCAAATTTTGGTTATAAGATAGTCCTCCCATGCAGGTCAGAGATATGCCAAGTCATGTCTGTATAGATTGTGTTTTAAGAATTAGGCTGCCCTAAGAGATATGTCTTAATAAGCCAGCCTCCTAAATAAAGCATATTCAATTCCCAACAGCATGCAATCTTTTCTCTTTGTAACAGATAACCCTTATACCTAATAGGTCCGATTTTTTTGGGGGGGGGGAAGTGGGTGAGGGAAGAGGATGTGTTGCTATGAAATGATCTCTCTCAGTTTATTATCAGTTCATGCATGCTTTTGGGTACACTAAGCAATATCCTCATTTACTTTTTCCAAGATCAATGTTATGTAGGTATGCTCACACATCAAAGCACCATTTTTATTTAGTGAATCATGCTTAAGACAAATATTTACTGGCATAAAAAGATGTTCACAGTATACCAAGTGCAATGATTAGGTTAAAAGTAGTATGTACAGTATGAAACCATTTTAATGGGGAAAAAATAGTCTGTGGAGGAAAAAGTCTGAAAAGATACGTACCAAAGTGGTAAGATAATGGATGGCTTTATTTTTGTTTTCTATAATGACCAGTATTTTTTTGTAGTAAGAAAAAAGTAAGCTTGACCAAATTAAGTGGGTGGAATCTTGGGAACTATTTTATTCATTTAGCTAATTTGTTCAACAAATATTGATTAGCCCTCACTATACGTCAGGTATGGGTCTAAGCCCTGGGGATACAGCAGTGAACAAAACAGATAAAAAGCCATGACCTTTCGTAGCTTAGATCCGGTGGGGAAAGCAGGCCCCTGCATATGGCTGCAGAGACTGAGCAAAGCACAGCCTCCATATCCATGCATGACGGCCCAAGAGACGGAGACAGACAAAATACCATGTCATATGGTAATAAGCAAGAAAGAAGACAGGAAGTGTGGGGGTGGAGGGAGAGTCAAGGATACTTCATTAAGGTGACAGTTGTGTAAAGACCTAAAAGAGGTAAGGAAGCAACCCTGCAGTTATCTGGGGAGAGGAAAAACAAGGACAGAACTCACACAGGACCCTGCTCAAAGACCAGAAAAGGCCGGTGTGACCAGAACAGAGGAATAAGGGGACAGGTAGTGGGAGGTGAGGGCAAAGAGGTGACTGAGGAGGAGACCGTACATGGCCTTGGCTTTTACCTGGAGTGAGAGGTGAAGCTATTCGTCTGGATGAGGGGTGACGTCATCTAACCTACACATGAGCTCTAGCTGTAGTTTAAGAACAGACTGAAGGGGGAGACCAGTTACGGCACTAAGGCAGGGGAAAGAGGCCAGTGGCTGGGACCTGGGTGGTAGCGGTGGAGGTGGGGATGAGTGGATGTATTTTGAAGGCGAACGCACCACAGGATTGGCTGAGGCACTGGCTGTGGACACGAGAGAGAGGTGTTCGGCGTGAGCAGCAGGGCGGCTAGAGGTGCAGGGGCCGGTCAGCTAGACGAGGTGTGTAGCAGGCACGGTTCGCAACAGCAGTGGGCGCAGGAAGATTGGTTCTGCCTTGGGCATATGGAGTTTACGATGCTGGCGAATGGCCAAAGGACATTACAACCTTTGTACTTAGCCTCCCCTCAACTCTCTAGAAAGACAGCTTTCCCCGGGGCTAACGAAGGAAGGAGTGGGAAGAGAATCTTGGTAAATCAGATGACACTGATAAGGACTGGTCGAAGAGCTGAGCAAGCTGCTAAATCTGGCAGCGCCAGTCTGATGGGATACACATCCATACACTCATTTTTTTTTTCCTGGTACTCACCTGGATAAATTAATAAAAATGAGAATCTTTATGATAGAAATTTCTCACTATTTGGGAAAGCTGATATTTCAGTGAGAGCTAATGCTGAATATAATTATAATTTCGAGAAAAATGTGAGACCAAAGACCAGAAAAGGTGGTTTAAAAGGTAGCAGAATCACGTTTGGTGTTCTCTTGATACTCCCAAGTTGAGCTGTTAAACAAGCAGGACCAAATGTTCCCCAGTGTAATTCTGCCCTAAGCAACTGGGAGAACAGGCATACTATTCCCTATCAACCCCCAACTAGTATTGGAGAGAAACTAGTTTTAAATTTATCTCACAGTAGGAACTTTGGATTCACCAGGTACCCAAGTCCCCACACCACATTAATTTCTAGAATGTCTTTCCCTGGACTAAATGGTGTACTTTAACACTCAGAAGAAAATATAGGACTTAAATTTCTGAAAGCTAGTCCAAATAGCTGGTGTCAGTCTGATGATATTTTCAGCAGTCCAAGGTAAAATGAGGAAAAGATAATAGAATGAATTTAAAAATGTATTTTATTTATTTTTTAAAATTTATATTTTTAAAGTTTTTATTTGTCAGGCAGAGGGAGAGTGAGCACAAGCAGAGGGAGTGGCAGGCAGAGGGAGAAGCAGGCTTCCCGCTGAGCAAGGAGCCTGATGCAGGACTTGATCCCAGGACTCTGGGATCATGACCTGAGCTGAAGGCAGACGCTTAACCAACTGAGCCACCAGAACAGAATGAATTTTAAAATCTATTTGATTTTAAAAAGCTGTTTGATTTGAGATCATTTGCCTTTTTTAAAAAATTTTACTATGTTCTTTCATGAAATGGTGAGAAATAGGCGGTAATGTTTGTTTTGGTCAAAAATATACATATATATGATAACCCTATAGACATCTCCATTTTTTTTTTTTTAAGATTTTATTTATTTGAGAGAGAACATGAGTGAGAGAGCAGAAGCAGGGGGAGCAGCAGAGGGAGAGGAAGAAGCAGACTCCCCAATGGGCAGCGAGTCCGATGCGGGGCTCGATCCCAGGACACTGGGATCACGACCTGAGCCAAAGGTAGATGCTTAACTGACTGAGCCACCCAGGCGCCCCAGATATCTCCATATTCTTGTTTAAATTTACAGGTCTGTGAAAAGGGAAGGTCTGGTAAATGCCGACCTAGAGAAAATGTACTCGTTAACGCTAAGCCAGTTGTCATGCCTTGCTCTCCTAGGCTGACTGAGCACCTGTGAGCATAGGAGTGCCTGTGCCAGCAAGCCCACCTTCCCCCTCATTGGGACATCACTGTCTGCCACCTCCCTGCTGCCTGCCTTCCCCCTCTTCTACATGACCTCAGTCAAGGCCTTAGGAGAATTAGAAGTGGTTCCTCTTAAGAGTCTAGAGACCTCTGGCCATCACCACCACCAAGAGCAAATGTCCTGGGGAGAGCTGCAGTGATCTGGTTCTGAGCGGGGGGGACTCAGCTGCTAACCAGCTTTGTCACCTCAGGCAAGTCACATAGCATCTCAGAGTCACAGCTCTTTCTCTTCTTTCTAAATACCCTCTGTTTCCTGTAAGGAACAAATAATATATTTATGGGAAAGCACTTTTTAATTGATCAAACCTTAATTACCTCACATGGACCCAGGTACCATCATAAATAAATGAAATGGGCTGGGGAGGAGAAAACAGGGCCGCAATGTAGTCTCTACTGAATGACACTGGGTTTGGGGAGAACAGGAGCAGGACAGACTATGCATAGTGGAGCATCCAGGATCTAATGCTGACTGTCCTCAGCGACACCAGGGGGCTTCATTGTGTATACATGAAAACTCCTGCTAACATTTAAATGTTAGCAACTAATTCACAACTTTAAAAGCCAGGAGACCATTCCTGAAAGGCCAAACAAAACATGTCTGAGGGCCAAATTTGGCCCTGAGGTGCCTGTTGGTGACATGTGATTTACACACACATCCTACCGTTCCTGTTGTTCAGCGGGATATATAGGGCTGGGACCCCCTACCAGTTCTTCTCAGTGTCCCTCCCAAAGACTTCCTTCCTTAAGGCTGCTAATATGGCTGTTATGTCCTCACAGTGCTAAGATTTTCCGGAGAGTTCTTCATGTACCTTCATGTGTGGACACTGTAAATAACTCTTCTCATGAAAAGTTAACTGGGCCTTAAACCAATCCAACAGGGTCACCATCTGGAAGTCCTCAGGAACAGTGGATTGTCAGCACTGTAAACATTTTAGACTTCACGGAAGACACTGACTTTTTCTAAACTAATCATCCCTGCCAGTCAAGATTTGCACTATGGGTTCAAGAACAAGGCATTCATTTAACAACAATAACAGGGATACTGAGGATGAAGAGCGGGCGGTCATCATAATGAAAGGCCTAAAAGCAAACTGTGACTTCCCTAATAAGGCGACGACCAAAGTTAGCTCTCTGGTGGGGGTGCACCAATACGATTAATCAGTCTGTTTTCAGTTTTCTCACGACAGCAATATTAACAGTTTGCTTTATTCTGTTTATATGGTGCTGACAGGTCTTCAGCATGTTGGGCCTCCTTGCTGGAGATTAATGGCTACTCCTATACGGAGGTAAAAACCAGGCAAGGAGAAAACGCCTTTCACAACTAGATGAGATCTGGCTTCTCCTGCTCTCTTTTGTTCCCTGCTGCACATCAACTCCTCTCTCTTAATTTCTATCAAGGTTACACGAGATTAGGTGTATCTAGGAGCTTCTTCTTATGTTTAAAGTCCACTTTAAATGTTGTGTCCCCAAGTGAAACAAAAACAAAGGGAACCTTAAATATTACTTCTGGATAAGTTTATCATCTCTCTTATCAAGGGTGCAGTTGGCTCATTTTGTTTTTAAAACGCCAGACTCCTTATAAAGGTAAAAGATAGGTAAGAGATGGCCTCTGGTGACAGGAATTTTAGCATCTATGGTTATTTAGTGCACACTTTAAGAAGAAGGCAGAAATGATATTAAGTGTGGCCCAGCTGCAAGAAGTATAGGCATCCCAGAAAATCTTAGACCTACTGCACTAAATAGTCCTCTATTTCAAAATAAAAAGATTTGAAATAACTCAAGACCAGCCCCCTGTATGTACTGCTTGTGTACTGGTATTCTTTCCTCTGTGCCAAGGTGGGAAGACATGGTAAGCCCAAACGTTATTTTAACAGCATATAAATATAGAGAAACGAAGATAATTTTTCTTTTTTTTTAAATCACATGTGCCTCCTCTAGGGTTCTGTAGGAATCTCATTCTTTGGTCTTAGGGAACCTCCTGCCCCACCCATTTTTATGCAACAACTGTATGAATAAGTATGCATCAAATACCCAGGAACCTCAGGCTCCTTGGCCAGGGTGAGCTCTCCAATCCACTTCCTCTGGCTCATTCCTCTCCTGACATAGGAACAGGAAAAGGGGACTGATTCCAGTAGACAGGGCATCAGGGGCGGCTTTTAAGTGGAAACTTCTAACAAAGATTTTTAAAGCCAGAGATAAGAACATTCTAGGATAATAAAGCAGTATTAATAATAGTATTTATTTATTGAGTGCTTACTATGTATAAGCACTATTGTACGCACTTCAGTTGTAAAAAAAAAAAAATTTAATTCCCACGACAGAATGCATTAAAGGAAGTTAAATCGTGTTTGAAGTACAAAATATTTGACAGTAGACCAATATACTGGACTAGATTTGCACAGATCTTGAATTCCATACTTAATAATTTGCCTGACATGAAGGTTCAACAGGAGAGGGAAAAAACTGATGGGAGGCTAGTCTGAAGGATACTGCAATAGTCCTGAGACTCCAAGCCAGGGTGGTACATTGAAAGTGAAAAGGAGAAGAAAGATTTGAGACTTATGCCCAAAACACAACCAACTAAACTTTTTTTGACTGCTTTGATTTTTTAGTTCATCTATTCATTCATTCAAGAATTATTTTTGAGGGTTGCAGATGGGTCAGTCACTGTGCTAAAGGACATCTAAGGAAGAAATAAAATCCAAAGATTGACTCCTTCCTCAAAATTGGGCTACTAGCCATTATTCAGTGGTCTCAAGTGACACCCCAGCAGACATCTATCTGTCCATCCCTTCCTCCTTCCTTCCATTCAAAACTTACCGAGTTTTGGTCATGAACAAGTGAGGAAAGAAAAAAAGACTGCTGTCTTCATTTTCATAGCCCTAGGAGTATCTTCTTTCTAGAACTTACATTCCTTTTCTGGTGGTCTGGCCATAAGGTGCAGGACATGGTGGTAAACCACCAGAACAGCATAGGTATTCTTAGTCATCCAAATGAAGAGAGGATCTATTTACTTTCTAAATGTATGCCCTGATGTGGCATATTTATCCAAAGCAAAACATCGTATCAGAAAGGTATCTAGAGGCACGCGTCTGGGTGGCTCAGATGGTTAAGCATTGGCCTTTGGCTCAGGTCATGATCTCAGGGTCCTGGGATTGAGCACCGCATCAGGCTCCCTGCTCAGCGGGGAATCTGCTTCTCCTTCTCCCTCTACCTCTCCACCCGGCTTGTGCTTTCTCTCTCTCTCTCAAATGAATAAATAAAATCTACACATGGGAATCACGTCAGATACCTTTTTTTTTTTTTTAAAGATTTTAATACTGTCTAGAAGTATAGGCACAAGAAAAACTAACTCTGAGCAAAGCCAAAGGTGAATAGAACAAACATACTTTGAACATTAAAAATCTTGTATCTAGTTTAGTTGGTAAATTGGAGACCTATAATCCTATCGTCTTTCAGGGAAAGCCCTGATCTGTTAAAATTAAGATTTGCCTAGACTTTATAAGAATAAATCCTGACCATTTTCTAGTGCTTTCTGAAAAACAACGAGGTAATAGAATGACTACCACCGAGAGGTATTCTGCGTTATGGCAGCTGCCTTTTCATTACTATTTTATGAGAGCGTGTCTAGATATTATGTATTCCTCACTATCTACATTTAATTCTTTTTAAAATGTCTTCTGGGGTTATGTCAGTTTCTTTGGATCTAACCAGATCTCAAATAACAAACTATAGCACTTTAATATTTTCCAAAGGTTCTTTTGCATGTAGGCTCACCTCCAGAAACCATGACTAAGGTATGCTTTCGGTCATTTCTATTAAAACATTAAAAGGTATTTTTAGGGACCTATGAACACCATCAACAATTATCTCAAGTGTAAGCTAGTTCATATATGCCAAGGGTGAGACTTGAAATGCCAATAAAATCTAACTGTAAAAGAAGGAATTTGATGAGAGCAGGCAAATTTTAACTTCACAGTTTTATTTTGAGGATCTGAACCTGGTATGGACTTGTGTGTTCTATGAACTCTGTGATAACTAAGCTATGGAAGAACAGCCTGCATAGATGGGGACATGAAAAGGCAGAATCCTGGGCCTGTGCATCTTAATCCAGCCTCCACGGCCTGCCTCACTTACCACTCCCGTTTCTGTATGGAAAGTAAGATCTGAACAACCACCTACTTATTTCCATTGAAAAATGTCTTTAAGTTATGGAATAGTTCAAACATGCTCATTTTACAAATGGAACTAGGAAAAGTGTAGAACACTCCAGAAGTGATCAGTGAGGACGCTCCCGTGATTATCAAGTTAACCTAAGGGGAAGAGCAGTCTTCACTGTTGTGGGAAACTAGTTCCCTGGGTGAAAAGCCTTCAGTTGTGCTGAGATATTACCTTCATTTTTCTGGGCTCAACTGGAGAGGACTTTGGAGGAAAAAAGTCAAAGATGAGCCTAGAGGGAGAGCCACAGAACTCGAGAGGGTGCACACCGTGAAGGCCGGGGAGGTCATCTGACCACCCTCCCCTGGCGGGCGGGAGAGGAAAACCAAGTGGAGCTGCCTGACCCCGTGACCTACCTGCGGCGCAGATCCTCGGCCACAGCCGCCCGGCAGCTGAACAGGTAGGCTCGCAGAGACTTCAGCCGCTGCCGCAGCCGCACCACGGTGGCCAGGGGCTCGGCGTGGCGGTACAGCATGGGGTTCTCCTGCTGGATGTCGATCAGGGGCTCTTCGTACACGTACTCCAGAAACTCTTTGGCCTGCTTAGATACCTACGAAATAAACTTTCTCGGTCAGTCTGGCGAATCATCCAGCTTGCCACACCTCCTCCAAGTAGGAACAGAGTTTAAATATCAAAGTCACATTATTTTTATTTTTTACTTCTACATTTTCTTTTATTATGTTAGGTTAATCACCATACATTACATCATTAGTTTTTGATGTAGTGTTCCATGATTCATTGTTTGCGTATAACACCCAGTGCTCCATGCAGAACGTGCCTCTTTAATACCCATCACCAGGCTAACCCATCCTCCCACCCAAAGTCACATTATTTTCTGAACAAGCCAAGAGAAATAGCCCATAATTTAACTAAATATAAATTTTGGCTTTTCTTTCTCTCCTCCAGAAACTCGTAAAAGTAATCTTGCATGGAAAGGAATTCATTAATTCTGAATCTTGATTATATGAATCTACATGTGATAGAATGACACAGCACTATACAGACCCAGGATACCCATGTTCACTTCTGGGGTTTTTCTGTTTTTTTGTTTTTTGTTTTTTTGTTTGTTTTTTTTGATATTGTACCATAGTGATCTAAGATGTAACCAATGGGAGAAACTGGGTGAAAGGTACACAGGACCCCCCTTTATCTATGCAACTTCCTGTGAATCTATAATCATTTCAAAACTTAACATTGCTGTTAAGAGTCTTAATTTTTCATTTTTAAAAACTATACATGTATATTCTGTACTACTTTTATAAGTAGCCTTTTTTTTTTTTTTTAAGATTTTATTTATTTATTTGACAGAGAGAGACACAGCGAGAGAGGGAACACAAGCAGGGGGAGTGGGAGAGGGAGGAGCAGGCTTCCTGCAGAGCAGGGAGCCTGATGCGGGGCTCGATCCCAGGACCCTGGGATCATGACCTGAGCCGAAGGCAGCCGCTTAACGACTGAGCCACCCAGGCGCCCCATAAGTAGCCATTTAAAAAAATAGGTTAATCATGTACATATTACAAAATTCAAAAGGAATAAAAGGATAGCCTAAAACGATAATTTGCATAGAAAACAGGCTCAAAAAACACACTTTAGTGAACAGAAAGGAGCACTCTTAGAGTAACTTTGAGCTTGGGCTGACTGTCTAATCTGTCCATCCAATTCTATATCCACTTCTGGTAGTAAACATCAAGCCTATGAAAAGGTGATTTTAAAATGTTCATTGTCATTAGAGTAGAAACACAATGCATCCGAGATACAGAGGGAGTAGCTTAAATAATGTGTAACAAGTGGGGAATTTGGGGGAATCTTTACATACCGATTCACCAGATACTGAGATGTGGATTGGCTAATGATATGTAGATTTGGTTTAGTTTCTATTTATGGAAGGTAAAACCTCTCTAAAAAGTTTCCACCAAAACTACTCTAGTACTGGGAGTAATGATAGAATTCAACATTAAAAAAATTTTGCTTCTTAAAAAGAAAACTGAAAATCCACTATGCTTTACAGTCCAGCCTAGAAGTTTATTAATGAAGATAAATAGGATACAGTCCGTACCCTCAAGGGGCTCACTATTTAGTATCACAGATAAATATTTAAAATAAAAACTACATGTAGCACGTAGCCTGTCCTCTAGTACAGAAGAAATACAGATGAGGTCCACTGGGAGCTTAAAGGAAGGAGAAATCAACTGTCCTGGGGGGAAGGGAACCCCTGACAAAGCAGGCCACACTGCCTAAGGTCTAGAAGGATAAACAGAAATTCACTTGGTGGGCAAGGATGGGACAGAGGAGAGTACAACCATGAAAACCCCCGCAGTATGAATAGGTGATAACTAAATGTACAGCTATTGTATGTTGATTAAAACACATTTATGTAATTTAATATAATATAAAATAGAACTCATATAAAAGTTTGTCATAGAGAGATACAAAAGCATTGATTTTTTTTTTTAATAAAAGTCTCATTTTTTTTTTCCTTATTAGCAATTTTTGAGGTACCTGTTGTGTGATCCTTTGGGGGTCCTGCAGTTACATAGGTGGTGAAGTTTACAGTCTGCAAATCAGCTCACAAAGAGGCATCTGGAATTAGCCAAAACCTTTCACTACTTAACCAGATGGGAAATAACAGTTGGCAAGGATAAATAATGCTTCACTCTGAGGCATTGAGACACAGGTACATGCCAGATAAATACCATAGCAGGCATTAGTGGAGAATAAAGTAGGCAAGGCCCTGTCCTCATGTAGCTCAAGGTTCGGTGAGAAAGACAGAATTGGGTTCAAATATTTTATTTATCATGGTTAAATATTTGCTATATTTAAATATCTTAAATGGGGAAAAAACGGATGGTGTTCTGGGAAATGAAGTACAGTCCACTTGAAACTGTTGCTGAAAAATGATGTATTGTACAATTCAATTAGTCTTTCTGGCTCTATTGAGCAGTGTTTATACTGAGTCAGGGCCCTGCTGAATTAGGTTAACAATACTACCTTTTAGTAGGTGAACAGAAGGACAAAGGGCACTGGCCAGTCTCCCAGGCCTGAAAAGGCTTCTCTCTTCAGGTGGTACTTAAGCCCAAAAGGGGGGGAAAAAAAGTCTTTTTCAGAGACAGTAAAAGCAGTGAGACAAATGGGACAGCAGCTACTGACATCAGCGTTCATAAGCTGAAATTACCAAAAACAAAAACAGAGCTAGTTTCAATAATGTCTAAAGCACTGCTTCATGAAGTTATTACCCAGGGTTAAGAATACAGAGCATACTGTGACTGCGGCTGCCCGAGTAGGTGAACGAACCCTGCAACACTGAGCCATGTTTTTGGCAGCATGGCTGAGCACACGCTCACTTTTGAGAATCCACCACTTATAACTATGTAAGGGAATTTTTGAAAGAACTAAGAATTTGGCATAAAATGCTACTTTTGCAAAAGAGAGTGCTGTATCCCCACTGATTTCCTAAGTTCTAATAAGCCTGCACACTGGTATAAGGATTCCACTTTCAAACTCACTGTAATTAGAAAGCTTTTTTAAAAAGATAATGTTAAATATATAGTTACTTAGGGAAGGAAGCCAGTGATACTCTTTTAAGTGAGAAAGTTTCTTTCCTGTTAACAGAAATATTACATAAATTATATATGTGTATATATATATAGATATATAAATTATATACCAATTATATTCCACCTAAGAGCTAAGAGCTACTGTCCTATTTCTTGCCAAATTATGAAAACCATGAAAAGCCTGAGTGCTTTTCTGATGTATGTAAAAATTCAGCTCATAGGTGCAGATGGATGGGCCCAATACATTTTCTAAAAATGGTTTTGGTTGGCATTCTTTTCCATGATCCCATTCCATTCACATTAGAAACAACTTTTATAGGGTCAATAGTTCATTTTTCAAACCTACTGACCTTTGGTATTTTAGTAAATAATATTTAATGTTTAATATAATTTCTTTCCATGGCTTTTTAAGCTTAAAACCAGACTAATTTAAGCTATAAGAACTCAAGTCTGTGACTTGATTTTGTTGCAGTTTGTGAACTGGTGCCCCCCTGACAGCGCTGCAGTCTGCGTGATTCAAGAGCTGAGGAGGAAGTCGAGGCCGAAAGCTGCTTCTCCACACCTCACACACAGGAGTTGGAGCAAACAGCAAGTGGGTTATAATCAGCTACAAATTATAAGGACCAAATCTGCTCTATAAACATACGTATTTACAAATAAACATTATTTGAGAAGTAACCATCATTGGTATAGATTTAAACATAATACTCCTTTTGTTAAGCTGGTGACTGCTACCTCTTAAAAACCGAATTCTCAGATGTTCAGGTTTACGTAATTCTGAGAAAGAGGTTCTGGAATGGTGTCCTGGTATGTTCCCCCACAAAAACAGCCCCGGGTAAGAAAACAATGGAGCAGAGGGAATGTTTACCCAGAGACAGCAGTTTGGAGATGATGTGGTGGGGGTGGGAGTAGGGAGGAGTTCAGTTTTTGTTAAGGGAGGAGAATGCATTAGAATAAAACAGATGAGAACGTAATTTTAGAATAACAACTGGGACAATCAATCTGGTTCCATTTTTCTCAGCAGGTGTTCCAAGGAATACCGGTCCCACAAAAATGGTGCTCTGAGGTCCAACAAGAAAAATGCCACATGCCACATTCTTCTCTTAGTGATTCAGTGTAGCATGTTAGCCTATGAAAGCCTGCGGACATCGTGTCTGCGTCACGTGCTTAGCCCAGCAATTTCCCAAACCTATCTGCAGACAAGGCAGCTATTTAGTGTTGTGCTGGCCTTGTACAGGGGGCGGTAGGGGATGAAACTCAGTCTGGGCCCTGCTTACCAACTGGAGGAAGGGGCCTCTATCTCTAACTCCTTCCAATCTCTTGCCATCCTGTGAGCTCCCAGGGCTGCATTCTCTTGAGGCGCCCTGTTCCAATTACAAAGCTGGCCTGGCTGAGACCCTCCTATAGAACCCTCTTTTTGCAGAACACCTATTAACAAGCACAGAACTTGTTAATGCTCCATGGAACATATTTTGAGAAATGCTGAATTAATATACTTAATAGAAAAAAAATACTGAATCCAGAGAGCTTAAGTGACTTATCTGTTCAGATCTCTGGATACCCTGTTCTGTGCTTTTTAGCATTATTTATATTCACAGTTCTTTTTATTCTTTAATAACTCTACCATAAACTATCTATTCGTCACTCCTCAAAGGAGGGGATCCCTATCCAGGTTTTGTCCTTCCCTTTTCCTAAATACAAAGTCAAGGGGCTACAAAGGGAGACTAACCAATGATGTAATTTGGCAGTATGCTGGCCATTTGATTTTAACTATGAAACAAAAATTAAAGTCCAGTAACCCGTCATCTATCTAGAAGTCACTTATTTGTGTATTTGCTTACTAGTCTTTCTCCCTCCTTTGGAATACGAGCATTCACAAGGCAGAGACTGTCCCCACTGCCTCCAACAGTGAGCGTGGTGGGTGTTCGACAAATACTTGCTGAAGAAATGGATGAGCGCTTTACGATGCTCTGGCTGGGACCCTGAACCACACACTCCTAACAGCTCGGCTAGTTGTTTCTAAGCTCACCACAGCTTTAGAGTTAAGAAAGTAGAAAAGGGGAAGGACAGCCCGAGGCAGCACAGTCACACCAGAAGTGACAGCGGAAATCTTGGTACTAAGGAAGAAAGGTGCCTGCAAGGAGATACAGGTGAAAGTGCAGCACACAGTCCTGGCTGAGGACAATCTGGAACATGCGGCAAGCTAAAAAATGTACAAACCTACATCTAGGAAGGTATCCTCAGTCTCACTTGTGAGTGAAAGTACTTACAGTCAAAATGATGTATCAAGTTATTCATTGAATCATTATCTGTAATACCAAAAGACTGGAAAAACAAAATCATCCAAGAAAGGCCTGGTTAGATTGTCGTGTGTGTATAAAAATGTGTAAAATTCATGATTGAATATGGAGTGGCTATACAAAAAAAGAAAACAGGAAAAGAAAGCAGGCAAGCCCCAGATGAGGGATATGATCTAAGTGGAAGGGAGGGCTCTCCAAGAGCTGCATGTAGATCATCTATCGCCACTCTTGTGTGAATAAGCACACGTACATAAAATACCTGTGGAAAGATACACAAGAAAAGAGTAACTGGTTGCCTGTGGGAAGAAGAACATGATAGGTGGGAGGGAGATTATCTATGTATACATGCCCTTTGTACTTTTTGAATCTTGAAATTTGTGGAAGTATATTATATTTGAAAGAAGAAGAAATAAAAATATAGCAGTGCAAGGCAGTTTCCTTATGGAAGGAAGTTTCCTTATGGTAGCCTTCTATACCACATTAAACCACACTGAAGTAATCACAGGACAGAACAATCATAATTCTGAGGCATTAAAAAAGGCAAGTTTCTAATATGTATTTTCTGAAATAGAATATATGGAGCTAAGTGACAGTTAATCATTTTAAAAATACTAAAAGTAACAATCACATTACTGAAAATTTGGAGAATAAAGATCAGGAAAGGAAAAAAAATATATCACAATCTTATCACAGTAAAATAACCACTTATTGCTTTGGTATAATGTATTCTTCCCTGTATTTTCGCCTGTGTTCATTGTGAAAAATCATGGTGAAAGTCTTACTAAAATCAATCCCAACCATAATGCTTCTTGGTCCTCTTAAAACAGGCACTGGGGGCTAATGGAGAAGGAATCAGGAGATCTTAAGGTTAATTGCAGTTTGTTCGCAAAATCTCCGAATGACCCTGAACAAGTGGTTTTTCCCATCAGCGAGCTGCTCTCCAGCTCTGTGAGAACAGTACAGCTTGCCTTGAATGCCTCTCAAGATGTAGAGATAGGAAATAGTTTATGTAACATGGAAAACCCCTAGCTAAATGGAATGTGAATATTCAGGCTAGGACACAAAAATATTTTTTAAAAGTACAATAGTAGGGAACTATTTAGGAAGAGCTGAGGCCAAGTTTGAGGTCCTCACCACCTCTGTGTCATGCTTGATATTTTTGAATGGGAGGGTGGACAGTAGGGGGAAGGCTGTCTTCAAAGAGAATTTCATTAGAAAATGGCTACAGAACTTGAGGATAAGGTTTAGCTGCTGGGTAATCCTGGAGCTCAATTCAATTTGCAGGATGTATACCGGAAAATAGATGAAATCCTGCTTTAAAAATAATTAGGAGTATTATTACTCCAGAGGGTAGACAAGGAAACGCTTCAGATGACAGATTTCAATCAGCTCTGCAAAACCATTTTTTCACTCTCTTAAATGGATATTCAAGCCAGTCACGTACTTCTTATTAAGGATAGGAGGCAGATCTAGCAGAATGATGTCTGGTCTTGGAAACTGATAGGTCTGAATTGATCCTCACAATTAGAAACATTAAGTTAAATCCTGGTGTCTGAGCAAAGACAGACAGATCCTGGACTAAATGGAAAATAGTTACTTAATGCCAGTGAGAGATGATCCTGATAAAATTGACCAGCTCTGTTCTTGCTTTAAAATCTTCCCTGGTCCACTGAGAATCTGGGAGGGAAGGTCCGACAAAGGAGATATTCCTCATGTACAAGGTGGATGAAGCAAGGGTACCTAACACCTTCAATTAGTTACTTATCCTCTCAACATCAAACCTTGTCATCTGAATGACCAGCATGGCAAAATGTCTGCTCTAGAGAAAAAGACTGCAAGCGTCCGTGATGGCTAAATTGATGGTTTCAATGGCTCACTGCACACAGATCTGGATCTCCTCCACCAATTCACATCTTTGTAAGCCATGCCTGATTTTCAGACTTTCCTCATTTAGCACCACCTCTTCTGTTTTAACTTCCCGGAGTGGTGCATATTCTGTTGGCAGGTGCCACTAGCCTAAGCCCCGGGTGAGTGCGGGGCTGGGATTGCCTCCCTCACTTGCACTCTATACACCTCTCTTAGCTGTCAAAGCCCTGCTCTAAGCAGATTAATCTAAATAATCTAAATCAAACTCAACTCTAAATACGCTTTTATCTAATACACACATGGCAAATATATTTATAGCCTATATTCAGAGTGTCAAGTACAAGATGCAGAGGAGAGAATGATAACTCCGTCTGGGAGAGGGGAAGGAAAGAACCGGGAGAGGAAGGGAGGTTTAAGACAGGCTCGGTTAGGGTCTGCCATGCTGAAATGAGGGCAAGAGGAAGACGAGAGGTGTGAAACAGCACGGCAGGACTGAGGAACAGGAGGGAGTGTGACCTTCCGAGGACGCTCATGGGGGCAGGGAGGTAGTGCATGAAGGGGCCAGAAGAGCAGGGACTGGAGATCACAAAAGGTCTTGGTGTCAGGTTAAGAGATTTGTGTTTCACTTCTACACAATCATAGTAAAAGCTGGCATTAACCGAGCACCCGTGTGCCAGTCACGGTGCTCGGGGCTTTCTGTGAATCATTCTTTTAAGCCAACAGCAATCTTATGAAGCAGTTCCCATTACTATCATCACCACCTCCATTCTAAAGGTGAAGAAACTGAGACTGAGAGAGGGTACAGAATTTACCCACGGTGAGATTAGGGTTTTCTGAACCATGGTTGGGGCAAGACTTGCAGGCAGGAAGCACAGTTAGGAGGCTACCAAACTCCTTCGTGGGAGTGATGCCCAAGGTTTGAGTCTGTGAGGTGGGATGGTGGGTGCAGCGGAATGCAAATCCAGTGGTTGAGTTTTGCTCACTGATTAGACCGGGGGGGGAGGTGGCAGAGAGAAGAGCCCAGGCTGTCTCCCGGCACTGGCAGCGCAGAATGGTGGGGCCACGGACATTCCGGAGGTACATGTGATGAGGGTGATAAGCCGATTTGGGGGTACCGAGTTGGAGGGGCCCATAAGATAGGCCTCATTCCTTCACTGATTCGGTATACATTCTTGCTTACCTACTACGTGCCAGAAATTGTGCTAAGACAGGTTGCCTGTGCCCAGGGAGCTCACGGAGAGGAGCAGCATCACTATGTCCTAGGCACTATTCTAAACATTTCACATGCATTAACTCAGGTAACCGGCAGTGGGTCTATGAAGCGTTAGTGTCCTCATTTTACAGATGAGGACACTCAAACACAGAGAGACTACATAACTTGCCCAGGTTAGACACCTAATAAATGACCAAGACAAGACCTGAACTCAGGCAGTCTGGGTTCATTTTATAAATTGGAAACTGAGGCTCAGGGAAGTTCAAGTACTTTGCCCCAGCAAATTAAGCCCCAAATAAGAGGTGGAGGTAGGACTTGGACAAATCCCTGTTTAACTCCAAGCTCCTGCTACTAACCCCCTAAGTAAGTCTAATTATAGACACACACAAACACACACACAGCATGGTGGTGGCCCAAGGGAGAGAGCCAGCAATGCAGCAAATAGGGTAGGGTGGGGACTACCAGAAAATATGTTGCCAAAGAGGACATGCTTTTATCAGCTCTGGAAGAATGAAGAGCGGTTCCCCAGATGGAGAAAAGTATCTACAGTACATGTGGAAGGATGATCTCTAAACAAGAGAAAGGGCTCTTCTTCTTCCTATGATAGGAGGGGAAGCAGTAAGGCCAGGTACAAATATAGAAACATTTGTAGGAATTCATATCCATGTCTTGTAGTTTCAACGTTGTCCTTGAAGTGGAGGCAAGGTCATATGCTGAGAAGGATGGGGATGAGGCATCCTAAGGACAGTGAAGATGTGGGTGGTTATTGGATTGACCAGGAGACCGAGCTGCCCAGGGATACAGAAAGGGTATCTGCCAAATGGCCCCTCACAACTTTCATGTTTGTTTTAGATTTCAAATATTACAGGTGACAGGGGCGCCTGAGTGGCTCAGTCGGTTAAGCGGCTGCCTTCAGCTCAGGTCGTGATCCCAGGGTCCTGGGATCGAGCCCCGCATCCGGCTCCCTGCTCAGCAGGAAAACTGCTTCTCCCTCTCCCACTCCCCCTGCTTGTGTTCCCTCTCTCACTCTGTCTCTCTCTGTCAAATAAAATCTTTAAAAAAAAAAATATTACAGGTGACAGCTATGGGTCCCTTCCCCACCCACCTTGCTCCCCGGTGATACAGTTACACTGACAGCAAGTCTCAGACATCTCTTAGCAAGGAGATATAAAAGCAGTCATACAGACTATGGTTGGGACAAAGCACTTTGCGTGGAAGGTTCATTCAAGGAAGAGGTGACAGCATTCTGGCAGAAGGATCAGAAAAGCTTCTAGTCAGTCAGGTACCAGAATTCTCAGTTCTGGCAGAATACAGGAACATAAAAGAATCCTATGCCTATTGTACTTCAGTGGATTAGATTCCCCAACTTGCCAACTTCTACTGCCTTGTTTCTGCATGGGCAGAACTGCAGTACAATGCTGCTAACAAGTGCAGTACAATCCACATATCTTGAAGACTACTAGGTTGAAAGCTAGAGCTAAGATGTCATTTGGCAATTAAATCCACAGATCTCCCTTGCAGTAGCAAAAATGGAGCTGGAGATAAGGGTGGGAATCATCAGGGAGTTGAAACTATGGAAGAGAAAGAGAGAATACAATAGAGTATAAAGTGGGAACAGAAAACAAAAAAATGAAGCTAAGGAACTGCAACATTAAAGGTGTAGGCAGAGGACAAAGAATCAGAGAAGGTGACAGAGGAAAAAGAGCTGGAAGTAGGAGGAGTCAAGGCAGACTCCAAGTCAAGGCAGAAGAATTCCTGGTCCGATACTGTATCCCAGAGAAGTCCAGTAGAACAAGAAACTGACAAGGGTCAATCAGATTTGGCAAAACTGATGGAGGAGCTAAGATCATGAGCAGAGGCAGAAGGAATAAACCTTCCATAAAAGGAGTGATGTTTCTTCTGTGGTTGGAAGGAGGACAAGGAGGACGGGTGTAGATGTAGACAAGTTTATAAAAGCGTTGGCAGAATTATTGCCTAATCACTCCTGAAACTATATGAAATAGAAGGTAAAGGCTTTTCCCAGAGTGACTGGGGCTGGGTCTTTAATCTCTTTAGACTCACAGGTCCTGAAATAAATCAATATGATGACAGCTACTGATGTAAATGGAAGGGGCCTTCCCTAACCTACCCACTGGCACCTACATCCAGACTCTGCCTTTTCTCTTACTTTCTGCTCCAAGCAAAGGCCAACCCTCCTACTGTCTACACAATTCTTTCTCACTCAACCACATGATTCTAGCAATTCTCTCTCTCCTAGGTAGTTCACATTAGCATAGAAAACATGCTGTTATTTCTTCTATTAAAACAAAAATCAAACCCAATTTGATCCTACTTCCCCTCTAGTTACTCCTCATCTCTCTCCATCCCCTTATAGCAAAACTTCTCAAGAGTTGTCTGTTCTTGTCTCATTTTTCTCCTGTTCCATATCAAACTCACTCCAATCAGACCTTCACTCCCACTGCTCAATTCAAACTGCTCTCATTAAGGTCACTCATTACCTCCCCATTCCTATATCCCATGGTCAATTCTCAGTGCTCATCTTATCCGACCTATGTATCAGCCTCTGTCACAACTGATCTGAAGACACGTTCTTTGTGTGGCTTGTTGGGCACAGTAGGGTCCTTCTCCCTCACTATGCACTCCTCCTTGGTCTCCTTTGCTGGTTGCTCCTCTCCTCTCTACCCTCTTTCTTCTTTTTTTTTTTTTTTTTTTTTTTAAAGATTTTATTTATTTATTTGAGAGAGAGAGAATGAGAGAGAGAGCACATGAGAGGGGGGAGGGTCAGAGGGAGGAGCAGACTCCCTGCAGAGCAGGGAGCCCGATGCGGGACTCGATCCCGGGACTCCAGGATCATGACCTGAGCCGAAGGCAGTCGCTTAACCAACTGAGCCACCCAGGCGCCCTCCTCTCTACCCTCTTAAGGTGAGTGTCCCGGTACTCAGACTTCCTCTCCTCCTCTGTTGACTTGCATTTTTATAGCTACCAAGTCTGCTATTTGTACTTCTGGGATACCCTGCTAGGCTGTTAGCAGTTACTTTGCAAAGCATGCTTCTCACTTCCTCCCTTTTTACAAAAATAAACAACAGTCCAGGTGAAGGTCTAAGGGTGGCTCAGTGCACTGTTCTTTGGTGTGGGCCCCCACCCAGAAATCCTCATAGCTTCTCTCCAGCTTCTAGTTCCAGGGGAGATGGGCCCGCAGGAAGACTGACCTTCACATGAGTAGGAGTGCTACTGCTACTCAAGATAAGAAATATCTTGATTATATAAGGCCTCTCCTTCAAAAGTCACTAGTATGCCCAGGCATGCATTATTTTCCTATTTTTATCCTCTGAGAGTATTGTGATTTTGGAAATAAGATCTAATAAAAAAATAATGAGGCCTCTTTCTCTATCAGAATTCTTTTTTAGCACCCACAGTTAATTATCAAGGCCCAGAAGTAAAAACTGCTATATTATCTTTCTAAGTGAGGAAATTAATAAAAAGTCATAGTTAAGATGCCTTTAAATGGGAGCTGTTTAAGAAGCATTAGATAAGATCTCGTAGCTTTTATGAGACTATCTAGTCAAGTGTGCTTCAAATTCTTTTATCATTATTTCTTAATCCACACAACAGCTGAACACCCACATTGCTATTATGAAGTACACGCAGATTCTGTACTTACCTTGTATTTCGAAGTATCCCAGTTGTGGACTATGCGTGCGGGGATGAGGAAACTGTCGTCTACATGGCAGCTGCTGCAGTAATACCACCCACTGTAATTGCACACCTTGGCTTTCCCACTGGAAAGGCCTATGGATCGCTGGCATCCTGTCCAAGGCAAAAGGACGAGTCTATGATTAGTGTTGTACTTTTAACACCACAGAACAAGGTTACACAACCCTCAAACAAAAGTCCACAACAGGAAAAAAAAAACCTTCAGAGAACACATGTATGGATGTGTGCCCGATAGCCTCCACCCCCTCACCTCCTCAGGGGCTGCCATAGCCAGCACCTAACTGGTCCCGTCTCTGGTCTCTTCTGTGTCTTCTGCATACAGCTGGCAGAGATCAGGCTCTCCACAACCCCACCACTGGCACCTCACTTCTTCCTCATAAACCCTTATTCCCACCACCAGACATTCTGCTGGGGACTTCTCATAAAGGAGCTTATTTAACACGTACAACATCTCCGTGAGATGGTTTTAGCCAAGTTAAGAATTTTGTCTGAAGTCACTGCACCAGTAAGAGGTGGAGTTTGGATTTGGCTCTAAGCAGGTCTGAGTTTAAAATGATTCTAAAAACTGGTATGTGGCCTTCCTTTACTTACATAGTCAATGAAAGAAATTGTCCCCCAATTGGCCCCATATCACCTTTCCAACTACCTACTCCTACTACTCTCCAATGGGAATATAACCTCTTTATTGCAATCAGAGAACTCTCCTCACTATTCCCCAAATAAACAGTGTGCTCACTCCATCCTCCACACATTGGCGCATTATTACTTCTCCGTACACAACACCCTCTTCTGATTTCCACGTTGCCAAATCCTGCCCATTACTCAAGACCAGTGGCTGCCTGCAAGTCACTGCTAAGGCCCTTTTCATGTCCGAGGAAATCCATGATTCTGTGAGCACTGTTTTGGGACTCTCAGCGGAACTGGTAATAATCTCCGCCCTGTCACAAAGAAGCCATGCCTTTTCTTTAGGTAGGAGGAACTACCTTCTCTTGGTGAGTACAGAAATTCTATCACAACCCAAAGGACAAAATCCTGGCAGCCCAGAACAGGTAATCATGATTATACAAACAGTAACATTATCCTGGCATTTCTAATCTACTGCTTTCATTTCAGAAATCCATTTCTGGATTCATGGCTGGATCAAGAACCGCACTGGTCAAAGAAATCTCACAGTAAGCCTATTTCATGATAAGGGCATAAAATGAATTAATCATCACTATCATCATCAGCCTCATCACCACTACCATCACTGTTGCACCTCCTTGCCATTCAAGGAGCTCCAAACAGTTTATTTAACAAACTGCTAACCCAAGAAAAAACTGATTCACATGAACTCCATGAATGAAAATATCACAAAACTCAAAGGACTTTCGTTTTCATCACAAATAAAATGGTATGGTAATGGAGCAGTTTCACAGTGCATTCTCCAGGAAGAGAATTAGATCCTATTGCTTTCAAGACAAGAGGTACTAAAAGACAGTAAGTGTGTGCATCAGTATTATGCTTCAAAAGCTGCATACCGTTCCTTCCTGGAATGGTTATTTCTTTACTACTGAGTAGCAGCAAACTCAGAACAAGCTCCTGTTTTTCAGATGGGCTGAGCAAGGAGATGTGTGCGACAGATACAGACGACGCGAACACACAAGCGGCCGCGGCTGCAGAGAGGAGGTGCCGTTGCAATGCCTGGGCTCTGGGCACTGGAATGCTCTTTGCTGCACTCACTGACCGCACTATTGCTCATCTGGCATTTAGCACATGCTTCCTGAAACTACTGTGCCTTTTTATGTGCTTGTCCAGCAAGAACCACACTATAAACTCCTCAGAGCAGTTTCTTATCCTCAGTACTTAACACAGAGCTTTACATGCAGCAGACCTTCAATAACTGTTTATGCAGAAAGGATGATTAACTGAATATTACCCGACACACATACACCTGCATTTAAAGAGATTTTAATTTCTCATAGCTCTTTTAGAACTGATCCCCCTAACCTGGGCACCTGCCTCTTAAAACAGCATTCTTTTGTTAGTAACCCCGTGAAAAATATGTTGCCCATTCTAAGAATTATACATCGCTCATGTGTTCATACATGGACTGTGGAGCAGAATTCAGTGGAACTTGACACATCCTAGACACTGGGATATTGCTGTTTCCAAAACCTCGCTGATGGTCAAATTGACTTAACACTGAAATGACAATGAATAAAACTCAATCTTTCCTAATGATTTAGAAAGTGATCATGGCCCTGCAGGAATTCCAGGTCATCACTATAGTTTAAACTCTCATCACAGAACACAGCAAAAATAAATTTGGGTCACTTTAGCTTTTTGTTTTTTTGAATTTTAGACGCAACTAACATTAGTAAGCATTTGCTGGGTATTTATATATGCTTTAGTGGGTACTACTGGGTTTATCAGTCTATACTTTTTAATGACTTTATAATTTTTTAGATGCAACGTACATAAGCAATATTAAAATACACAAATATGCATTTTAAGAAAGTACATGGTCTAAAAATGTGTACATCAACACAGGTCCAAAGCCTAACATGCTGGGGCTTCAACTACATGAGCTAAGTAAATGCGCTAAGCATTCTCACCACTGCGCACTAGTCTCGAGGCTCATCAAAGACAGAAGGGCTGAGAGAGTGGCTAGGGCTCACTCAGGTTTTAGGTTAGACAGAAGCAACAGCACATAAACCCCTAGTTCCTGGGTGTCTTTACCTTCATACCTTATTTAGAACTATGCTCTCCTACTTTCTGTGCTGAAATCACCCCTAATGACCCAGAAGTAGGTCTGAACCTATCTGTGTGCTTAGGACTGTTTGGGATACATGGTGTACGGACAAGCACAGGTCCAGACTTAGAAAGCCAATTTTTGCCTAGGACAGACCGTGAACTTGCCCCATCAAACTCTTTAGGCCTGCTTTCTTCACTGTAAATAATGGGGTCAGCCTAAATCAGCGGTTTGCCAAATTCAGTGAGTGTCAGAATTTGACATGTTTGTCGCTCTTTGAGATATTTATGAAAAATGTAGACCCCGTCCCCACCCCAACTCCCACCCATAAGACTTTGAGTCTGTAGATCTGGATTAGGGCCCAGGAACCTCTATTTCTCCCCAACCAGCCAACTACCACCAGAGACCCTGGTGGGGAAAAGCTGAGGATGGCTCCCTGGTTTCTAGGTGGCTGCAAAGGTCCTTCCAAGCTTTAAAATTCCAATTCTATTCAAGTGCAGCGGGTGTGTAGCCCCTCAAATGAAAAGCTCGTAATTCGAAACATTGTATACCCTCTAGGCTTCCAAAATCATCATTTCAGGTTCTTAGTCAATTTCTACAAATCCGCTACGTAGAAACAACCTGAGGTCATTTTACCAGTATTTTCCCACAGCATTCACTCTCTCCACTGAGAAGCATTTTACTTGGTTTAGAATTAAAACTTTTAATCTCCAAATCCAATGTAGTATTTGTTACTGAAAGAACAAAGGATGGTCAAGAAAGATTAGAGGCTAGTGGCCTAATACAGATTCATTTTCTAAAAAACACCACTCACCATTTACTTGAAGAAGGAAACACGTATATTTTTCAATTAACTGTAAGATTTCCTTCTTTAATATCATACTAGCAAATTATAGACTAAAAATGTCTGAAACAATTCCCCCTAAAGATATATGATCTGGATTTTACTTTATCATTGTGATGTTTTCAACAGGGCAAAAAATGTGTTTTCTTATTAACGACTATTAGAAAGACACATTTTTTGAAGGGTGCCAAAGCGGGACTCTGACAAGAGACATTATGGGGAGAAAAATAGATCTGCAAAGCAGAGACAAAAAATAATTAATTGAAATAACTAATTAGAGCTTATTTACATATTATATTTTTATGTACTTTCAAACAGACTTTTGAATAATGCTTCCAAATTAAGGGGTATTTGTAGTAGGGAACCCTCCACATATTGGATCAAAGCAAATACATTCTTCCCAGTCTCTTTTTGAAACTTTTCAGAGGGTGTTCAATTCATAGGAACAAAAAACTATCTCACAAGAGAACTCACTGGCCTTTTTTTTTTTTATTGCTTCCCACCCCACTTCAAATCTTTAATGAACACATGCTCTGAAGAGCTTAGCTTCCCCTCTGGTACTCTTTTGGAAACAAATGTTACCATTTAACTGAAATCCTATTTGCTGCATGTACAGTCCATTTCCCAAATGGCCTTTCACTAAAGAGGACCAAAAGAATCTGTTGCCGGGGGTTGAAGCAGAAATTTTGGCATAATTCTCCACAAAGGCACAATCTTTCTTCTTACAAGTGCACCTAGTTAGCTCAATTGGCTGCAATGTGGTGTTACTGAAGCCGAGATCTTGAGGAGAAGCCAATCACCTTCTCACTACTTCATGGCTACCAAATCAGCCCTCCTTCCCCTGACCAGCAGCTGGAAAATTCACGGGCATAAGAGAAAAATGACGCGAACTGTGGCTAGATCTAGGTGAATCTCCCTAAGGAAAGAACTCACCCAATGCTTCCTAAGTGTGGTCAGCCACACTACCTCCTTTACCTAATTTGGTAAAGTAAATTCAGTATTTTGTATTTGGAAGGTAGAAATGCTCTAAGGAAAAAAAAAGTAAATAAAAAGAAAGAAGAGAAGGGGTCTTTATAAAAAAGGGAGGAACAGAGGTAAGAGTGAGAGGATACATTTTCATTTTCTCTGTTAAAAGAGAAAAACAAAACTGGCACGGTGGAGGGAGAGGTGCCCATGGGAAGGGCAAAAGGACTGCCCTTGCCCCCCCTCACCCCTTCGGTCCAGTGCCCTGGTGTGGGACAATGACCTGTGCTAAGCACTTCGTAAAATGGGGCTTGAAGGCCTGGACTTTTATCCGAAGCTCTACGGACCAGATTTTCCAAAATGAAGGAAAACAGAAATGGGGGAGGGTGGTTTCAATGACTTGCTATTTTATAAGAATCAGCGGGAAAAAGGTCATACAGAACTCCGCTTTCCTAGCTTACAGTCTATAACCATTGACTGCTGATTGAAAATACAGATAGCACCCGGCAATCCCATGCATCTGTCTCTTGCTTCAACAGTGTTTGCATGAAACGGACCTGGGGACCTTCTTCCAACCTCCAACCAACCCCCAACCTCCTTCCCGGTTGCAACCTCTAAGACCATCTTTTCTTGGCCATCCTCTGCCTCTGGGACCAGCCAACACTGGTTTTTGTGGTTAGCTCCTTACTGCCCACCAACCTTGAGCTCCTAGATTCAACAGAATTATTCCACCAAAGTGGAGGCTGCTGTCAACTGCTGGGTTAACCTACATCTCCAGGCTTTCTACACCTACCTCTCTCTGGGCTTCTATTTTTTGCCGCAATGATGTGGCTCTGGAAGGCATGGGCCAGCTCTTCTGCCAGGTGACCCAGGGGAAGCATGAGGGTGCCCAGTGTCTCTTGAAGATGCAAAACCAGGGCAGAGGCTGCATCCTCTTCCAGAATATGCAAATGCCCTCCCAAGATGGTGAAGGAAAGCCTTGTATGCATGGATGCTGCCATGGCCCTGAAGAAGAACTGAACCAGGCCCTTTAGGATTGGCATGCCCCGGGTTCTGCCTGCACAGACCTCCATCTCTGTGACTTCCTGGAGAGCCATTTCCTAGATGAGGAGGTGAAACTCATCAAGAAGATGGCGACCACCTGACTAACTTCCGCAGGCTGGGCTGGACTAGTATCTCCTGTGAAGGCTCACCCTAAAGCAGGACTAGGAGCCTCTGGAGCCCAGTGGACTTTGAGGGGTTCCTCTGTATTCCCCAGGTGTCAGGGCATCTGCTCCCTGCGCAGCCACTAAGCAGTTTTTTAATACCCTGAAGCCCTCTCCCCAGCTGTGGACCAAACAGAAACAATAATGTTTTTACAGAAAAAAAAAAGAAAATATAAAGCCTGTCTATGCTGTATAAATGCTATAATGTTTGTTTAATCTTCATAGAATGTTGTTATTAAGATTATAAATCATATGAAATACATTAATAAATACCAAGTAGATTCCAACTCAAGTTGAGAAGCGTCAAGATTCATTGGTCTTTCAGGTAAACAATGATTGAGAGACTAAAGTCAATATTTAGTCAAAATTTATCTTGAAAGGCAATAAATCTTGATTTCTGCCAAGGCAAGTAAGTAAATATGTGCACTGTTCTAGAGATTCTGACTGCTTTTCTGTCTACTAAATAGCTACAGTGACTTAAAAGTATCCGTGACACAGATTCTCACTTCCAAAGACATGGTTTGGAAGATGTTGATGATAAGGTGCTTTAGTACCAGTATTATGGTAACAATGAAATGCTATTTCACCATCTAGTATATTTAAATCAGTCTAAACTCGGTATTTTTTTTTCATACTTGTTTTCTTCTTAATAGTCTATGACTAAATTTTCTCATTAACTTCTGTGCCTGTCTGCTCTTTACCCAAAGACTCTCAAGAAAACAGTATGCAATCTTAAATGGGAGTAATAAATAGATATTTAGGACTTTGAGGGGTTCCTCTGTATTCCCCAGGTGTCAGGGCATATTAGGTAATAGATAGATAGGTAAATGGATAAACAAATACTTACATAGTATGCCTGGCACAGTTATAAGTACTTTACATACACACACATTTATTTAATACTCATCAATTCTATAAGGTAGGTATTATCCCCATTTTACAGATGAAGAAACTGAGGCAGCGGGTGATAAAGTAATTCTGTCCATGGTTGTACAGTTAGAAAGAAGACAGAGCTTAATAGAAGTAGCTGATGTGGCACTTGATGAGAAACACTAATATATATATATATATATATGGGTGAATTTCCATGTAGCTGTCTCCTTGTGGAAAGTATTTAAAAAATGGTCTCTCTGTGTATGGCAATATGATAAGCACAGGAAATATAAATCAATTATACAAAAGAGCATAAGTTACTTTGTCAATGAATTAGCCTAGGACCTCACAGCATTAGCATCACACTGAATATGAAGGGTGAGGGGGACAAGAGTACAAATCTGGAAGGTGGAAAGCAGAAGACAGTAAGAGATAAGCCAAGGAGGAAGCAATCACTCTAATTGTGGACACTGGGGAAGGCTGTGTAGGCATGGGTCCTTTGAACTGGGCCTTGAAAAAGAAAAGAGATTTTGGAAGACGACAGCTCAGAAAAATAGGGGCATGTTTGGAAAACGTTGATTATTCTAGATATCTGAAGCTCCCTGTAATGAGAGGGGTGTTAGGAAAAAAGAATTTGGAACCATAAACTGAAGCTAGAACGTAAGAATCCTGAATGCTTAGCGGGAAGAATCCTTACTAACCAATAAGATACAGAATGAGCTAGAGTTGTTTGAAGCAGAACAGGAATCTGAGCTTTGGAAAGATTAATTGGCAAGGAAAAAAAAAACAAAAACAAAATGGAAGAGGAGAGGACCAGTCGATAAGTTATTGCACCAGTCTGGGCTTAAGTAGGCAGTGAGGTTGAGAGCGGAAGGGGAAAGAGAAAGGGATACTATGGAGATGAACTGCAAACATTTTGGTAACGGATTAATGTGGAAAGGATTGGGATTGTCAAAGATGCCCATGATGTTGTATGAGAAATCTATCAGTCAGAAGGGGCACATGGTTTCAGGGAGAAAATGCTGTTTGTTTGGGGGCATTAAGACCAAAAGACAGAGTTCAAAAATTTTGAGCTACCAGATCTTCTGATTCCTATAGCTCAGCTGACTAATTCCCCTTTACTGTACAAATCAATTTGAATTTGATCTTCTGTTATATGACTGACTGCATCTGATGTATTTGATACTGAATAATGGCTGGTTGAGGGTTCTCTTTCTATAACCTAATATTTTTACCTAGAGCTACCCATTAAGACACTAAGGTCTCATTATAAACCATTAGCTGGTACGAAATAATCAACATGCATTTCCGTAGAAGACATTTATTTCTTCATAAAGAAGTGCATAAAGAAGTGAGTAGAAGCCAAGTGAGGAAGAGATGACATAGCGGGTAGGCCTTATTTCTTGACAGCACAGTGGTTCTCAACCAGGGGAGAGTTTTGTCCCAAACAGGGGCGTTTACAATATCTGGAGACATTTCTGGTTGTTATGAAAGAGTGAGGGGGGTAGCTACTGTCATCTAGTGGATAGAGGCCAGGGATGTTGTTAAACATCCCTCACTGCACAGGACAGCCCCCACAACAAAGAATTATCTGGCCCCAAATGTCAGGCTTGCCACTGTTGAGAAACCCTGTGACAGCACAAAGAGGGCAAAATAAGAGGTCTGAGTATGGACGCTACTTAATCACTTTTCTCTGCAAGTGACAGATACATGGTCTATCATGGGAAGGAGGAAAGCCCTCCCGCCAGCTCTACTTTCTTAGCTAAAAGAAATGATTCGTGCCACTATGTTAGTTTAGAGGCACCATCCAAGAGAGGTCTTACCCACACTGTACCACCATCTCCTATACTGGCCAGTGACGTCGGCTCTTTTCTTCATGAAGTTATCCTTCTGGTGAAACACTTGTGACCAATAACTCTTACTTGGAAAACTGCAGAAAGGGAAAGGGCTGAGCTAACCTGATTATTTTAAACATGAAAGCGGCCGGTGGTGGGAATATTGTCCCTCTGTCACAGTCTACCTCCTGCTGCCAGTTGTCTCTTAAGCACGGGAGAAGCAGGATTCCCCATATTGTACCCCTGCAGCCCCAGAAAGGGAAGGCAGGTCAGCCTCACCATCCTTGTAACAAGGCAGATGCTGGGCTGGGCTACTTGGAACTTACACACTGAAAGCTTTGGAGGAAGCTGTCTTATTAAATCAAAGGTCTTGGGCGCCTAGGTGGCTCAGTCGGTTAAGCATCTGCCTTCGGCTCAGATCATGATCCCAGGGTCCTGAGATAAAGTCCCGCATCGGGCTCCTTGCTCAGCGGGGAGTCTGCTTCTCCCTCTGCCCTTCCCCCCTGCTCATGCTCTTTCTCACAAATAAATAAACAAAATCTTAAAAAAAAAATCAATGGTCTTACTGGAATGTTCCTCTGAACCAGTGCCACGCCATATGAGAGAAGCCTGAGACAAAAGGAAAATTCAGTCATACTGATCCTATCTCTAAAATTTTATATTTTGTTCATCATGGATTTTTTGGCTTTTAAATAATATTACATTAAAAATATTATTTATCTCAATTACTGAGTGGTTGGGGGGGGCATCCTCTTAAGTTGTATGCCCAAAGCAATTGCCTCACTCCCCCTACCCTAGTCCCCAGCCCTGTACTGAACCTTTTTTTCCTCAGAGTCTGCTGTGTACCACAACGATGTTCTTTCTGCAGTGATTCTCCCTGATCTTTAACATTATATTAAACGACCACTAACTCTCTTTTTGTGAGACAGCACTTTATAAAGAAGTGAGGAAAACCTGAGTGAGGAAGAGAAGACATAGTTGGTAGGCCTTGTTCCTTCACAGCACAGTGGTTCCACCTTTATTTCGGTGGCTTTGAAAGGTCAAAAACCTCTTACTGGCTTAGAAGTTAAGATTATCTTTATGGTTTCCCTGAGAAGCAAGTTGTCTTTCTTTAGTCTTTTTCTGGAACTGAGGTCTCCTTCCAGCTTGTATACAGCAGTCTCTGTGTACATCAGCCTCATCCAGCCGGTCGCTTCTGTGACAAACACTGTCCCACCAGGGTTGCTCCTCAGACTTCTCTTTCACGTCACTCCCCATTCTGAATGCCTGCTCCTCTTTCCTTATATTTCTCATGAGTCTCATCCCTTTGAACTTTACAGTATCTTTACAACACAACCTTTCCTCTTCTTTGCTAAAACCTCCGAAAAAACCCTGACAGCATCTCTTAGAGTAATTTCTACCTGAGCTATTTTAGTAATGACAACAATTTGATAAAATTAAAGTCATGAGAGTGGATCCAAGTAGTACTAGGAACAGTCTCAAAGTGAAAGAGATCACTTTCATCAGCTTCCCTTAAACCCATGCTTGAATTTTTTCATTTTCACCCCAAACCAAATTCTTTATGTTCTAGAAGATTCAGGGACTGCCTTGGTGTACTCTCTTCCTTGACCCTTTTCCCTATGCCTTTTTTGGTCTTCTTACTAAGCTTTTCTGTCTCTCTAAAAGGACAGATTTGTGACCACCTCCAAAACTAACCTTTTAATTATATGTTTAGTATTTGAAGATAGGCTGCTTGTATCAGGATATTTAGAGCTAGAAGGCAAGACACAAAAGGACATCTACAAGCAGGAAAACTCCTATTCCCCGGTCCTCAAGTTGCCCTTTGAAAGGAATTCCCTAGAGTAGTATTCCCAGCGTCTCTCCCCTTTGCTTATCTGGCCTCCTCACAGATGGGAGATGTGAGGTATCGGACTGGTAAATTTAGAAGAACCCTGGCATGTTCAGTCCAGCCTTCAGGAAGCAGTTTTTCAGGGTGCCTGGGTGGCTCAGTCGTTGGGCGTCTGCCTTCGGCTCGAGTCATGATCCCAGGGATCGAGCCCTGCATCGGGCTCCCCACTCGGCGGGAAGCCTGCTTCTCCCTCTCCCACTCCCCCTGCTTGTGTTCCTGCTCTCACTATCTCTCTCTCTCGGTCAAATAAATAAATAAAATCTTAAAAAAAAAAGGAAGCAGATTTTCTGTCTGCCCTGGCAAGAAGACATGGCCTTTGGGATTCCAGCTGTGACCATGTGAATAAGTCTCTCTAATTTAAGGGTCCATTATATAATAATAAGTGTGATTGATACGCAATACATGCAATATTTTGATCTCCATCTTCCTGATCCCTGGGAGCAAAATGAAGAGGTAGGATACATTAACCCTGTAAGGCCCCTATCAGGATGATGGCTCAGACACAGCATCTACCAATGGGAGTAGGAAGGAAAAAGGAAGGCAATCAGGCGACACATGGCACTGGGTGATGGGATCATACAGGAAAGCTGGGCTCAGAGGCTTGCAAGGAAATCCTCTGCATCACCGGGCACTTTTCATTCAGTTAAAATTCTTCATCTTAACAATGGATGAGAAACATCATTTTTCCTAAAGGTTTCCCATCCAATATTAGGCCACAATAAGACTTCCACTCATCCAAGAACATTTTTTTTTCTGGGGAAAAAAAAATGCAGTGATGTACAATATTACTGCATTAAAATTTGGCACTTTTTTTTTTTTTTTTTTTAAAAGATTTTATTTATTTATTTGACAGAGAGAGACACAGCGAGAGCAGGATCACAAGCAGGGGAAGAGTTAGAGGGAGAAACAGGCTTCCCGCAGAGCAGGGAGCCCGATGCGGGGCTCGATCCCAGGACCCTGGGATCATGACCTGAGTCGAAGGCAGACGCTTAACGACTGAGCCACCCAGGCGCCCCTTGGCACTTTTGGTTCAGGTGATATTTTGTAACATTTGAATTGCACAAAGTCAAGGCAGTTTAATCTTCCCTCAAGTTAGACTGTCGAAGATGCTGACCCGCAAGACTAAAAAGGTTGGCCCGAGGCTGTATAATAAATCAGTGACAGGGCTATAAACAGAAGACCAAGCTCTTCTGCTCCTAATGTATTACTTATCCCACTGAGTCTAGATGCTTCCCAGCCACCAAATCATGGGTATCTATTATTTTGTCTGGTCTCTAAAAGCCTGGGGGTTAAGAAGAATATCTTTATTGATAAGGATGGAGAAAGAAACCAAGCCATTCAAACTAAGTCTATCCTTTGTGTCAGAGGTACAGGCTTGGTGATTTGACAGGGAAATGATTTTCAATAAGGCTTTTGATTCAGCCCCACATGATTTACTTACTTCACTTAGCAAGATACAATCCTTGGTATATTGATACATACCTGGTCAGAATGTGATTTTCAGCACAGTGACTATACTCAACAACATTCTATTGTATACCTGAAAGTTTCTAAGAGAGTAGACCTTAAAAAGTCTCACCACACACACCCACAAAAGGTAACTATGTGAGGTGACAAATGTGTTAACTAACCTTATTGTGGTAATCACTTTTTGCAATATATATGTATATCATATTGCCAGGTTGTACAACTTAAATTTACATGTAATATGCCAATTATATCTCAAAAAAGCAGGGGGAGGGGTGATGAATAAGTCCTGGGGATCTAATGTACAGCATGGTGACTATAGTTAAAGAATACTATACTGTAGGGACGCCTGGGTGGCTCAGTCGGTTAAGCATCTGCCTTCAGCTCAGGTCATGATGCCAGGGTCCTGGAATCGAGTCCCACATCAGGCTCCTTGCTCAGCGGGGAGCCTACTTCTCCCTCTGCCTGCCGTTCCTCCTGCTTGTGTGCTCTCTCTCTCTGATAAATAAATAAACAAATCTTTAAAAAAAATACTGTATTGTATACTTGACAGTTGATAAGAAAGTAAATCTTAAATGTTCTCACAACAACAAAAAATTTTAATTATGTGAGGTGATGGATGTCTTTACGAACCTTAATTGTGGCAACCATTTTAAAATATAGATCAAATCATCACAATGTAGACCATGAACTTACACATGTTATTTGTCAATTATATCTCAATAAAGCTGGGGGAAAGAAAAAAAGAATGTGATTTTCAATCTTTTGGAAATTCACACAAGCCTGCATGTCTTGGTTTTGGAATCCTAGTTCCCTTCAAAAGTGGTGTGTAACACATACTACATTAGCTAAAGCTAATAAATGAAATTAATTTTGCTGGTCACCTTTATAGTATCTATTTAAAAAGAAACTCTCTATTCTAAGCCAGGATTTGAGAGTATATCTGGGTTAGAGAGTGGGATCACAAAGTCACTGGATGTGCACTCATCCCACCACCCTGAGCTGCAGCCCTCTGAGGGCTCTAGCCGGGCTGGACAGACCAGAGCCAGCCAGTTTCCTCGCTGCTTCTGAAGCTGCTTGGTCCCAGGAAGACCCGGGAAGATATCACTAGAAATCTCCCCTCCCGAGTAAGTGCATCAGTGCTGGAAGGCGCCCACTAGCAGCAGACTGGAAATGAGAGAACAAGGTACACAGGCCAAGGCCTCCTCCTTCTCTGAGGGGCAGCCACATGTATCACTTCTCCTCCTTTCATCCAGATCCTATTTTTGCTGTTCCGCACTGGTGTATAATAAAGAATTGTTTCATCTTTCTCCCTCATTCCTGGCAGGGAGTTTCTAAAACCCTTGGAATTTCCTGAGTGGATACAAGGGTCTTTATTATTCTTGAGCCCCTTGGATCACAACTGACTTTATGCTAATGAGGTGACTCATGGTGGGCCACCAAATAGCTTCGGATAGAGGGTGGTCACTAGAAAGGACCAACCACTTGATTAGAGGGTTTAGACTTTGAGCCAGCCTGACCTCTGGGGAAGGAATGGGGGCAGGGACGCCTGGGTGGCTCAGTCAGTTGAGCATCTGCCTTCAGCTCAGGTCATGATCCCAGGGTCCTGGGATCGAATCCTGCATTGGGCTCCTTGCTCAGCGGGGAGTCTGCTTCTCCCTCTGCCTGCCACTCCCCCTGCTTGTGCTCTCTCTGACAAAAAAATAAATAAAATCTTAAAATAAAAGGAGGGGAGATGGAGGCTGCAGACTGAGTTCAATCACAAGGTCAATAATTCAATCAAGCGTGCCTATATAATGAAACCCTAATAAAAACTCGGGACACTGAAACTCTGTGGAACTTCCTGGTTGATGAATACACTGATTCATCAATGTATTGGTGGGACAGTGTCATGCCCTGATTCCATAGGCAAAGAACACAGAAGCTCTGCATTTGGAACCCTCCCAGACCTTGCCTTCTGAGTCTCTTCATTTGGCTGTTCCTGATTTGTATCCTTTCTAATAAAACAGTAATTATGAGTATAGTGCTTTCTGGAGTAGTGAGTTGTTCCAGCAAATTATTAACCTGAGAGGGTTACCCCCAAATTTGTAGCTAGTCAGTCAGAGTGCAGGTGGCCTGGGGACGCCCTGAACTTGTGGCTGGCACCTGCAGTTGGAGCAGTCTTGTGAGGGATCAAGCCTTTAACTCATGGGTTTGTGCTAACTGTGGGTAGTTAGTGCCAAAACTGAACTGCAGTACACCAGCTGGAGTTGAAACAATATGTGCACGTGAGAGGAAACTCTGATGGTACAGTGCCTAGAGTAGGGGTTTGCACCATGTGTTTGAGGAATCCTAGTCCTGCAAAGAGAAGGTCAACTAAGTTTGGAAATGTTGCATATTTATACCTCTTATCAGTATAATAAAGGCTCTAAAAGGTTACATAGTTAAAAAAATTTTTTTTCAAGTTTTATTTATTTAAGTAATCTCTACACCCAACGTGGGGCTCGAACTCATGACCCCAAGGTCAACAGTCACACGTTCTTCTGACTGAGCCAGCCAGGCACCCCGCATAGTCAAAAATTTTTTTTAAGTTCCTGGAAACCTTCAAGATCATAACTGGCTTTCCAAAAGGGTAAGTTTTGAGTCCATCATTTCTTAATATTATTAAACAACCTAGATGACTAAGTAGAGAACATGTTAATTATATCTGCAGATGACTCCAACCTAGGATTTCTAGAAAAGATAGTGGGAGTGGGGAGGGAGGTCTCACACAGAGGATGATTAGAACTATTTAGTGCACACTACCGTGCACCAGATGCAGAGCTAGGGAGACAGCAATGAACAAGACAACACATGCCAACAGAGCATTTGCAGTCAAGTGGAGGAGACACGTATTAAGTAAACAATTACCCAAATGACACTATAATGTCAATTATGACAAGTGCTAGAGTAAGAGGTACTAAACCAGCATTACAGAGGAGAGCACTAAATGGGTCCTAAGTCAGTCTGGGGGGTTGGTTGGAGAAGGTGTTCTTGAGAAAGTGATGTTGAAGTAGTGACCTGAAGAAAGAGCTGGGGGTAGGGGAGATGGTGGCAATATACCAGGGAGAGGCAAGTGCACGTGCGAAGGCTCTGAGGGGGAAGGAAATGGTGTGTTTGAGGAACAGAGTGAAGTCATCGTGGCCGGCACTTGGTGTGTGGGAGGAAGCGACAAGAAGAGTTAAAGGTGGGGCGCCTGGGTGGCTCATCATTAAGCGTCTGCCTTCGGCTCAGGTCACGATCCCAGAGTCCTGGGATCGAGCCCCGCATTGGGCTTCCTGCTCGGAGGGGAGCCTGGGCTGAGCAGGGAGCCTGCTTCTCCCTCTCCCACTCCCCCTGCTTGTGTTCCCTCTCTTGCTGTGTCTCTCTCTGTCAAATAAATAAATAAAATCTTAAAAAAAAAAAAAAAGAGTTGAAGGTGAGGCGGTGGGCAGGAGTCAAATCATGCGGGGTCATTTTAGGGATCCTGGTCTTCATGCCAAAAGATGTGCAAAGCCACTGAAGGACTTTAGAGAGGTCTACCAGGGTCAATCTGCATTTTAATAAGATCACATTCACTACGGTCAAGACAAGGTTGGGAAAGGTTAGAATGGAAGCAAGAAGACTGGTTGGGAGGTCACTGTGGTTGTCTAGGTGAAAGACGACTCTGCTGGTAGCAAAGAAATGAGGGAGGTAAAGGCTATCTCAAAATCCAAATACTAAATAGGCTCATCAAGTATAAAATAGAAACTAGGCATAACATTAGGATGTACTAAAAAGGAGGCCAGAATGTGAGTAAAAGACTTGAACTAATCTCTTTCTTCATTCATATTCATCACCAGGTAGAACCCTATTAGAACACCATGGTAGTTTCCAGAATGTAAGAAAGACATGGAAACCTAGAGATTATCAGCAGATTGATACCTCAATGGTTAAAATGTTGGACATATGGAGAAGAAACAGTTAAAAGAAATGTGCTTACATAACCTAGAGAAAACTGAAGTCTGGCTTGATTCATTCGCTAAGAACATTCTATGTGTTAGAGCAGTGGTTTCTCAAACTTTGTATGCATGCAAATCAACTGGAAAGTCTGTTAAAATCTCCAGACCCAATCCCAGAGATCCTGACTTCAACAGGTCTAGGGAAGTGTCCAGCCATGTCTCCTCTCACCACTCTCCTGATTCTGATTAAAATGGTGCTCTGATCACTCTGAGAAGTGCTGGAGTCCTGCCTTCAAAAAAGTCAGACACACATCATAGGACCATGACAGGAGCCCAGGAGACTGGAAGGGGGGTGGGGTCATGCAGGAAGAATGTTCAATTCTACCTGGAGGATTAGAGTAGGGTAGGGGTAGGATAGTCAAGGAAGGCTTGTAAAGAAGCCTTTAAGAGTATAAAGGCTTTTTCACTACCAAAAGTCTTCAACAAAGCATTATACAAAACTGTACCCAGAACACTGCCTGTCACCCCTGATCTCGAGGCTCACTGCTTTGCAGGCCTGCTCCGTTTTGCATCTGAAACATGGAAAGGAGTTTTATGCTCTTCGTTTCTTATTAATGTGACTTAATTAAAACATTTTCTGTGTTAACATATTTCAAGATATAAGGACCTGCATAAGCAATATGTTGTACATCTGAAACTAATATATATAACATTGTATGTCAGCTATACTTCAATTAAAAACAAAACAAAACCTGCATATAGTCATATTTTCTACCGCTAAAATTAACTTTTCATTTACCCCCACACCTCAATTTCTGGAACTGTATGTGGCCCATGTTTGTTGAATGAATGAATGATTAGATGAAAATAATATTGCAAGAAATAAGTTGGTATTACTCTATTACTAAATTTCCTTATCTAGGGATGCATTTACTCATTTCACTTACGTATGTTTCTGCTTTTAGGCAGTATAATGAATTTTAGAAAACCTCTCAAGTAGCTCTTATGTTTAGAGGAGTCCAAGAAAAGCTTAGTTTTTCCAGCAACTTAGCTAGAAATTAAGAATACTGACCTACCCCTAGGTAGGATATCCCCAGCCTATCCTAAAACCATACTTAGACCAATCTCTGTCCTAATGCAAGGTCAGTAAATAGAAACTATTAACTCAATGCAGAGTCCAATAGTACATTAACACTTACTTTAGAAGTTTAGCTGGAAATGAACACATGATGAGAACAATGTTAACCATAAAGGAAGCTACAAAAAGGGACAAGAACTTTCCAGACCAAAGTATAGCAACAAAGACTGGGAGAAATGAACAGCTTTTTTTAAAAAAAAAGATAGCACAGCTATGGCCTATGAAGTTCAGGAAGGTCTATCAAAAGATCCATATCTTCTGAAATTCAAAATGATTTTATTCTTCTGAAACATATCAAAGACCAACATGTGACTTCTATGATGAGATACCAGGAATAAATCAAAAAGCAAATTTATAACCTATAAAATCAAACAGCCTACTTATATAAAGTTATCAAATCTCTCTGAATTTTAGAATGTGAAATAGTTCAAAACCCAAATCTTCTTCCATAGTCATTTTACCACTTCAGTGTGTATTCAGATTCTTAATGTACATTTATTTTTATTTAAAATCATTTCCTGGACTGAAACATTTAGACTGCAAAAAAGGGTAAAAAGCAAATTTATCCAATGATAAACATCAGAATCAGGAAAAAGGTACCCATCTCCTGTCTTCTTAGTCAAGTGGTATTTCTACTGGTTTAAAATATCTTCCTCAAAGGAAAAAGGTATTGCTTATTAAATGAGGTTTAAATGAAGGGACCACATTAATCTAATTTTCTCTAATCTTCTATAGACATTCAAAGAACCACAGAATGAGAGATAAAAGGGACCATATAGAGCAAGGCCATTCCCTCTAAAATATCCCAGACAGATCGAAGTGTTGGAAGGAAATTCAAAGACCTTTGAGTTCAACTGTGTGCTATAATTACTCATTTGTCTGGCCTCCAATTTTCAATTTCTGTGAGGGCAAATAATGGGATTATTCTGTTCACTATGCATCAAGCATAGTGCTTAGAACATAGTAGGGCTTCCACAAGCAGAAGGGCCGAGTTAATGAATCTCTTCATCTTGCAGATGAGAAAACTGTATCTCAGACAAGTTAAGTGTCTTGCCTTGAGGTCACGATTCCAGTTCTTCCAGTCTCATTGGCCAGGGCTCTGGACACTCTACTGATTTTCACCTACGGCCATCAAATCCTAAATAAAGGACATCCATTCCAATCTGGAAATATCTGTTCCCTTGGTCTGGTGGAGTTACCCAGAGAAGTCTATTTTCTCTTCTTAGTGGCAGCCTTCAAAAATATGGGGACAACACTTGTGTCCTTCCTATTCTAGGTGACACGTGCATGGCATGGTTCACTATCCTATCACATGTCAATAAATGTAGTTGTTTGTTCCTCAAGAGCAACTGCTGTAAATGGAATTTCCAGATGTGATCTGGCCAGGGCAGAACACAATGAGGATATAATCTCTTCTTTCTGGACTTGTTTCATGAATGCTTTTGAAGTAAACACAGCAGCATAGATTCTGGTTTCGCACTGCTTCATTTGTACACCCACATGAGCTGCTAGATCAAGTATCCTGTGCCTTCCATTTTTGCAGTTAATTTTCCAAATATAAGCATGTGACTATCTATTTATCCCTGCTAAAGTCACATCTCGTTTGGTCCATTCCTCTAGCTTATGTTTCAGAATCTGGATTCTGTCATTTAACATATTAGTTGCCTAACCCAGTTTTGTGCGAGTTGCGAATTTGATTAAGTATGCCTATGTTATCTTTATCCAGGTAATTATCATCTTATGTAGACAAATAATAAAAGGAGCTAATCCTTTTTTTAAAAAGATTTTATTCATTTATTTGAGAGAGAGAGAGAGAGCACAAGAGGGGGGAGGGTCAGAGGGAGAAGCAGGCTCCCCACTGAGCAGGGAGCCCGATGCAGGACTACATCCTGGGACTCCAGGATCATGACCTGAGCTGAAGGCAAGTTGCTTAACCGACTGAGCCACCCAGGTGCCCCAAAGGAGCTAATCCTTATATGCACTTACTATGTGCCAGGCACTGTCCCAAGCCCTTTTACCTCATTTTATTCTCACTACAAACTTATGAGGTGGATGTGATTATTTTCTCACATCAGAGGTTAAAAAATGGAGATGCAGAAATGTTAAGTAAGTACGCAGGGTCACATGGTGAGTAGCAATCTGGAACCCCAATCTGATTCCAGAGTCCTTGATCTTAACTACTAAATGATGCTCATTCTTATTATTCTCATGTACCTTTGCCAACAACACTCTAGGCTGATAGGGATCCATTAGTCAACAATCCTTGTGCAAAGCTGCCAATCATTCACAAAATGACAGAACTATAATCTCTGAAAACCCATGCTTCTCTGTCTTCAGGACTTTGCCAAATACTTTTCTTTTTTTCTTTTAATTTTTTTTTAAAAGAACAAGCCTTTTGATTTTTTTATTACTCAAAAAAGCTTCCTTTCTAAATTCAGCTTTCTAACTCTGTCCTTGTGCCTTCAACAATTTCACAATTTTCTGCTCCGCAATAAGGAAAGCATGCTTGATCCTGTCATGAACACACTTAGCACACATGGAACCACCGTAGGCCCTGCTGACGTGTTTTTTCATTTTAGAAAACCTCGTAAGAACTGTACAGCACAAACTTCTCAAAGTCACCCTGGGCACACACCACATGTGGAATTTGGTGCTTTCCCAACCTTCTTGGTATAAAGCTAAATGACTCTATTACCGGGGGTTTGGGCCAGCCTCATTGTGTTAGAGGCTGTATTATATATGTCAAATTCTGGACCACTCTGAATACCTATGGATGCCGGCCGGCCCCAGAAGAGGAAAGAAAAAAAAAGCCCAGATAATTTTCTGAACATTAAGTGCCGTATGGCGTGGACCTGACCTGTCTAGTAATCCCTCATTTTCCTTTGTGCATCCTCAATCAGACTATAAAGTCCAGGGGGTCCAGACTATATCTATGTTTCTCTTCTATCTCCCATAGCACCAACTACACAATGAGTACCCAACAGAAATTCAAGTTTTATCTTTGACAGATGGGTAGTAAAAGCCAAGGAGATTTCCCCGAGTTTAATTCTATAGGAAATCTCAGGATGAAGTTTGAAATGGAGAAGTGGGAAGAGACACTACTTTAGCTCTTTAGCTATCAAATTCTCTACAACAGGGATTCTCTAGCATAAGCAGAGAGGGGATGTACTGGTCTCCAAGCCAGTGGCCACGACAGCCTAGCCCCTTACCTCCCAGTCGCATTCTCCTGTTCATCCCCTTCAGATCCCCATATCCTCTTGGAGGGGATTCTATAAATCTTTGAAGAGCACAGCCCACATATTACTCCTAATTGCATATCCCAAGGTGCCTGGCAGAGCATGTGTGTAGCACACATGAAGGGCTTAATAAAGGCTTGTAGAAAAGAACCCTCCACCAAAACTCCATTTAAAGATTTTACTATCAACAACCCCTCCATGGTCATATTCAAGGTTGGGGAAATAAAACTTAGCCTGTAGGACGGACACACACACACACACAGACACACACAGACACACACACACACACACACACACAGACAGACACACACACACAGACACACACACACACACACACACACACACACACACGAGATTTCTCCTCTGGGAGACAACAACCCAATACACTAAGAAACAAAATGATAGATAATACAAGGTAAGAAGGCAACAACAAACTAAAATATTCTCTTCTATCCAAGCTGTTTATATGTTTTGAGGGGAATATCTAAGTTTTTCTTTATTGTCTTATTCTCCTCCAATTGGCTATCTGCCTATTCCTTAACTCAAATAAATCTTCACCTTACTATCATTCCTAGCAAGTGGAAGACATATTTGAAAATAGTACTAAAGATAGGAATTTGAGATATCAAGGAAAGTCAATTGTTTTTATTTCTGTCTCTATTTTCCTTAGCAGATATTGTACTTTGGCTACTAGAGGATCCCCTAATTTTTCACATGAGAATCAAAACAGATTTTGGCTATGCTAGAAGTCCCCCCCCCCCGCCCCCAACCAAGAGCATAACATACAACTTCCCTTTTTGGCACTTAAAAAAACCTACATATCTTTCTTTACCTACACTCATATGCATAGTCAGCTCCCAAATTCAATTTCTCTTTTTCTTTTTTTAAAATTTTATTTGATTATATTATGTTAATCACCATACATTACATCATTAGTTTTTGATGTAGTGTTCCATGATTCATTGTTTGCTCCAGTGCTCCATTTAATACATGCCCTCTTTAATACCCATCACCGGGCTAACCCATCCTCCCAACCCCCCCACCCCCTCTAGAACCCCCAGTTTGTTTCTCAGAGTCCATAGTCTCTCATGGTTCATCTTCAACCGGAGGGGGAGATGAATCAATTTCTCTTTTTCTTAAGAATTGCTATTCTGTATGATTTACTTTGAGGCCAATAAGTAACTATGCCCAACTTAGAAATACTGCTTACTTCCAGACTGGCAACTATTTAATGAATAATTAACCACTCCACACTTTCTATCAGGGATGCTTGTATTACCAGGGTAAAGGTATCCTTTATGTCTAAACGATGTCATAAAATAGGCCTTTGCCAGAAAGACGCCCTCATTTATCACGTGAAATGCCATGTGGTATTAACAAGGTCGATACTGTTTGTTTAATATATTTTGCTTTCAAGGGGCTTGAAATGATTTGTTTTTGCAGCTGTAACGGAGTTAAATTAGGGATTTAGCTTCTGCTTAGCTAGTTGAGCATATATAACCAGCAGCTATTAATTATCTGCTGCTGGTCATCTTCCCACAACTTCCAGCATCCTGGGGGTACTGAGTTACACCACCTGCAGCCAGTCTCCCCTTGAATAACCAATCCCAGCTTTTCAGGAACTGAGGGGAGATGAAATCATTCAAATTGTTATTTCTTACTCCACAACCGCCCTCACCCCAACATGTAAATGTTATTAGAGCACAGATTTTTTTTAAACGTTGAGTAAGCAATTTATGAGAAATATCTTAGCTCAAAGACTAGTTCCAGACATCCATCCTCACAAATGAGAAACTAACAACAAAAAACTTTTGTTTTTTAACGTACCAATAATCAGCCCCTTTTCCCTTTTCTCTCTTCTCACACCACTGTTCTTTTTTTTTTTTTTAAGATTTTATTTATTTATTTGACAGAGAGAGCAAGAGAGCACAAGCAGGAGGAGTGGTAGAAGGAGAGGGAGAAGCAGGCTCCCTGCTGAGCAGGGAGCCCGATGCGGAGCTCAGTCCCAGCACCCTGAGATCATGACCTGAGCCAAAGGCAGACGCTTAACCATCTGAGCCGCCCAGGCGCCCCACCACTGTTCTGTCTTAAATGGAGCAGGGAGAGGAGGAAGTTTGCTCCCAAGATAAACTCGTCAAAAGTCTGCACTACAATTCTAATTCCTCTCTACCTGTTTGTATCAGCTGGGAGCAGCCACCGAAAAGCTCTGGGGGGAGAAAGGCAAGGGGAGAGAAGGGGAGAGAAGGGGAGAGAAGGAGAGAGAAGGAGAGAGAAGGAGAAGGGGCGAGGAAGGGTGGGGGCAAAGAAAAACTAGAGTGCAATTCAAACAAAAATGAAATCACGCGCGCGCGCACACACACACACACACACACACAAACACACAAAGAGAGAAGAAAAAAATGCCCCCCCCACCTCAGGTCCTAACAACATACTTCTTTATCAGAGGTTCATTGTCAATCAATTAGCCGAGGCAGCAGGGGTCTGTGAGGTGGGGGCACCCAGGGAAACAATGGGCAGCCCTGTTGTATTACTATTTAATCACTTTTGCTAAATAAATAGAGCAGCCCCGAGGTGCTGTCATGTCAAGGGAATTTATAACAAAAAAAAAAAACTTCATTTTTCCTTGGTCATTCCTTTTTTCCCTTCAGGACAAGAGAGGGTTATTACTGTAGCCTTAAGTTCCATCTTTGTGTTTCTTGCCTTTGATTCCCACTCGGACCCTGCCACTTTCTGGCACTAATTTGTCAGGCTGAACAAAGAGAGGATTTGTACCTCCTGTAAGGTCTCAATTAGGAATGGCTTCTGCTGTATTATGTGCCATTCAGGGAGGACACAATGCCGGTAATTACAGGAATTTGCACTAAATGGCTGAAGAATTCACAGCGAAACTCCCCCCCACCCCTTGGGCTTACTCCTCCCAAGGACTGGGGGGGTGGGGGGGGGGGAGGGAAGGAAAGCAAAAGCTCTTAATGCCAGAGAGATGTAATTAGCAACAGCAGTCCTGAGAGGTTAAACAGCAGCCAAAGGAGTAAAACCATAAAACTGACAGTGTGAAAATAGTAGAGGGGATCCCCTCGGCTCACTATTTTTCTTGCTGTCTCTTCTGTTAACATTATTCAACTTCAGTCCAGAATCAGGAACACTGTCCCACAGTGGCCATCCGACATCACTCCCAGATTACAAAGCAGGAACAGAAAGAACGCTTTGAACGGTGAGCTTTGCAGATCTTATGGCACCTAAAACAAGGCCCTGGGCCCTTTGATTATAGTACTCAATTGGTAGGTTTCTTGATTGCCAGGAAATTACAGGAAAAATAGTTGTATGTACTCGTGCCAAGAAAACCCTGTATCTACTGAAGGGAAATAGGTATGTACACACGTCTAATTCCTGAAGAAAACAGGGCGGCTGCCTTATGATCTAAGTTATACAGCATTTTGTGAGCAACCTAATTTAGAACCACTTACAGGTACATCCTTCATAAATATTCTAATAAGCTGCATAATCATTTGTTTTAGTATTAATATTTTAATACCACAGATGCCAAACGAAATTTTAAATCCCAACCAGTAACTCTGCTAGAGAATCGTACCTCATTTTCCTCTACAGAGGTATTCCTGAAAAGCTGTACTAAAGCAGCTGTCCTGAATTACCTGTCCTGAATTAGCTGTCCTGAAAATTAACTGTCCTGAAATACCACTTGTATCATATGCTCCTCTCTGCTCAGGAACCTTCTGTGACTTCAGGGTCACATGTTCAGTTCAACCCTATCAAACTCCTTTTGCCGGTCAAAAATTACTGAAGAGCTGCTATTTCATATAGTTCTCCTTGCCACCACCTAGCTTTGTCACAGTGGCCATCTGGCATTCATGACATGATTATGTGATTAATATCCGGCTCCCGGAGCAGACTGTAGGTTCCATGAGGGCAGGGACCATGTCTGCTTTCTTGCAGCTCTGACTTCTCTGGGTGCACCTGAGTTTTTGGCACATGGGCAGAAACTCAGCACACAATAAATGGTAGGCTGAAGAAGGAAAGAACTTCATTTCCAAAGGCATGTTTTCAGGAAGAAGGAATGCAAGTGCAAAGGCCCCGGAGGCAAGAATGACCAAGGTAGGTTCCAGAACAACAAGATGACCACTGTGGCTGCGGCTTCCTAGCATGAGGCAGCCCTGGGGCTGGAAAGGAAGCCATGGAACGAACCACACAGCATCAAATACAACTATAAAAAGTTCAAGCACATGTTAAGAAATACACAGTTATATATAAGCATGTATTTTCAAAACCATAACCTCAGGCATTTTGGGATGGTTGTGGTCCATTTTCTCTGCAGGGGCTCTTCAAGTTTCCAAAAAGGATATCGAAAATTCTTTACCTACAGAAATTTAGTGAAAGAACGCCAACTGCACTATTTTGTAGATTTAAAAGCCAACATTTGTAGATCGCCTGGACAGCAACTGAATGACATCATAATAAAGAGCTGCTCTGTCATAAAATACAGAATAAATAAATAAATAAATAAATCCTCAAAAACATATTTAAAGGGGTAGGGACTACGTGGACGTAAAAATTTACATTCTAAAGACACCCACTATAACCATGAAATATTCTGAATGAGCGTCTCTTTAAAATAACAGATAATGCCAAATTCAACTAAAAACAAGTTAGTGAGAATTTTGATGTTTTAGAAGGTAAACATACTATGCAACTAGCTTTTTCACCAAATGGATGTTTTTACAAGGATGAATAGTTAGGGGACACAAATACTAAATGAATAAACAGCTGGTTTAGATTAACTGTGTTTGTGAGAGATCAATTTTTAAGGTTCCATCTGCTATAATAATTTTTAATATAATGAACAACCTCCCAAGTAATTTTAAAAACATTCGGAGGTTTGCTTACAAGTTTTAGCCTTTTTCTTTTGAGACTCTGCCCCCTACAGGAGGTGAAGTATTCCTACCTGGGGTAGGAAACCAGTATTCCATGCTGCAATGAAGGAAAATGAAAAGCGACCCGGTAAACCATGTGTAGCACAAAGCAACTGAATGTAGTATTTTCCAATGGAAAGGGCACTGAAATGAAATAAAAAATTTCTACTCGGGAATCCGCCATACTACACAAATTAGGACTGAATTCTCCCCAGCCCAGATTAGAAAGCTACCTGTGATTTATTAGAACTCCAAACCAGAGCATGAAGGTAAAAGCTGAGCAGAGCAAATGAATTTTAGATTTCATTTCTCCTGCCTCCTGGATTCCCTATTACCACCCATCCCCAACCTATTCTCCAACCAGGCCAAACTGAGTGAGGACATTTAGACAGCAAAGGGAGATATCCTGCAACATGGAACCTAAAGCAGCTGCCAAAAAGTTCTATCCCTGCCCATTCTGTAATCCTTCCCCTATTCTTTTCTACTTAGTTTCCTTCTCCCTGCCTCTTCTATTCACCCTTCTTTGTCTTTTTCCTGTTTTCATTTCTCCAACTGCTAGTATGTGATGGACCTGCTGAATGCTACCTCTACTTGCATTTCTCCTTCCTCCGAGTGCTAGAAACACTGCTGATGCAGGCCAGAATGTGGGCAGTGCACACTCCATCAGGAAGCAAACTTATGAGAGGAAGGTGAATTAGGGGTCAACTATGTGACAATCCTTGTGTAATCCCTGAGACTTTTCTTCCTCCTTTTACTAGAAAGTTTCCCAATTCAGCTATTCCAGTCTCCACCTTGAAAACTATTCTATTCTCCTTGATTCCAGTAACACAACAGATCTGTTGGCCCTATCAGCAATCCAAAGCCACAGAAGTGTATCATAATTCCAGAATGTTCACAGAGTCAGCATCAATAAATTATTGTTGAATGACTGAACTTTGAAATAAAATATATGTACTAATATAAGACACTAAAATGTCAATAATTTCCAAAAGCTGTGGTAAAGCTAGTATCCCCTTATTTCAAAACCATTTTGCAAAAGTAGCTGGCTGACTTAACATAAGGTCATTCATGCCTGCAGATACATGCATATCACCTAGTATGGCTTCCTTACCAGCTCAGTGTTGCTGGTCTCCCCCACCCAACCCTGCAAGTTTCTGCTTCAATAGTTACTGAGGCCCTCCAGAGAAAGCAGGGATGATCCACTTAATCCCCTCTTTAGGTATAGTATTTTTCAATAGAAAAGGCAATCATCCCAAATAACCTAAATTGAAATTTTCATTGTGCCACCACTATTTGGCTTTCAAGGCAGGAACAAGCAAAAATTGAAAATTTGGTCTTGGCCGGTGGTCAGCTTCCTGTTCTTTTTTAAATAACATACTTAAATCTGATACACTTGAATTAAAATCTTCCAAATCAGGTTTCCAATTAAATTACTTTCATGGTAAATTTACCTTAAGGATACATTTCTTGTCCCAAACTGTGGGGTTTAGTGAAAGCGAAATAATTTGATTTGGTTTATAGTAGATACATAGATTTGGTTTAGTGAGGGTTTTATTTTGTCTAGTTTACTGGTTGGGGAAAAGTGAAAGGAATGGGAAGTAGGGGAGAGATGCAGTAAAAGGGTTTTAAGAAATAACAGATGATTGGCCTTGAACTCTACTTTGTGCTTCACCCTTCCATAGCAGGTCTAGAAGCCCTGACTTCCCCAGGATGAGGCACAGGCCTACTGTGACTCAGAGGTCATCTGCCAAATCATCATCTACCCTGCTGTTTGCCACCTCCAGATTTTCTGTCAAGGCCGACTTTCTAGATTCTACCTTAACAGGATTTGACAAGGTTATGATCAATGACAGTTACTGACTACAGACATTTTTCTTCCCTAAGGAGTGTCAGCAGTCAGCTTTGGGCCTGAGTATCTCCTTTGAGACAATTTGTGACATCCACGTTCCCAGTGACCTTTATTTAAGAAGACAGAGGAAATGGAATCAGAGCAGACACAAGAAGCCTATATTCTAGGCTCATTATGCTTTGGCTAAGTCATTTTGATTCAGTGGGGTCTATCTTATCTGCTTCTACTTACTTCACCAGCATGGCATGAAGATAGACAGATGTTTTGATGTAGCAAACTCCTTGAAGGAGAGATGCTTTTTAAACAAGAGGCAGCTGTGACTGGCCCACTGAGGGGATTTTTAAAGTGAATTCCAATAGTGGGATTCAGGACTATTCTTTAATAAGCTTTAGACTAAACATTTGCTTCATACCTGCACACTTGAAACTCTGAGCAGTGAGTCCTCGCTCCAAAGACAAAGTTGTGAGAATGCTGAGGAAGCTGGTGGTCACAGACTGACGTTTGTTCTTCCTGAGTTCGTGCCCACCCATCTGATCCTTGGGTTTGCTCCTCAGGGTGACTTGCAGGTTTTGCTCTGAACTCCTCACCACATTGGCCGCTGTTTTCAGAGCCTCCATCCACTCCTCGGCCCTCTGCCGGGTCTCAGCGCGGAGGCGGAGGACATCTTGGGGGAAAATGACTTGAAAGCAAGAGTCACAGTCGTCCAGGTTGTCCACCTGGACAGCCAGACACACGTCCACATTGTAGCTGAGCAGGGGATCCTCGTCTAGCTTGCCAGGCTGGAAAGCCATAAGGTAGGCCCTGCTAAGCACAAACGTAAATGCCTTCCAGTTGTTCTGGATGGTGAGCCTGTATAGCGTCCCTGATTTGATGATGTTTTGGTATTGTCTGGGGCTATCCAAGACAGGGGATGGTGCGAGCAGCTCACTGCATTTCTTCTGTAAACAGTGATTCTGTGTACAGTCAACGTGATGACCAAGCCCTGGTGAGTTGGCCAGCTCATCTTGCCGCCCCACATAACCAGGCACGGCGGCGTGCACGACTTCCCAAAGCTTCTGCCCCCAGTCCAAAGCCTCCCATGGTGACTCTGCCTTTAACTGCAGCTGAGTGTTGTCATACAGAACGGTATCCACCAGCCTGGCCTCGAGGTTGCCCAAAACAGATATGCTCTGGAAGTGTGAAAGCTGGTAGGTGGCATAGAGGGCTTGATTGCCACTGCTGTCGAGGCTGTAGAAGTAGAAGTTGTAGGGGGAGAGTTCTGCGTAACAGCTTTGCCAGTAACTGTCATGGTCCTTCCTAATCTCCAGGTACCCCTTCTTCAGAATGTTTGGGAATGCCTGCTTGTGTTCTAGAAAGAAAAAAAACAAAACAGAAGAAGCAATGTGCATTAATTTATGAATATGAATGAACTCAATGAGATGAAAAGGCAGGTGCAAGAAACTAAAGAGATCAGGGAATGACATCTTTCTGGTTCAAAGCAAACACAGTAGAAGCAGTACAATTCCAAGATAGTACAAGTGACAAGATGTAATCGGGGGGGGGGGAAATTTCAGGTCTAAAAAACTTCACGAAGGTAGAATTATGAGCATAAGATTAAGTACAGAGGGGGGTGGTTTGCAATGTCAGTGTGACGTGCAGAGAGGTCTGTGCGGAAAACAGAAATACTGGAATAACTGGGACCATCCCCCATGGGCCCATGAAACAACTGCACTTCCCCAGGATTCCATGTTTTCTAGGAAACATTCTACAGAGTACCAAATACATGAGAGAGAACATTCCTCCTGTCACATGACCTAACTCCTTGCCAATACTCCCATCTTCCTTTGGGTTAGGAAAGCCAAGAAGGGTCAATGGAAAGGATAGAACAGAGCATGAAGTTTGCTGCCGATAAACTCCTGTTTCTCAGACACCCCCATTAGTCTTCAAGGCCTGTTCATGAGCCTTCTGTCTTACAACTACTTCCCCAGGCTTGACTCAACTAGCTCATTTTAGGTCTCTGCTTAGATAGCAGTTCTCTCTCACTTCTGAGCCTGGATGCGCTTATACTGTTCCTTCTGCTTACAATGTTCCTTCCCACTGCTTCCCCCAGCTACTACACACTTACCCTTCCTCACTTAGCCATGCTTTCTTCCAGGAACAGAGTCTGTCCTGACTCCCCCAATCCCTCACCTGCAAACACACAGCCCTGGGTCAGTAACAGGTATCCCTATTATTCCTCTCTGATGGGTTCTTATAAGGCTGTATTATAATCATGTATTTAAATATCTGAATAAAATAAATTTTGAAGTTTTTAAAGAAGTGTGTCCTCCCCATTGGACTGTAAGCTCTACTGAGGACAGAAGAGAGGTCTGTCTTTTCATCCTTATTATCACAGCACATAGTGCAATGCCTAGTACACAGCAGGCTTTTAAAAAGTACTTGTTGAATGAGAAATATAGCTCCCAGCACAATGCCCAGCATATAGCAGGTATTATTTCTTTCCCTTCCCCTGTTTGACGAGTTTATCTGGTTGTGCCATCTTTAATCAATGCTTAGCTGTAACGTATGCAAGTTTAGTACTTTAATAGAAGGAGACTGTCATTTGGGAGACTTCCTGATACTTTTATCAGGCGTGAAAAGGACATCCATGCAAGAGGCAGCACCCCTCCCTGGTAGAGATTTTCATTTCTGAAATTTTCATTTCATTCTGTTTCTTAATTTCTTTGCTAGCACACATTGGAGAAAGTCATAAACTAATTGAGTCATTCCCTAAAGAAGACAAATCACACTCCCAAAGGGAGTGATTCTGATCTTGGCTGAAGAAAAAAAAAAAAAAAAAAAAGTAACACAGATCTAGATCTTAAAATAGCAAACCAAAAGAGAAAAGGAGAGAAATGAGGCAGAGAAAAGCCAATTTTACCTGCTTTACATCTCCAGTCCTGACACTCATTAGTATTTCTGTGATAACTCAAAAGCCATTAATTTCTTGCAACCTACACTAATCCCTTTGTAGAGAGAGATAATGGATGCCTATTCTCAGTTATCTGTCTTTTCTGATAATGCAATAAGGGAGATAGTGCTGTTAGAGACGCTGCTGCTACCTCTCCCCCTCTCATTTCCATCAAGCGCTGATGGTAGTTCAATCTTTTCCATAATAAGACTCATAACCATGTGTCCCTCCATCCCCATCTGTCCTGTGACCCAATGGCTCAGCTACGCATCCCTGAGTAAAATAAAAACTACCTTTCTTGCTTTTAGCTAGGAGTTTTTCTCTCCTTTTCTTTCCTCCCTGAGAGCTTTTTACAATAGCAAGCACGAATTAGAAATTCTACTTTAATTGGGCCCAAGTCAGCAGCAAACCTGATTAAAAACTCACCTCTTTCTGACTGTCCAAGCTAGGGTGGTAGATGCCAGCCTGGGTGGACCGATTTTAGAAGTCCTGCCTGGGTGTCTCAAAAGTCCCTTCACCTTCTTGATGCAGAGTAAGGGTAGAGAATGCATTGTGTTTCCAGATTTTTCAACCACCTGGCTCAGCCCTCCCTAAATAGGTACATTAAACTGAGACAGAAGAGATTGGTGTTGATCATAGGAAATGGCCCATATTTATAGGCTGCAGTTTGTAGCGTTAATTTCTTGAAAAAGAACCATCAAGTAGAGAGCAAACATGATCAGAAAGCTATCCTCTGGGGTGCGTATTCCTCTCTGGAGGGTCTGTTTATATCAGACCTTACTAATATTTCCTGTGTGAAGTATTGATGGTCTTTGAGTTGTAGAGGGCTAAAGGATGACCATTTCTCTCTCTTTTTTTTTTATTTGACCATTTCTCTTTAGTCTCAAACAACTGCTACTTTCTGTTTCTATATGAAGTTTATTTTTAATATTTATGCTACAGACAAATCAGAAGGTATATATTTAAATCTAAGCTTTCATTAACTTATAGTTCAACTTTTATTTCCCAAGACCGTATCATTTCAACTCATTTAATTAACCTCCCACACATTATTGTAAAGTGTTCAATTTCACAAATGAGTAATATAAAATCTATTTTAACTAATATCATAAATGATTCAGATGGGACCACTGACAAGGATTATCACCATTTCCTCAATAAATTAGGAAAGGATGATCAAAATAAATCACTGTACCCAAAAATTTCATACTGAAACCACAAGTAATTCCTTGTGAAAAACGGGGAAAAAACCCAAAAACCCAACTCCTGAATTCTTCATTTCCCCATTGCTTTCCACTCTGGCTAGTACGAAGACCTGGTTCAGTTCCTCTGCAGTGAAGACCCCTTCTTCCTCTTCTCTTCAACCTGCGGTACCCGTGCAGCGGTTTAAGGACAATGGTTGCTAGTTACTGAAGAGGAAGAAGGGAATTTTCCCCAGCACGCGCCTGATTCACTTCTGCACCGCCAACCTGCCAGAGTTCCTCTTTTGCTCTTATTTCCTCTACCTGTTCTCAGAAAATTTTCCTTTCTCATGGCCACCACCCTAATCAAGGTTTTTTTTTTTTTTTTTTTTATTGTGGCATAATTGACATACAACATTATATTAGTTTCAGATGTACAATTCAGACGTAATGATCTGGATATTTGCATATATTATAAACCGATCACCACAGTAAGTCTAATTAACATCCGCCAGCATACATAATTACAGAACATTTTTTTCTTGTGATGAGAACTTTTAAGACATATTCTCTTAGCAACTTTCAAATACGCAATGCAGTATTAACTAGAGTTGCCATGCCGTACATTACATCCCCATGGCTTTTTATTTTATAACTGGAAAGTTGTACCTTTAAGACCTAATCCAGGTTTTAAATGAGCTCCCACCTCTAGTCCGCCTTCCTCCTGGCCATCTCCCACACTGTTACCTGGGTCATGCACCGCCCCTCCCACCCAGTAAAGTTCAAACTCCTTAAGACATTTTATTATGGAAAATTTTAAACACACTCCAAAGCATGTAGAAGAGAAAATAAACACCCAGGGACCTATCCCTCAGCTTCGAAAATCAAGTTTCTGCTATTCTTGTTCTCCATCTCCCGCCCCTCTCCAACTCTGGCTTTTTGTCGGTTGTTTTGGCTGCAATATTTGAAAGCAGATTGCTAACACTTTATCATTTCTACTGTAAATACTTCAGGGGAATCTCTAATCTGACAGATAAAACTTCAATACACACACACACACACCCCATTTTCACACCCAACAACATGAATAATCCTCATCTAATACCTAGTCCGTATCTGATTTTCCCACATTGTCTCAAAAAATTTCTTTATACAGATAGTTTGTTCAACTTAGGTTCACACATTGATTTGGCTGATACATCATTTAAATCTCTTTAAATCTATAACAGTTCTTTCTCCTTTTTTTTTTCATGCCATGTATTTACTGAAGAAATGAGTTCATTTGTCCTGTAGACATTCTCACATTCTGGACTCGGCCGAGTGTATCCTCATGGTATTGTTTAAATGTTCCTCTGTTTCCCATGTTTTCTGTCAACTGCTATTTAGATCTTGAGGTTCATTTAGATTTTTTTTTTTTTTGACAAGAATACGTCACAGGTGGTTGTCCCACTTCTAGGGGTATTAAGATTGATTAGGGGGTTCAGAAGATGTTAGTCTGATCCCTCCATTATAACTTTCCCCACAATGCAGGCACTTTTCTCCACTCCCCCACATTCCAGCCAGGTGACCTGATACTGTTTCTACCACTCACCCCTCCCAACCTTCGTGCATGTTCTCTCACTGACCTCCCTGTCTAGATCTCCCCTAATCTCTGCTTACGCGTGTTTTCCTCACACGAGGGCTAGTACAAAATCCTACCTATTCTTTTTTTTTTTTTTTAGATTTTATTTATTTATTTGTCAGAGAGCGAGCAAGCAACAGCGCACGCACACAAGCAGAGGGAGTGGCAGGCAGAGGGAGAAGCAGGCTTCCCCCCCAGCAGGGAGCCCACGTGGGACTTGATCCCAGGACCCTGGGATCATGACCTAAGTCAAAGGCAGACGCTTAACCCACTGAGCCACCCAGGCAACCCAAAATCTTACCTATTCTTGAAGACCTTCTTCCTCCCCTCTAGTTGAAAACAACTGTCCTCCTCTGAACCCCCAAGGCTCTATGGCTACACTACTCTGACGACTCAGATTTCAGATACTATTTCACATTTATCACATATGTATTAAATTATGTAATAAAATTATTCAAAAAATCAGAAAAAAATGTAAAAGGCAACAACAAAAACTTTCTGCCTCCATATCCCAGCACCCACAATCCTCCTGTCCAGACTATATACTGTTTGATATGAAGCCCTCAGACATGATATATATGTCATAATATAAATAATAATTAGAGGTATATTATATTTACTTATGTAATTACATAATTATTAAATGGTTACATACTTTCATTTTTATTACTTTATGCAATTTTATCTTTTTAAAAACCACCATATCCCAGATCACAATAAATGAAAGAAACATTTAGGTAACCTAGTTTACCAAGAAAATCTGGACTGCCTGAGTCAGCACAATGAATGAAGTCACAAGAACAGGATTCCAAAGATTGGGCAATGGTTAGAATGAAAGACAAAGAGCAACATTTTGATGTTTTCAAAGAATTCAAAAGCCCAATGTGGTGCCAGTATTCCAAATCAAAGTTATCTAGGCAAATCAAAAGCACACATTTAAATTCTTATTACAAGATTAATAAATGTGAAAGGAAGCCAAAGTGGAGAATGAATGGAGAACAGCCATACACTTCAGTGTAACACCGTCTAAGACAAGCCTGAAAGGATTGCCTTTCAAAGTTTGGCAGATATATTACATTTCTTCTGTGGTGGAAGGGGCTAGGGGGCTCTTTTGGGTCTCTTGTAAATAAGAGCACTAATACCATTCATGAGGGCTCCACCCTCATGACCCATGCACCTCCCAAAGGCCACATTTCCTAATATCATCAATTTAGGAGACAGCCCAACTTATGAAATTTGGGAGTGACACAAATATTCAGACCATAGCACCAAACAGGGACTCATGTTGCTCAATTTCTATCATATCTTTAGTCCTGACAATTCATTCTTTTATTCATTTCAGTGGATCCCAAACACAATCCCCACAGCAGTTTTTCCATACTTCTTTACTCTTCCCAAACACCTAATTCCACTGTCTCATTTTGTGCACTGCAGGGAGCTCCTTTACATATACTGTGCTTGGCTTCATGCCAACGTTGCATAACCAATGTCCCGCACAAGTGCTCCAGAGCACGGTGGTTAAGGCCATAGGTGCTGGAGCCAATGAACCTAAACTGAAATCATAGTTCTGTCCTTACTGGCTGTGTGACCATGGCAAATTACTTAACCCGAGTCTCAGTTTTGTCATCTTTAAGATGGGCTATAATAATAACACCTACCTCACTGTACTCTTGTGAGAAAGAAATGAGTAGCTCTTAGAACAATGCCTGATACATCATGAGTATTCAACAGATGTTTCTTATTTTGGTCGTCTGGTCTCAAAAGAATCTCCCTGCCTCCCTATTAAAGCTAACCCTACCACCTCTGCTCTGTGCCTAATTCCTTCCCACTTCTTCAGAATCTCTTCCTCTGCAACATCTTAATATTATCCCTCCACTAATCTCTTTTCCTCCTGTCTTCCAATACCCTAAGGTTTGTTGTGTCTATTAAAAAAGGATTCACTTGATCCTACCTCTCGTCCGGCTCAATCTGTATCCTTCCTTCAGAGGCCAAATTCTGACATTGCCTCCATGTCCTGTTCCACACAATCTGGCTTCTGACCACTGCTCTGACCTCATCTCACATTCCTTCTCTCATTCCAGCCACATTCTTTTATGTTCTGTGAGCAAGTTGAGTGCATTCTAGCCTCAGGAACTCGGAGGTTGCTATATCCTCCATTTGGAACTTCTCTCCCCAGCTCCACTGACTTACGTGCCTCCCTTAGTTTTTCCCCTCAAAGGTGCCATCCTCAGTGAGGCCATCCTTTACCACCTTCAAGAGCCCCCTCTCTATCTTACACCTTGCTTTATTTCCTTCAAAGAACTCTCTCCTTCTTCTTGAGGGCAGGGACCTGGATGTCTCTCTCACCCCTGTATACTCAGTGGCTGTCTCCATAAATATTTGTTGAATGAATGTACAAAGGACTCTGCTAGAATCTGTGGACACCAAATGAATCAGACACAGATTGTGTCAATAGATCTATGGCCCAATTAGAGGCCTTCTTTTTCTTTTCACAAGTCCCACTTTTCTCTTTGGCCACGGTCACCCTAAGTTTAGATCTTATCACTTCACAGCATGATAACTGGCAGAGTCTTCTAATTGGTTTCAATCCCTTCCATTCTTTCCATCTGTTAATCCATCCTATATTCTGGGGGGGGGGGGCACTGAGGGGAACCAATAAATAGCATCCCTTTACTCACCCAAGTTTTAAACCAACTGAGATTGACGGACATTGTCAGACACATGGAGATCAAAACATCAGCCAGTTGGAGGACGCAGCTTAGGGGTCCTCCTACCCCTAGGACTATACATACTTACCTCTGAGTCACAAGCAGTACTGATCACCACAGGCTTCCCCTCCTGGGGGACTGCCCATGAAAGGCTGATGGATGGAGGAACAGACCAGAATTAGTGCTTCCTGTGAGAGAGGCTGAGTTATACACATCCAGTTCCTCTCCTAAACTTGCCCTAAGTTGCTCCTCCCTGGGGGTGGAGTGTGCCAAGGGAAGGGAAGAGGCCAAGAGTGTGAGTCTAACTGATAGCCCTTTACACAGACACAAACGCTACAGGAGAGGTGGTTCCCCGGTAGCTACCTCCACTACCCCTCAACCCTGTCGACTTACATACTTTTTATAAAATACCCTTTTAATTTTGACTTTCAAGTAATTTTCAAGTGCTTCTTTGCTAAACATATCACATTAAGTCTATTTGTTTGGCTTTGAAGGTCCTCCATGACCTCAGACTACAACTCTCACAAATGCAGCCCTGTCCGGCTTAGCCTCCCAGGCATCCCACACACATGCTATGTTCACCTCCACCTTGGTCTTGTGCTCAACCCTCTAAGCTCACTGAAGCATCCTTTCCTCAATGAAGACCTCTCTAACATTCTAGATTACAATCATGTCTCTTTTCTTTATATTCCTAGTTGATAAAACGCAGTCTTTCAAGTCTGTTTCATGTTATAGTATTCAACTGTATTTAAGCCAGAAACTAGGGGGAAAAGTTTTAAATAATTTTAAGTTTTTGTTCTCCTCATCAGAGGCACACAAGAGAAGTGACATTAACAGGATCCACATTAATCATGACACTGCCACAAAAGTCCATAGCAAAGAATATGAAGAGAATAATACTATAGGAACCAAAGACAGGCTGTGTCCTGAACATCTGAAATATGCTCCACAGGCCAACACTCAGCGATGGCTCCCAGATACTGGGTAACAAACTAGTTCTGGTAGAAACAAAGTAGGCTCAAGTAATGTCTTTTCTCAGAGCTACTTTGGAGACCTTTCTTTATGGGTAAAGGAGACTATCCCATTTGCTCTCCCTTCAAAATAAACCTAGGGGAAAAGACGTATCATCTGTGCAGGCTCTAGTAGAAATAGACCTGTACCATATTTGGCTACACATTAGCTAGACAGACATACCAACTTCAGGATCTTTTCCATCTAAGTTCTTTGCTATGGGCAACAGTGATAGAGCATTAGTCCATACAGTCCTGGTCAATTTCACTTCTAAGTGTGAACCCCACTAGGAGATCACAGACCCAACTTCTTAAATGCAGAGGCTTTCTGCCTTCTGTGACAAGGGTAATCCCTAGTCTTTAAGAACTTTGTGACCCAGAAAACAATTCCAAACCAACTTTCAAGCTATGCTCAGTCATTGCCATGGTGGGCTTTTCACTCTGTTTCCCTAATCTATAGGAATTAAGTACAAAAGAACCTCCCATACTTAAGCCAGCAGATTTTAACGTAAATGGCATTTCAGTATAGTATCTTTGGGTAACATACTAGAGTCATAGAAACTTAGAGTTAGAAGGGACTAGAAATCTCTTTGGCCCAGCCCCATCTGAGGTAGAACTTGTCAGTTGCTCATCTCATTAACTAGTCCTCCCACTGCTTTACCAACAGAACCCTAATCTTGTTCAGGTATGGTGGCAGATGCTCAGAGGAGATGTCCTCTCCCTTGCCCCATGGAAAGAAACAAGATTTGTTTAATCCAATCACAGAAATGCTATTTTCCTTTGCCAGACATTGCTTTAGGGGTGAGCATGTGACTCTAGCTACCGAGGGGGTGCTATTAGGGGCCACTGGGAAAGAGACCCAGAGGAGGTGCTCTGCTTTTCCTTCCTGAATTTGGCTACTGATATCTTGGGACTACTGTAGCTATCTTGTACCAATGAAGGGAAAGAAGAGACATTACCAGTATACTGAGAAGCAGAGCAGAAAGACAGAAAGTGCCTGGATCTTTGATGAGCCTGGGACCACCTATTTCTGGACTTCTGAAGTGTTTACTGCATAGAGTGCTTGATATTCACTAAGTGCTGCACACCCGCCTGTGAGACGGATGAAAACAGAAGATGATAAATGGCCTTATTATTTATGCCACCTGTAGTTGGGGATGCTGGTAACTGCTTCTGAAAATATTCGTAACTAATTTAACAGATTTGGAAAGAGATCCCAGGAAGCAAAATGACTTGGCCAAGATTATACCACACAGTGTGCAAGTTGAGAGGAGAACTCTAACCTCCAAACCTGGAATCTAGATCATACCGTGTTTATTTGTGGTGGAGGGAATGACCCAAACTTCCTCAGGCTTGAGAGACAGCATTATTGAGTGATTACGCATGGCCTCTAATGTCAGGCCTGGGTTGAAATTCTAGTCCTACCACATCCTACTGCATGGCCTTGGGTGAGGTCAACTTCTCCAAGACTCAGTTTCCCCATTTGTAACGTCAGAACAATATCATCTATCATACTAAACTATTACGAATATTAAATAAGATAGTAGACACATCTTAGCACAGGGCTGAATGTAAAGTTAACTCTCATTGAATGACAGCTCTTATTGATAGTATTAATAACAAACTCCATTCAACTTAAGTTATAGGGAAGGAAAACAGAAAGAGAGGCCATTTCTGTTTTGGAAAACAAAACAAAATGGTATTGTCCTGATGTTCCGAGTACCAACACATAAAATTCAACCTGACACTTCGCATAAAATCATACTTGGTACAATACAAAGTTTTCTATGATATGGTTTATAGCATCAAAAAACTTCCAACCTAATGCAGAAGATGGATATATAAGCAATTACCTATAATGCACAGAATTAAATATGCTGTGAAAACATACAGTGAAGTGAAAAAAAAAGAATTTTAATTGAAAAAAAATATAGAAAGGTCTCAAGGAGGCCATGGCATTTGGATCGGTCCTTGAAAGATAATGGTGGATTCTGAAAAGTGAAAAAGGCCGGGAACGTATTCTGGAAGAAGAGAAAGCATGAGCAAAGGCTCAGGAACTTGAAAGGACATGGCACATTAAAAAATGGCACATAGGTAGGGTGATAGAAGGTGCGAGTGATAAGTCTGGGAAGATACCTGCATGCTTTATAAAACTTAACACTTGATTTTGTAAAGAATGGGGAACCGTGATTCGTTTTTGAGAACACAGTATGAACAGATTTGTGTTTTAAGAAGGTAACTCTAGCAGTTTGTGAAATTAGTAACTATAGTTCTCCTTAGCCAAGAAAGATAAACTATAGTAACAGAGCAATCACAAAAAACATCAGAAACTTCATTTTCAGAGTTCTCATATAGAAATGTTAGAATCAGGATATCGGCTGTTGATAAGGGGTGTTGGGTTTCCAATAGCTGCCACAGACCAACATTCAATAATGTAACCAGTGGAAACTATACAACCATATAAAATCAACTTTCTGTGACCTATTTTAGCAACTTCTTTGTACTGACTAATCTTGCTGAAGGGTGAATCATAAATTCAGCAAGAGACCATGTCCTGGTGACCTCACTTGTTCTAAGCCTGCAGGAATATTCCCACCTCTATTGGCTCCAAGGCTTTTCAGAAACATCATAATTGAAAAAGCAGTCATTTTAGTATAAGTCCCAAATTTGGCTTTTTTTTTTTTTTTTTAAGTGAAAGATGGGGAAAAAGGGAATGGAAAGAGAGTAACATAAAACTCAAGATAAAGAAACCATACTGCCATGGTCTTTCTAGCTCTAAAGAAAATCTCTGCTTGAGACCTTCTCCTAAAGTACTTAGAACAAGAAGATAGAGGCATAGAAATGGTACCAGGTCACTAGAGAGTGAAACCAACTGAAACAAAAGCTAGTTGACCACTGCCCTTGCCAAGCACATGAAAATGTGAACACAGTCAGGGAGGATAAAGGAAGTCAGGTTCGGCAGTCCATTGAGTTTCAGAGCTCCACAGCTAATGCAAAGGATTTCTTAAAAAAAAAAAAAAAAAGATTTTAAAAATTGCAACCACAGCAGTTCACCCAAAAGTAGAGTTAGTTACAAGGCACACAGAAATTCTTCAACCATACCCATATTTCCATGACGACTTTCCATTACCGATTTACCGATCTGACTATAGTTAATTAGCTCCCATACAACCAAGAAGCAGGGTCAGTTCAAATATATCCTAAAATGATACAATTTTAGATTTGGGAGGATCTTAGAGACAACTTAACCTGCTTCACTAGGTTTTTAAATCAAAAGCAACAGACGAGTCATTTTTCCAAACCCACACGGTGAGTCCTAATTGAGTGTTCTTTCCACACACCCCCACCTTCCTCTATCACGTGTATACGTTTATAGGTGTAAGTATGTGTGTATGTGTGATCTGTTTTTCATATTGATAACATACCTAGCGTCCACATGTTTATATGACTTTCTATGTTCTTACCTTAATTCATATTTACATTTGGATTATAATTCTATGATGTTAGGACCCTCTCTTCCGATCTCATGGGAAATTCCAGGCTGCCTATGGCTGTATTATTACTCACTGAACAAGAACAGGATGACAGTGATATAAAGGGGAAAGGGTTGGTCAAGAGCATGTCTGTACAGAACTCAGACTAGTGCCAGGACTAGCAATGATCCGTTCTGGCAGGAGCTAAGTTTAGGAACTTCCCCCAGGGCTAGCTCCCTGTCACACCTTGCTACGGGCTGCCCAGGGCATGGCAGGAAGGAAAAGAGCTGACCATGGGGAAGCTTTGTCTCCACTACCTGTCTTGAGAATTTTTAGAAACAACTGCCTCTGATGTGAAGTGATGGATGTGCTAACTAACTAGACAGGGGGAATCCTTCCACAACGTACATGTATATCAAATCATTACAACATACACTTTAAATGCCTTCCAACTTTGTCAATTATACTTCAATAAAGCTGGGGGAGAAAAAACCTGTCTCTGTTTCCGTCTTGCCTTAGATCTAGTGCTTCCCAGTGATTCGTGACCTAACCTTTTCAACATCACTATCCCACGCTCAGATAGTGCAGACAGTCTTAACTGGGCTGGGTTCAAGCCACACTCCATCAGCCTGGTAGGACCCACTGACTCTACCCTTCATCTACCTAGCACTGGCAACATTCCTTTGTAAGAAGCCTGTCCTGGGTCTATCTCTGCCTGAGGCAATAAAACTTACAGAATACATTCATTCATAGGCTTCTAAGTAAGACTGAAAAAGGCAGCCGAAAGATGGAACAACACCCCAAAGCCCTCTTTCCACAGTAACAAATCCGTGGCGTCAGTTCACTTAAGCGCTTCTGTACAGTGAGCATTCAAGAGTATGAAGGGCAAAGTTACAGTCCTCCTTTTGTGGGCTCACTGGTCCCCTAAAGAACGGCGGCCAGCTCAGCACTGTCCATGTATTTTAGTGAATACGTTAAATGCAAAAAACAATCCTTGTTTAGCTAGGCTGCTTTGTGTGTCTCAGTTTTTCCAGGTTTGGTGATCTCCTGAGGGATTAATTTTAGTTCGATGAACATCATCCAGGTCTGTCTCTTCCACACCACTTCCCACCCTCTACACCCACAGGGCCTGATTACTAATAAGGCTTTCAAAGTAGAGGGTTCTGGAGACTGAGAACTATTGGCTTCCAAGGTAAGGGTACAGCTCCAGCTTAGTGGTTAAGAGCGTGGACTCTGGAGAGAGACTGCCCAAGTTCAAATCAAGGATCCACTTAGTACCAGCTATGGGACTCTAAGCATATTACTTAAGCTCTCTGTGCCTCAGGTTTCACCATCCCCAAAATGGGGTCAGTAAAAATATCTACATCACGGGAGTATTATATGAATTAAATAAGCTACTACTTGTAAGGAACTTAAAATAGTCAGTGCACAGTATTTGGTACTGCCACCATTTTCCCCTCCTCTTCCCGCCTGGGCTCTCTCACCCCGAGGGCAAACACACTGGGTGCTCGGGTGCGGCTCTGATAGTGACAAGTAGGCTGTCAGTCTGTTTGATGTATTCTGCTCTCATACATCCCGAGCAAGAAGCTAGGAAAGAAATGACCTTCAAATCCAAAGCAATAATCTTTTTTAAAGAAACACTATCAGGGAACCAGGAAGAGTTGAGGAGTGATGCAGAATTACTTCAAAATTACTTCAAAATTGGGAGCCTGGGTGGCTCAGTCGTTAAGCGTCTGCCTTCGGCTCAGGTCATGATCCCAGGGTCCTGGGATCGAGTCCCACATCGGGCTCCCTGCTTGGCAGGAAGCCTGCTTCTCCCTCTCCCCCCACCCCCGCTTGTGTTCCTGCTCTCCCTATCTCTCTCTCTCTGTCAAATAAATAATTAAAAAAAAAAAATCTAAAAAAAAAAAATTACTTCAAAATTACTTCAAATGATTGCCAACTTCAGAAAGACTAAAGGGCAAAGCCTAATTATCGCACGAGGCTTTGTGCTCACCAAGCAGCAGTCAGATTCTTCCAGAAAGGGGAATCCTAACTGTACCTAGGCAACCGGGGAGTCTGAGAGGTATCTAGATACCCCTCCAAGGCCAGGGCAACATGCTGCCAACACGAGGGGCCACTTTATAAGCCATATCTGTTTGATTTTCTCTTATCACAAGGCTAGTGCAGGGCAGCCTTTGAGATGAAAGCAAATCTTCATTTTTCACTGCTGCTAAAGAGCTTCACAGAGAGGATGTGCAAGGTATGAAATGCTAGATGATGGCGCGAGGCCCTCAGAAAAGAGGGTGGAGGTTTTTTTTTCTAGAAAGACGAAAACTGGCTAAAGAAGTTATTGTTGTTAATTTAGCAGCTTATCATAATTACATTCATTTCACATTTTAAACAATTTTTTTGAGCATAAACTATGTTCAGAGCACCATGTTGAGGATAAAACAATGGGTAATAAACAGTCCCTTTCTCAGTGACAAGATAGTAAACAGCTGATCACAAATCAGTGAGAGAGGGAATGAATGGTTCACTTCCCACTAACAAACCCGTTCATAATATGAGAAAGCACACTTCAGGAAGGCCAATTTAAGAAATACTTACTGTGAGGCCCTTTTATAAAAGTCTATGCGAGAGTAAAGTAGAAGTGATTGGAAGTGTCGCTTTGATTCTCATTGATGAGTTTCAAATTCATTTATTTTTATTTTTTTTAAAGATTTTATTTACTTATTTGAAAGAGTGAGAGAGAGAGAGAGTAAGCACGAGTAGGGGGGAGGAACAGGAGGAGAGGGAGAAGAAGACCCCCTGCTGAGTAGGGAGCCCAATGCGGGGCTCGATCCAGGATCACCAAATCATGACCTAAGCCAAAGGCAGATGCTTAACCGACTGAGCCACCCAGGTGCCCCGATGAGTTTCAAATTTAATTAATAATAGTAATATCATTAAATGTTTAAGATATCTAAAAGAAAATGCTGTGGGAAATGAAGACATGGTTTGTCACACCTCACAGAATTCATGTGCATATGTACTGTGCATGAAGTATGAGGAAAAAGAGAAATTCAGGGTCCCATACCATGAGGTCTGAACCAACCTCTCCCACCTTTTCCTCCCACTAGCCTCCATGGGATCCTCTGCTCCCCCCTGCACCCCTCATCTCCTCACCTTGGTTCCAGCTGTAATCCTGACCGAGTGTCCTCTACCGCGACCCCCTTTCTGCATCTGAGTGTCTTTCCCGGTCCAGCTGAAACTCCATGAACTCTCATAAGCCCTTCCTAACAAACCCAGCACAGTGTCTTCTTCCTCTGTCCTCTCAGTCACTGTCACCTGCTCATTGAAATAAATCCCAACAATATAAAGTAAAACAAAACCCCCTCACAAATATTTCAGTTGACTTCTACTTCCTCTCACTTCTGGTGCCTTCCTGAGTGTTTGTTAGTGTCTGATCCCCTCGGCTTAAGTGAGAAGTTCTTTAAACCAAGGACGGTGTCTTTACACACCTTTAAACGCTTCCTAGCACAGGGCTATGCCCAGTGTGTGATCAGATGAACATCTACTGATGTGAACAAGCAGTATCAAACTCTGTACAAAGGCAAATACTACATGAATTATGAGACTATGCAGATTCTTACACACAAGATTAGAAAGGGAGAATTAACCACAGTCAACTTTTCACTCAGCACTTCTTATGAAGACACCAAGGCTGAGGCTTCAGGTAAAGTGTGAAAGCAAATGGAAGAGGGAGCTTAAGTAAGCAAAGCCGGACAGGGACACTGGAGAGTACACTTCCCCTGAGGTAAATGTAAGACAGACAAAGGAAAGTCAATGATTGTTCAATAGCAGTCAGATATAAAAACATACCAGTATTCCCTTGAGCATCTTCGACCTTATTTGGTGAGGATGACAGAAAAGCTGGCCTGGTGAAATGAGGGCCCCGAAGACACGGTTGCTGCTGCAGAGGCATGGTTTGGAGGACTAGCCTCCAGTCCACCTGGGTAATATCTGACCTTGACCGAGCATGCCCTGGCTTGAAAGTAGAGGTTTCATCCAATAAGTCATTGACGGAGCGAGGCCTGTCCCTCCGACGCGGACAGATGTTGAAAAAATTAAAGGTCGATGCTTCCTTTTGTTCCATCCACGAAAGATTATCTGGGGCTGTCCCCTTCTGAACCATAAACTGTTCTTTGGCAGGGAAGACATTTTGAGCTTTGGTTTCTAAGAGCCTGCTCTTACAGTGGTCCCAAATCAGGCCCCCCTTGCCCAGGGAGGCAACATTTCTGATAGCACCATTGTCTGTTATGTTAGTGAGGACCTCGTGCCCCACCAATTCAGGGACTTCCTGAATCCCATAAACCTCAGCTTGCTGCACAGCCTTTTCTAGCTTAGTATCAAAAGTACTAAAGAAATCCTCAGTAACTTCCAAGGCTGGGCTGATATCATCCACTTCCAAAGCTTCCATGTCACAGGCTCCAAGAGGCCTAAGGCTCCTCAGCTGGTTCAGGAAAGGGCTTCATGAACATTCATTCACCCAACAAAGAGAGGTGCGCTTCAGCAACTGAGTTCTGGAAACAACTGAAAGAAACCTTCTTCGACTGCCTAGAGCAGGCCAAGCACAAGGATAGTTGATGTTTTTTCAGTCATTAAGAGCATTTGCTAGTAGCTACTGGCCATTAGCAGAGGTGTGGGAAGACAAATGCTCCTTTGAGATCATTCTTCATTGAGATCTCTGTAAAGATAACAGGAAGTGCTTGTCAAAGCAATGCCATGCAATCCTTAATTTCCTGGAAGAAAAGAAACAGCACAACATTGACACGTGGTTCACTGTATTCTATAGTACATGAATCTGCCCAATGATTTCCCCATCTTTACATCTCTTCTATGTAGACATGCCCCGAGGTGGACAACACCTACACAGAAGTTCCACTGTCAAGAGTACACATCACTACCGGCTTTAGTGTTAGAACCTACACAGAGCCGGGTGGAACCCTTGATAAGGGGAATTAAGGTCAACAGCTTTTACTCATACAGAAAAGCCTTTGAGAACAGTTGTGAAAAGACAGTCCTGGCAAATCTCTGTAAAATGTTGACCTAAAATAGTAAGCAAAGAGACTAAGGATTCTGTGTCTGGGCCTACATCATAATCAATCTAAAAGTCACAAATACATGAGTCCTTTCACAAACTTTGAAAGTGCTGATGGTCTGTCAGGCTAAAAAGCGCAAGGGGGAAGGACCCAGGGAGGCTCTGCCCTTTTATTAAACACCAAAATTATTGTGTTTGTGCTTCCCAGGCTTGGATTATGTAATACCTACTGAATGCCTCTGGACTTCAGAATTCCTCCAGTCAGCTTCAAAAAAAGGCTTCAGGCTCCAAACTCCCAGAGGTTTTGAGGACTGGCCGAGGAGTACAGGTCCAGCCTCAGGGCTGGGCAGAAAATACCCTTCATGAGCACTAACTCATTATCTCTGGGAAAGGCTAGATCTCCAAGGTCTAATTAGCACAGAACTTGACAGTGATGCTATCCAATATGGTAGACACCAGCCATATACGACTATTTCCATTTCAATTTATAATAACAATCAAATAAAGTTTCTCAGTCACCCTATTACATTTCATGTGCTCAACAGTCACTTTCACCTTTGTATGTGTACCCAAAAAATGAACAGAAAAACAAAACAACCATGCAAGGGGCTTTTTGCCCTTAATTACTTACAAGTACGTAAAATTAGGCAATTAGCAACAGCTCTGCATGTCCCTGCAAAGGTTCATAGATGTGCTTTTTCTGTTAAAAACTGCATGATTTTATGGTTCATTAAAATCATTTTTAGCACTTAGGTCATTAACCATTACATTTAAATCAACAGTACCAATCCACATTGCTTAATATATGTAAATTAAACTAGTATATATAGCCCTTTATTTTTTTATTATTATTATTTTTTATTATGTTATGTTAATCACCATACTATAGCCCTTTATTTTAAAATGTGTCAAGAGGTTTGCAGTTCACAGCAACTCTGTGGTTAACCTCTTGTGAAGTGATAATTACTATGAATTTGTCTACATTTTATATTTTGGTACTTATTATGTTAGCCCTTATGCAGTAAGGCACTGATTGACTTTTAGAGATAAACATCAGTTATAATAGTTGCAAACAGGGTTTCTCTTCCTGTGTTTACAGTTAAGCCCTAAGCCTCTTGAATTGTGCAACAGGGTTTCACTACTTCTGTAATTTTGAAACATGGGATTTTTAGTTTCATCTTCTACACCAGAGGTTATGGAAAAGAAATACATAATAAATCGTGAAACTTTTAGTTCTTTCTTTACTAAAATTTCACATGAACATAATAAAGTGTAAGTGCTAAAAAAAGAAATAATGGGCACAAAATGGAGTCACTTGTGCGGAGCCCCACATCAGCAAATCGACTTATACCTAACCTCAGCCTCAGTACTTTCTGCCTTTCCCAGGAATGTGACCTTTAACCAGTAAATCTGGAATTACCTGATCAGCGCTACTGAGGTAATCTGCCCCATAGATCCCTACCCTCCCCCCAAAGGAAGGTGACCTTGCTTCTACCCCTTCCGCCTGTAAAAGACTTCCATTTTGTAGAGCTTTCTATTTACTAGATGGGATGTCACCTGATTCACGAATTGCTGAATACAGCCAAACTTATCTTCAAGTTTACTTACTCAAATTTTGTTTTTTTAACATAAGTTTCCCATTTTATAGACGAGGCACCAAGGTGCAGAGCAGTTAGTTATTCATCTAAGATTGTATTACTCATATTCCTTTCCTTACCCAGTGCTTAAAATTCAGTCTGTTATCATACTAGAAAGAGAGAGTAAATACCTTCAAAGTGATTCTTTCTTTCTTATTTTAAATCAAAATGTCTAGAAATATACTCTTTGTGCTCTCTGTTTAGGTATTCATAGGCTAGTTAGAAGCATACAACCATTGATGGCCATCACTGCTAGCTTGTGGAACACTGTTACCCCACACATCCTAAAACCATAGACTGTTAGACAAGGAAGGGAACTCTGAAGTCATCCTTCCAACTCCAACCTTTCACAGAAGGGGACACCGAGGCCAAGAGATTATGAGATCACATGGACACTTTTGTATGCATTAGGAAAGTCTTCAAAAGAAGGTGCCCTTTGAGTTGAGCCTAAGAAATTTAGAAGGTATTTGCCTGAATGGCTAGGAACAAATTAGAAAGAGTAAATTACTTTTTGATTAGCAAGAGATTTTCAAATTTATTATATGACTTTCCATAGGCAGTGTGGTGAGCAATATAGTGGAAAGGGTCTAAGCTCTAGAGTCAGTTCTGGTTCAACTCCTAATAGTCTCATATGAACTACGTGATTTGGGGCAAGATTTCCCTGACCCATACCCACTCCACCCCAAGTCCTTCTCTAGGCTAACCTCTCTTTCCCATTATAGGAATTTTGATTTTCACTATTTAGTGCTTTCCATTACCTCTGTTTGGAACTTACGCAGCTATTCCCCTTCCTTTCTGATAGAAATATGCATTTAGCCTTCTAATCATACCCTAAAAACCTCTACTCTTCTCTATGTGACCCAGCGTTTTCCTGTCTTCCTCTTCTTCCTCCACTCAGTTGCTCCGGTCTTTCAGTCCCACCGAGGTTTACCTTTTTGACTTCCAGTCCTGTCCACATTGCTGGAGGGGTTACTCCCTCTCTCTCTTTTGCCTATCTAATGCCAAATTATCCTTCAACCTAACATCAAGTGACAGACTTGTATTCTCTAAAGATGGCCACAACAAATTCCACCCCACATGCTTTTCTGCAATGAGATCTTGTTATTCCTCCATCAAGAACTGACTTTATTTTTCCACTCCCTTGAATCTGGGCAGGACTTGTGATGTTTTGATCAATAGAGTGTGGCAGAAATGATGCTGTGCCCATTTGAGGTACAGCCCTTACCTGGCCTGGCAGCTTCCTCTTCCTATCTCTTGGAGCTCTGAGCTGTTATCTAGGAAGTAAGGCTATCTGCTAGAAAGAGAGGTCACGTTGCAACAGGGAGGCACCAGGCAAGTGCGTGAAGAAGCCATCTTGGATGACAGCCAGTCAAGCTTGCAAAGGATTTCAGCCCCAGTCAGTATCTAACTGCAACTCATAGGAGATCCCAACTGAGAACTGTCCAGATGAACCTGGTAGCCCAGACGGGTGAGAGGCAATAAATTGTTTTAAGACACTAAGTTTGGGAGTATTTTGTCACACAGCAACCAATAATCAGGACTTGTCGCTTCCTCAGGGAAACACCCTCTGGTGTCCCACACTAGGTCAAATGTCCTTGTTTAAGTTTCCATGGCACTTGCATGTCTGTAAGTTACACACTTTACATTCGTAATTACCAGTTTCAGTGTCAATCAGCCCCTCTTAGGCAGCAACTGTGTCTATTTTGCTCACCCTTGGACCTCCAGAACACAGTTGCAGTTTAATAACTATTTTTTAAGTAAGTTAATGAGTTATTTTTGAGTGGCTATCTTTGGGATTGTTAACATTGTTTCTTCTCCTCTTTCTCCTTTCCTGCCAGTGCCTGACTGACCACCTCTTACCACGTGACTATCTCCAGCAATAAACAGTAAAAATAGCCGCTGCTTTAAAAGTAAAAAAAGAAAAAAAAAATTAATGAATAAATAAATAAATAAATTACTCTTTAGTGTAATAAATGAATTGACAGACCAGTGTGAGAGGTCCAGCTCTTTGCCTGTATTTCCACAGTACAAATTAAATAGCTAAAAAGCATTATTGAGAGTTACAGTGATTTATTCATTCCATAAACATTTACTGAAGCAGCTACTGAGTTCTAAGCACAGGTGTTACTACAGTGAACAAAACAGATACAACTCCTGCTCTTGTGGAATTTACATTACTACAAGAGTAGTGGAAATCTGACCGTATGCCAGGCACAGATCTAACTGCTTTCGCTGTCTTACTCTCATGGGTAAGGTGTGGCTGAGAAGGAGGTGCATTCTTCCATATCCTGTGTCAATCTGATCCATCCCATCCCAAATCCCAGCCCTCTATGAAGTCTTTCCTGAGGACTCAGTCCTTTCAGGTCTCTTCCTTCCCTGAATGTCTAACCCATCACTGAACAAGTCAACTTTGTAAACCGGCTTTTTCCCCCCAATTAGACTATGAGCTTCTTGAGGGCAAGCCCCATCTTCACACCTGTGTCCCTGTTCCCACAAAACCAGAAAGTGCGTACTTGCCTCTTGCCTTCCTCCCTCTCATGCAGCCTCCACATCTCTTCTCTTAACCCTTCAGAGTCTCCCCAGTAGAACAAGAGTCAGCAAGCATGTTCTGTAAGGGGTAAGTAGCTTTGGCTTTAGGAGCCGTACAGTTACGTTGGCTACCACTCACCTCTACTGTTGTAGTGCAGAAGGCAGCCACAGACAATAGGGAAATGAATGGGCTTGTCTGTGTCTGGTAAAACTTTACTGACAAAATAGGCTGACAAACAGAACGTGGTGTATATCTGTACAACAGAATAGAATTCAGCCTTAAAAAAGCAAGGAAATGGGACGCCTGAGTGGCTCAGTTGGTTAAGCATCTGCCTTCAGCTCAGGTCATGATCCCAGAGCCCTGGGATCGAGTCCTGCATCTGGTTCCTTGCTACGTGGGGAGTCTGCTTCTCCCTCTGCCTCTGCTGCTCCCCCTGCTTGTGCTTGCTCTCTATCTCTCTGACAAATAAACAAAATCTTTAAAAATAAATAAAACTAAAAAAAAAAGGCAAGGAAATCCTGTCTGCTATCACATGAATGAACTGTGAGGACATCATGCCAAGTAAAATACGCCAGTCACAAAAATACAAATGCTACACAAACCAATGTAGATGAGGAATCAAATGTAGTCTAACTCATAGAAACGGAAAGTAGAATGGTGGTTTACCAGGGGCTCAGGGGCTGGCAAAGAAGGAGGTGGTGTTTAAGGGGTATAGGTATTCAGATTTGCAAGATGAAAAAGTCCTGGAGATCTGTTTCACAGCAATGTGAATACACTTAACACCACTGACACATAAAAATGGCTAAGATGATAAATTTTGTATGTGTTTTTTACCACAACTTAAAACAACAAAAACAACAGGCAGAGAGTCAGATTTTCTTGCGTGCAGTAGTTTCCTTGGAGATCTAGTCCAGCAAGGAAGGACTGCAGCTCTACCAATCACCAGCAATGGGACTTCAACAAGTCACTTCCCTCTTTAATTTCAGGTTTCTCGTTTGCAAAATCAGCAAACTAATAATACTTCTCTCTCAGGACAGGTGAGAGAATTAAATAAGACAATATGTGGCATGGTTCCTGGCACACAATACGTGACCAGTCGTGGCCTAAAAGCCCTTACCTCAATCTGCTCCACCATCCCTCCCCCATGAGCTCATACTCTCCCTACTGCCAACCCTCCCTGCCATCTGGCCACACTGGCCTCTGTGCAGATTCGCAAACTTGTAGGCATGTTCTCACCTCAGGGTCTTTGCACTGGCTGTTCCCTCAGAACCAACATGGCCAACTCTCTCCTGACGTGATTGTTCATGTCACCTTTTCAAGGAAGCCTACCCTGACCATCCTATTTAAAATTATAACATACATCTTCACCCTGGACATCTGATTCCTTTTACTCTTTTTTTAAAACAAACTTATAATTTTAAAAGTTTTATATTTACAAAATTATTGCAATGATAGTACAGTGAGTCCCAACAAACCCCACAACCAGTTTCCTCCATGTGACACTTTACAGTTATACAGCACATTTGTCACAATTAATGAACCAGTATTAATACATTATTAACTAAAGTTCATATGTTACTGGGCTTTCCTCAATTTTGTCTAATATCCTTTTTCTGTCCCAGGATTCTACCCAGGATACCACATGACATTTAATTGTCATATCTCCTTAACCTCCTCTTGGCTGTGAGTTTCTCAGACTACTTGTTTTTTATTTTTTTAAAGATTTTTTTTTTTAATTTATTTATTTGACAGAGAGAGCACAAGTAGGCAGAGTGGCAGGCAGAGGGAAAGGGAGAAGCAGGCTCTCCGCCGAGCAGGGAGCCCGATGCGGGGCCCAACCCCAGGACCCTGGGACCATGACCCGAGCCGAAGGCAGCCACTTAACCGACTGAGCCACTCAGGCGCCCCCTCAGACTACTTGTTTTTGATGACCTTGACAACTTTGAGGAGTATAGGCTAGGTGTTTTATAGATTGTCCCTCAACTGGGATTTGTTTGATGTTTTTCTCATGATTAGACTAGAGCTATATGTTTTGGGGGGAAAAAACCACAGAGGCGAAGTGCCATTCTCATCACATCATTTCAAGGGTAGATACCTATCAACATGACTTACCGCTGTTTCTGTTAACCTTGATCACCTGGCTTGACCCTTTCTCCTTACGCAATTACCATTTTCTAAAGTACCACTTAATTTACTTATTTATTTAATGTTTAGTGTTTCTATCTAATAAAATATAAGCTCCTCAAGGGCAGGAATTTATGCTCACTTTGTTCACTATGGTATCCCAAGTGCACAGAATAGCGTCTGACATGCTTAAAAAAAAAGGGCACTAAATATTCAGGTGTTGAATGAATGCACTGTTATTCCTTTGCATGACATTCATGGCCTTTCGTGACCTATGCACCTCTCCAATTTGTAGATTCTAACCAACATTCACCTTGCCGTTTTACTCCTCCATGCTTTGCTCCAAGTTGGGGAGCCTTTCCCAATTGCTCAGGCTCTCTCATAGCACCCTGGGTTTGCCACATTGCACTGAAATGATCAACAATCTCTATCCCATGTATTCCACTCCACACTCTAAGTGACTGGACGCCAGGCAGGGTGCCTTACTTAACCTCCTGTGTAATCTTTGTGTTTTCATCCTTTGGGGCTCCATTTTTCAACCTCATTCTTTTTAGAACTTCATCTTTTCCCTAGGATATATATGCCTCAAATTCACTACAATACCAGGATCTAATGCCAAGTTTAGTCTCTATAAGTAAACGCCTCTTCCTAGCTTGCCTCATTTGGTTTTGAAATTAATTAATTAGAAATAACAACAGCATATTCAGACAGGTCAAAATATGTAGATTATGTTCCTCTGACAAAGTGAACTAAATAAAATGAGTGTGTCGGTGCAGTGTGGTTTGCCTCAGCACAAAACTGGAAATTAGAAGCTAATTAGAACTGGGTTCTAAATCTGGCTCAACCACACACACGTGCTGGGTGGCCTCTGGCAAACCATTTAACCTCTGGGTGCTTTACTCAGCTACCTGTATCCAATAAAGTCGCTAACATCAAATTGCTATGCCTGTGGATCATTCACTAGGTAGCTGTTCCAACATGCCTTTAAAAAATGTAAACTGTAATTATGGAGCACTCCACTGGACCTCACCCATTCAACAACCACATGCTCCTACTCTATACCTTCAATGATGTGTCAGCCCAACAAAGGCAAAGTCAGCAACCAACTACTTATAATACACTACTTTTCAGCCAAACTCCATGATCTATAGATATTTTATCTTATTTTTATACAAAATACCCTTTCTGTAAAAAGGGTTATTTCTCCTATTTAACAGACTGACAAACGGAGGTCCATTTGTCAGTGCAGTAATAAAAGCTCAACCCAAAGAATCCCCTGCATGCGTCAAAATGTAACAGGATGGAGAATCAGTGTATTGCTATTTTCTAACAAGGAAATCTGCTGTTTACATGCTCATTAGGCCAGGCTAATTAAGAGGATGAATACGGCAGTCCTCCCACACCAAGGCGGAAGCAGCTATGAGCAATAATACCAGCCCAACCCACACAAAGGTGCCATGTTCTCCCAAGCTGGATGGTAAAAGTGCTGACTTCCTCCCACTTGACTAAATGGCTTGTAATCAGAATTTAATGAGTGCTGAGAGGGTGTCTGAGGCCAGGGAGTCTTAGAAGCAGCTGGACTAGAGAGAAAAGGGCAATGCCGAAGACACCTAGGGTGAACCGTTTCTGCCAGTCCATTTTCAAACATGAGAATGAAGAGGGATCACCAGGACGGTCAGCATATGTGGCTCTCATGTGTTCTTCACTTTGGTTAATGCTGCGGCTGACTGAAAATTTTCTAATATATATTTTATATATATTATATATATATATATCTAATTATCTATATATTTATATTATCTATATATCTATATTATATATATCTAATTATCTATATATCTATATATCTATATTATCTATATATCTAATTATATAATGTCAAGAATCCACCACAGAAGGATCTGACCCTAGTAAAATACCTTTCTGGACTATGAGGCTATAAGAGATAATGATTTTTTCAGGTGCTTTGACATGACGACACCGTAGGCATGTGAATGGAGCACAGGGAAGCTACAAACAGCAGATAAGGACATGGTGTCGCTGTGGACCTCATAAGGAGTTCAGGGGTCTTTCAGAGGAAAAGGATGGCGAGAAACACAGATGGAATCCCATTTCATAGGCCCAGAAGGAACATTAGAAGGCTACATTCTATACAAGTTTTAATAAATGAGAAATCTATTGCTACGTAACACATCAGGAGAATAAAAAAATATAAGTGGTAGAGTGTTTTCCCAGTTCTTTTTTTTTTTTTTTTTTAAAGATTTTATTTATTTATTTGACAGAGAGAGACACAGCGAGAGGGAACACAAGCAGGGGGAGTGGGAGAGGGAGAAGCAGGCTTCCCCGCGGTGCAGGGAGCCTGATGTGGGGCTCGATCCCAGGACCCTGGGATCATGACCTGAGCCGAAGGCAGACGCTTAATGACTGAGCCACCCAGGCGCCCCTGTTTTCCCAGTTCTAAAAGCAATAAATATTCATAGAAACTCTGGAAAATACTGACAGATATGGCAAAGAAAATAAAAATCAGTCATGATCTCATAACTCAGAGAAAATAGATCAATAGTTAGGTGTGTTTTGTCCAGTACTGACTTGGAATCAGATTATATATATATATAATGTGGGGACACTGTCTGTTTACATATATGCTCAAAAAGCAAATAACACTAACCTTGAAAAAAAAAAAACAAAAAACAAGCAATGTCCCAGAATGTGCTGTGCCCACTTACACCTTCAACCTGGCACAAGGCTCCACTCGACTGAACCTCCCTTCTAGAGCTCTGCAGAGACTTCCTCAGTACACAACCACTAGTGTTCTTCCAAGTCCTGACCCTCCTTGACACTATTAACCAGCCCCTCCTCAAACATCTCTGCGGCCTCACAGACATCACACACTCTGACCTTTTCTCTCATTTCTACTGCCTCATTCTGGGTCTCCATCTTTCTCCTTTCCTTACTGGTCCCTTCACCAAATGTGGGCATTGTCTGAGCTCTCTTCTCTAACTACAGCTACATATTCTCCTGAGGTCCGTTTATCCACACTTGTCAATAATTACTTCTATGTTCATGCCTTCCACATGTCCACTGTCGGTCTCAGTCTCAGGCCTGACCTCTGGTCCTAGGTTCCCAACTATTCTTAAGACTTTTCTACCTGGCTTATCTCATGACAAAATTAAGCTCAATTTGTCTAAAACCACAATCAGTTATTCATTCAATAAATATTTGCTGAACGCTCACCATGGGCTGGGCACTGTTCTAGGCACTGGGGGGACAAATAAAATCCTTCAATGAAGCTTCTGTTGACAACAAGGCCAACTTGCTCACCTGACACTCTAAACCTTTCAAAACCTCGGCCTGGCTTGCCTGCCCAACTGCTCACTTCTCTTCCGTAATATACTCTTTTCCTCCAAACTGCAATGCTATCGCTCAAATTTTGTTCTCCCAACTCCAAAACCTTACTTAACACAGTTACCTCTGAGGTACCCTCTCCCCACCTCTACCTATGAAATTCTATCCACTCTACAAGATTCAATGCCACTTCTTCCACAAGCTTTCTTTAATCCCTGATCCTAAAACAGCCTGCTCTTTTCTTTAAATTTCCACAGGATGTCTTTGGTACTGTCCCCACAACATACATTGCATGCTGCCTGTTCTTTCTGAAATGATGACAATAATAATTATAATTTATCAAAAGCCCATACTGCGCCAGCTACACTGCTTGGTACTTTATATCCCTAAGCCTCATGATATATAATGTATTATTACCTCCATTTTACAGACAGAAAATGGAGGCTCAAAGACAAATAATTTGCCTGAGGTCACACACCTACCCTACTGGACTTACAGCAACTTGAGAGTGGTGATTTTAAACCACTTCATTTTTATAACCCCCACTGGGCCTAGAACTATGGCTAGTACACAATAGCTGCTCAGTAAATATTTGTTGAATGAACAACTGAATAAAGAGTAAGTTTTCAAAGCGCTGACATCTGTAAATATAAATACCACCCTGATTTTCTGGCAAAAGTATATTTGAATTCATTATAAGCTCATTTAAGTAAAATCTGACAAAACATATGTTGACTTGAGCTTTTAAGATTTTTCTTAGTAGAGAAAGCTTCTACGCTATAGAAACCAGGTTTAAAAATAACATGGCAAGGGTCAGGCAGCCAAGACCTCACTCAGACCTTTTATAGAAGCAAAAGCACGTATGCAGCACTAGGGAATTGTTTTGTGAACCACTGCAAGTCAGTAGTTGGGCTGGTCTCATTTTCCACTGACTTAGAGCTCAAGCTCTTTCTAATACCAGTAAAGAGATGTTCCCTTTGAAATACACCAGGCAATCAATTTAAAGCATTTTTCAGTACAGCTCTGTGCTTGCTTATTGTTTGCCACTTGCAAAATCATTGAGACATTTGATGCCCCAAGATGTTTTCCCAGAAACTAACCTAAATGTAAGCATGGCACTTCAAATCTCAGACTGCTTTGCCGTTATAGGCAGTGATGTTACTATGCCCCTATGTCAACCACGGGACTGGAAAGCCAAGGCTCCTGAGCGGGGAATCCCATTTCATAAAACCACCAGAGTTCCAATACGTCCCGCTTTTAGAAACCAAACAGACACAAACTTCAGTTATGTGTCTAAAAATACAGACTCAAATGTTTTCCACTTCCCTTTACCTCCACAGCAAGGAATAGAGATTAAAAAACAGCAATAATCGTGCCTCGGACAAACCTCATTGGTTATGATACTGCCACGGCACAAAATACACCCACTCAAATTATCTAGGGCTGAGGTGAAGTAGGCGAAAACTTCCATCATAAAAATCGCATCTTGCTAGAGTCAGCCTCCAACTGCAACAGGGAGTAACTTCCTCGTCCACGCAGGTGCCATCTGAGCCACGCCAGCTGGCACAGCTGGATACATGACAGATCACAACCATGAAGGTAAAAACCACCAGGGACGTTCACTGAGACCCCGCTATGCAAGCTACCCAGAAACAACCAGGGAAGTAGCTTTAAAGATATCATCAATTCATATAACCATGTGGCTCTACTGAGAATAATCATTTTCATATGCATGGCTTAGAGTACGGTTTATAAAGTGCTTGGTAAGCTTCTTGATAAAAACTAGTAGTAAACAGAGAGAGGTAAGAAAAAGTAGCAGGATTACTTTAAAGATGATGAAAGAGAAACCAAGATGACTCATCTCTTGTCAGTCAAAGGCCCTATGGGGAACAAAAAGAGGTTCCTGGAATCCCTGTCTAATCACTGAGCCAACCAAGTTCAATTACCCTTTAAATCAACTTAAATCGCTTAGGGGCCCTGATGTTAGAAGAACCATAAACTGTAAGTAGATTGAATCCAACAATTCGCCACTCAGTTTTGAGTTTGTTCAATGGGACAGAGGTGTGGCAATGAGAACACACATTTCTGAGACCAGAAAGGGTTAATGTCCCAGCACTGCCTTCTAAGCTGAATGACTACAAGCAAGTCAGGCTGACTCAGGACTTCCGGGCCTTCCTTATCTGCAAAATGGAAATCCTGCCAATGCCTGCCCCCATCTACCTTAGGGAATTGTAAAGCACAAATGCAGATAATGTATGTGAAAGCTCTTTGTAAAATCTAAAGCAATTACTATTCCTATTAGAAGCTAGCTGATTGTTAACCACACAACCATTTATACTCAACAAGCCTTTACAAGGATGGACCAAGTACCCAAACACTATAATAGAGGCTAGGGACACAAAACCAGAGCTGCCCTAGAAGCACGTAATAGCTGGTGGGGAAACATAAAACCAAGTGTAAACAGTGCCTTAACAGAAGTATCCAAAAGGTGTAATGGGAACATAAATAAGTAATCATTAATAATCAAGAGATAAAAAGAGTCATAATGACCAAACACAATTAAATGACCTAACAGTCCACACTGAGATGACTTCAGTTGGAAGAAACCAAAGACAAAGTAAACAAACAACCAAACAAAACCAATCATACCTGCTCTAGAAATGATGCTGCTTCTGGCATGAAGCTGTCAACCTTTGGTAAGAGCTTCAAAGGCTCCACCAAAGGGTAAGCTCAAAGTAAACTAACAATGGCACAAATGGAAGGCACCAATGCAGAGAGCTCTTCACAAGCTGCCCAAGTCTTTCTGACCCATAGAAACATCACTGGCCAACTTGCCTCTGTTGCATGGCTGGGATGTCATGGGAAGTGAATAAATGCCTCACTTCCTGTTGACTTTAATTCCTTAGGTCACTGCAGCTGATTAGCAGAAGGGAAAATACTTACAACTTTAACCTTCAAAACAACAATCAGCTTATGGGTTAGCACATACTCACAAAACCATTTCCCATGGGCATGTAGGGTGAATGTACATTAGAAGTAATTAAATGATTTTTTTTCGTTCTCTGCTACAACTGAACCTGTTAAAAAATGAGCCTTGGGTCTTTGTTTAATGGCATCCTGAGAGTATCGGACCCATGATAAGATCTAAGCAAAAGGTGACTCCTTATTTGAAAGGACAGACATACTCAGTGGTGAGGAACTGCATCCATGACCCCTCCCTCCCTTTTTTACTTAATCTGTGACAACAACCTTGACTACCAAGCAGCCTCTTACAATTCTGTCAGGAAATAAGCAAGGCTGGCAGAGGCAGACAAAACAGCCTATGACCTTCAAAGATAACGACAAGGTAAGGTAAAATAATAGGATGAGTCTTTGTTATTTTACTATGTACAACATGAAGGTCAGAAAAATCTCTGTCCATCAAACAGAACAAAGGAAAAGTTTACAAAATATGAAGGAGAAGAACAGTAGGAACTATATTTTCATCTCCATTTCTGGATTTAAATTTCTTTTATTATGGACTATATTCATGAATATGGAATGGATTTTTAGAAAACAATGCAACAGCATGTAAACATTCTGGAGTTCTGATTGGTGCATATTTCTTTAACTTTTTTTAAAAAGATTATTTGAGAGAGAGAAAACAAAGAGGGGTGAGGGGCAGAGGGAGAGGGACAAGCAGACTCCCCGCTGGGTGTGTAGCTCGACATGGGACTCAATCCCAGGAGCCTGGGATCATGACCTGAGCCAAAGGCAGACACTTAACCGACTGAGCCACCCGGGCACCACTCTTTAGCTCTTTTGATTTGACATTAAGATGAGAGGCATATGATTACTGGGACTCAAACAGCTGCTCATCATCCAAGACTACCACTACTAAACTCATTAAAAATGTCCCGCAAAGGGCTCATTCATTGTAGACGGACACATTTAAATATGGAATGATGTATTTAATAAAATATTTAAAAACAAAATAAAGACAGTTCTTATAGTTCCTAAGCCAAGACCAAGATTAAGAAGTCATAGCTAATATTTTTGAGTACTTACTAAGGGCAGTCATTATTTAAGCCCTTTATCTGCATCATGTTGTTAAATCCTCACAACAACCCTATCGGAGAGCTGCTATTATTACCGCTTTACAGAAAAGGAAACTCAGATTTAAACAGACCAAGTTATGTGTCCAAAGTAATACGGCCAGTGAGTGGAAGTAAGACTCTAAAATGCACATACAGCCCTGTATGGCATTTAATAGCAAATTAATTACCCTGAGATAAGAGAGCTAAAATTTTACATACATGGTGCTTTGAATTTTAGTGTCAAACATCAGCAACTTTAAATTATTTATTATTAATAATTAATAATAATTATTTAAACTATTTATTTTTAAATCTTTGTTAATCCCACAACTCAGAAAGTTAAATGCTAATTATCATCTTTATACCCAGGGAAACAGTTTATACTTAATTTATTCAAAAAATCATGTCTGTAATACTTCTGTGTCATTGTAAGTTCTCTGAGGGAACGGTGGATGAGAGGTCCCTGAACAGAGTAAAAAGCTGTTCTCTAACTAAATAGCTAACCTCAATTCTCTTAGTGACCTTGAACACATTACTTTGAATGTCTGCAAGAGTATAATAACTGTGACTTCATTTAGGCCAAATAAGGGCTTTTGCAAATGTTGACATAGTCCTAATTGCCCAAACCTTTTACTAATGTTTCCCTAAGACATCATTTTTCATTTAGCCAATACATAGAAACACTTGTAAAAAATGTTTACTTAAAAAAAAAAAACCTGCGAATAAGTGTTTCTGTCAAAAGGATTAAAGAAATATTTTCAAATTAAATGTGACTATAGATAATTCTAACATAGTTTAACTATTAAGGCATACCCAAATAAAGTGCCTCCTTCTTTTGGGGGTGGAATAGGGGTAAGAATATCATTGTACATGGGGCTCAATCAAAGTAACAAAGTTGACCCTCAACCTTCAGTGTTGTTTCTTAAGTCTACTGAAAGATGATATGGCCACACTACCAGGAATCCATAGACATCATATCTAACATTTCAGTGAAGGACAATCACTTTGGGACCATAAAACCTAGAACTGGAAGACCTCAGTTTCAACATTCTATGCACAACGACCAGAGGTGTGATTCTGGGCAAGCTATGTGAACCTGAATTCCAGTTACCTTGATGCAGGTCAAATAAGGATACCTGTCCAACCCTCTTCAAAAATTTTCTTGGAGAGCAAGTCAAATGACATAATGCAGTGCTTTGTGAACTCCAAAGTACAGGATACAGGACGCAGACAGGGGCTGTGTGGTGCCAGGGAAAGGGTCCGCATTCTCTTTGATCTCCTCTCATTATAAACCAACGAACTGGTACAGAGGAGTGACAGCAATCAGTTCAGGAAACTCTGGGATAGGTTTTAATCTACTCAAGGAATGCCTGCACTGTTCAAGGCAGCGAGAGTTACCGTGTTTTCTGCTTTTCTGGTGGTCTTGGGGTGGGGAGATTCAATAGTGCAAGTGCATGATGATTCAAAAGGAGTATCTCTCCTCAAAGAAGAAAAACCAAGTAAGTAAAACCCTCCCTTGCCCTCCAAGTTCCCCTACAGCTAAAATATTTTCTCTTCCTACCTTTTAATTCCAAGTTTCTAGGAGAAACTTGCTCTTTATGCTTTCTGACTCTACTTCTCACCACCCATTCATTCCCCGCCCGGCGCCGAGGCAATCTGGTTCTGCCCTAGCTGAAACTGCAGAGGCAAAGGTCATCAACAATTTCCTTGTTGCTAAACCCAGGAGACTTTTCACTGCACGTCGGACCTGACCCCTCAGCAGTATCTGACCTATTGAACGCCCACTTTGCATTGCTCTCATGAACACACCGATGCAGCCTCTTCTGATGTTTCTCCTTTATCTCAGGATGCTCAGTTCAGTCCTCACTATGAACTCCCCTTCTTATGCTCATATCATAAATACAGGTATTCCTCCATTTTCCCCATAACCCTCTTATTAGTTCCTCTTCTATCTGAGTGATCTTCATTTCTGTGGCTTCAGCTGCAGTCCATGTGGTGGATGAGGACCAGATTACTCCCCTGAGCTCTAGACCCACAAATGCAACTGCCGTTTGGATGTCCCCTAACTCCTAAATGTGCACAAACCCAGCTCCTCATCTTACCCTCAACCTGGTATTGTCCATACAGTGAAGGACACCATCATCTGCCCCAGAAAGTGAACAGCACCCTTGACCCGTCTGTCTCCTTCACCCGCAATCACTCCAAAGAGCAAGTCATATTAATTCTACCTCTACCACATCCTTCAAATCTACCCATTCCTCTCTTTATTGTCTTAGTTCAGACACCACCACCCAGTCTTCTTCCCTTCAGTCTTGCCCTCCTCTAATCCAGTCACCACACTGCAACAGAAGTGGGCTTTCTGAAATTAAAACCCTGGTGTCTTCTGGAAAAACCATACACTCCTTAACATTGCCTGTAAGAGCTCATGGCCACTCACTTTCCTGGGCTCATCTCTTGAATCTCCCTCTTCACCCTCCATCCCACAACACACAGGGACACAACTTGGCTAATTTTAATTCAGCCTTTGGGTCTCTGCTGAAGTATCACTTCTTCCCTGACCTCCCACGTCCATTTTAGTCATCCCTCTTATGTGTTCCCATAGCATCCTGATCTCAATTATAATGCCTTTCATGCTGTGTAAATTGGCCTGTTTACTTGTCTGTCTCCCCCACTAAACCATAACTTTCATGAAGGCAGAGACTGTGCCTGTTTTATTCAAAGTTGTGCTCCTGGCTCCAAGTACAAGAGCTATGTGTCACGGTACAAAACAAGTGCTCAACTCTTACTTGTTCAGTCAAATAATCAATGAATCCCTGAGGGTAGAAGAGAAGTTGTTCTGGAAAAGCTAAAGTGCTGACTCAAATGGATCAAGAACACGTGGGAAAATATCATTTAGTCAATTTCCTGGAGCATGAAAACTGCTGGTTACCTTTCTGATGTTTTCTAACATGTTCCCTGTTCTGTGACTGAAACCTACATTTACAATCACATATACAAGCCACAAAGTAAAGTGGATATTTAGCAATTTCCCCATTAGATAAATGTTCACAAGTAAACTGGATAACGCAGAACCAGGCAGCTTTAGTTTGTACTGAATTATAAACTGGTTACACTAATCAAGGTAACTGGACAAACAAATCTCTACCGTACTCACAAACATGGCATATAATCGGAGAATCCAATTTGAAACACATAACTCAAATTAACAGTTAATGTGTATGAAAAAGAAACAAAATGTTAATGAAAATAGCATGCCTGACATCTCAATACAATGGCCTCAATATTTTTTTATTTTTTTTTATTTTTTATTTTTATTTTTTAAAGATTTTATTTATTTGAGAGAGAATGAGAGACAGAGAGCATGAGAGGGAGGAGGGTCAGAGGGAGAAGCAGACTCCCTGCTCAGCAGGGAGCCCGATGCGGGACTCGATCCCGGGACTCCAGGATCATGACCTGAGCCGAAGGCAGTCGCTTAACCAACTGAGCCACCCAGGCGCCCGGCCTCAATATTTTAACGTTAGTTTTTGCTCATAACTCACGTTGCCATCAAGACTAATTACATCCACAGACCAAATACAGTCTTTACCTTATTGTCAGTATGAAGGTAAATTATGTGGGCTTTTTATTGTCTGTCTGGTAATATCCACAGTAGCCAATGAAGGAGAGCATACACAATGCATGAAATTTACTACTGGTGGTCATTTTTATCATAGTGGCACTCAGTACTCAGTTCTCAGAATTATTTAGCTTGCACTAGAAGTTCTAAGCTAGAATACAGTTCAGCTACTTATGAACCAAATACAAAATCACTTTAAAAGAAAAAGGATGAAGAAAAAAGCAATTCCTTGCTAGACATCCTTCCACACTGTTTCTTCTAAGGGATTAACATTCCCCATAAAGAAAATCACCATCTGGCTAGTGCCAATGGAGCAATAGACAGTTTCTGGACATTTCTTGTAGGTGTGTGAGAATAGAGCAAAATGAAAATAGGAAAGGGAACCAGTGGGGAAAATGAAAGAGTGTCAGTGCTCTGCTGCTCCTGGAAACTGTCTAGAGATGGAGAATCCTAAAAAATCTGCCCAAATGATTTAATCTTTTCCAGGTTCCTATTAAAATCAGGTCTTCTGAAACAAGTAATTAAAGTAGTACCCATCTACCTACCTGCTTCTTAAATATGTAAATGTATAGCTTGGCTTCAAGTATTGTGGAAAGGCTGCATACATGATTAAACTGGAATAGAGAATGTCAAGTATCTGATAAATATTCAATGAATATTAGCATTGGGTGTTTTGTAACGCAGATGTTACCGGCCTGGGTCCAGCTTGGTTCTCCTAGCCAGAATATGCAGATGTCTTTCTTTTTGCAAATGGTTACATATCCATCACAGTTCTTTGTTTTCCACTTGTATAATTAACCTGGGTCTAGAGCCTAAAGCCTAAAATCCATCAATGTATGAGAAAACAAAGCTACATTAAGCATTTGTGAACATTAACTGTAAAAATATTCCTAAGTTCCTTTGGATTGATTGCTAGGAGTATTAGGTCAAGTGGTAGGAGCATTAGTGAGGCTGTTCATACATTCAGCCAACGAGCTTTTCAGAAAGGTTATACCATTTGCTCACCCCTCACAGCATTTGAGAGTATCTGCTCCACTGCGCACTAACTAATGTGAAGAGCTGAAATTGTTAACAATCTATGTAAATTTAAGAGCTGGAAAAATGGGGCCCTGCTGTTGTTCCAATCCTCATTTCTTTGATTAATGAAAAGAGAATGTATTTTCATATGTCTATTAGTCACTTAATTTTCTCTTCTATGGATAGTCTGTTCCTGTCTTTTGCCCACTTCTCTGCTGGAGTCTGTATTAGTTTTCTATTGCTATATAACAGATTTCCCCAAACTCCGTAGCTTAAAGCAACACCTATTTCTTATTTCACAATTCTGAAGGTCAGAAGTCTGGGTGAGCTTGACAGGGTTCCCTGTTCAGGGTCTCTCTCAAGAGACCAAAATCAAGGTGTTGTTGGCCAGGCTGGGCTCTTATCTAAAGGCTCTGGTGAAGAATCCAGTTCTAAGCTCATTCAGGTTGTTGGCATAGTCCAGTTCCTAGGTTGTGCCCCCAAGTCTGAGGTTCCAGTTTCCATGCTAGGCCACCCCCAGAATTCTAGGCATCCTGCATTCTTCAAGGCTCCTCCATTCCTTCTCAAGTGTTGCCTCCACCTTCAAAATATCAACAGTATGTTGTTCCTCCTCAAGCGTCAAATCATTTGGATTTCCCCAGCCAGAGAAAGCTCTCCACTTTTATGGGCTCCTGTGATTAGATTAGGACTACTCAGATATTTTCCCCATTTTAAATTCAACTGTGTCCTATAACACAATATAGTCAAAAGAGTGGTAATTCATCACCTTTACAGGTTGCACGGATTAGGACATGCAATCTTGGTCGAGGGGCATTTTTAAAATGCTGCCTGCTATAGAGTCAGAGGTGTTGTTTTTTACCATTTGTTCATGCTCTTTATAAATCTCAATTGCATGAATTTACCAAATAAATGAACCTTACTGATGACTGTAAGAAGTTGCATTTTCACAATGGCAAAGGCAACTGTGGATGGGGCTACCATGTGCTAATATGAATTTTGAGGGGCATCTGCGTGGCTGAGTCGGTTAAGCCTTGATTTTGGCTCAGGTCATGATTTCAGGGTTATGAGATTGAGCCCCGCATTGTGCTGGGCACGGAGCCTGCTTAAGATTCTCTCCCTCTCTGGGCGCCTGGGTGGCTCAGTTGGTTAAGCGTCTGCCTTCGGCTCGGATCGTGATCCCGGGGTTCTAGGATCAAGCTCTGCATCCGGCTTCCTGTTCAGCCCAGAGTCTGTTTCTTCCTCTCCCTATCCCCCTCCCCCCTGCTTGTGTGTTCTCACTCTCTGTCAAATGAACAAATAAAATCTTTAAAAAAAATTTTTTTAAAGATTCTCTCCCTCTCCCTGCCCCTCCCCCTCCTAAAAAAAGAATTTTTAATACCTAACTTTGCCAACACTGATATTTTTTTAAATTTTAATCGTGGGAAAATACCTATAAAATTTGCCATCTCAGCCATTTTCAAGTGTACAGTTCAGTAATAAGTACATTCACATTGTTGTGCAACCAATCTATAGAACTCTTCATCTTCAAAACTGAAACTACACTCATTTAACAAAACTCTCCATTTTGCCCCTCCCCCAGCTTCTGCAACCACCATTCTACTTTCAACACTGGTTTATTTTTATTATACGTATTTTTTAAAAAATCAATGAAGGGCGCCTGGGTGGCTCAGTTGGTTAAGCGACTGCCTTCGGCTCAGGTCATGATCCTGGAGTCCCGGGATCGAGTCCCACATCGGGCTCCCTGCTCAGCGGGGAGTCTGCTTCTCCCTCTGACCCTCTCATGCTCTCTCTGTCTCATTCTCTCTCTCAAATAAATAAATAAAATCTTTAAAAAAAATAAAATAAAATAAAAAATCAATGAAATATTTTATTTTTTAGTAATCTCTACACTCAACGTGGGGCTTGAACTCATGACCCGGAGATCAAGAGTCACATGCTCTTCCGAGCCAGCCAGGTGCCCCTTATGTATTTATTAACAAACGTGTACAGCAATTATTACACGTACTGTTCTAATGCTTTAAAAATACTAACTCATTTAATCCTCATAACAACCCTATGAGATCAGTACTATTATTAAGCTCAGTCTATAAATTCGGAAACACAGCAGGTAACTTCCCAACATTATACAATAGGAAGTAGCTACACAGGAACTAGAATCCAGGTAGCCTGGCTTTATAGTTCTTGCTATGAACCATTACACTGTGAAAATATTCATTTTAAAGACAAACTCATAAGGCATTAATATTATATTACCTCTTTGATGTACTTGCTTTCAAAACACTTCTTTTTTCTAATTTTTTAAAAGATTTTATTTATTTATTTGACATAGAGAGAGAGAGACTGCGTGCACACAAGCAGGGGGAGGGGCAGCAGCAGAGGGAGAAGAAGACTCCCTGCTAAGCAAGGAGCCGGATGTGGGGCTCCATCCTAGCACCCTGGGATCATGACCTGAGCCAAAGGCAGACACTTAACCGACTGAGCCACCCAGGCGCCCACAAAACACTTTCTATGTGCAATTTAATCTAATACTCTTCTACTAACTAAAAGTTAGACTATGTCATGGAGACATGTCTATATATAGCCCAATTTTTGGTGAAGGCATTTTCGAAGTTAATGAAATGAAAACTGCCTTGTATTTGATTATAGGTACAATTAAAGCTCACAGGTAGTCAGGTTATAATAAAATACCTTATGAATGAATACACATTGCAATTCACTATGACTACTGAAATTAAAATATTAAAGAAAAAAAAAGTGTTTCTCTTTTCCAAGGAGGAAAAAAGGGAAAAAACTTCCAAATGAGTTTACAACAGCATAGCTCAATTTCAGTTTAACCTGTTAAATTCAAATCTGCCCTGCTTTGCAAGCTATAAATCTAGACCAATCTCAGTTTACCCTCAATTATATATCTCAGTAGCCATTTATTTCATTTATTGAGTGGGTCTGAAATTTCCTTATCCTGATTTTTTAGCTTAGTAATCCTCTCATAGAAGACCAAATCATGCTTGTCATCAGTCACACAGTCTCATTTACTACACATTAAAAATGATCGGAGTCCACAGAGGGAAACAATCGCTGTTGCTCGAGGAGCCCCGGCGTGATGTGAGTGATAGGCTCTGCTGAGATTTGGTTTCTAGGACCCAGGAAGCAGGGAGACTAAAAACAACGCACAGGACGGGATTAGCTATTTCAAACTGCTTTCTACTTATATACCCGATGTCTAAAAATCAGCAGACAATGCATCATGTAATCTCCCCTCGCCCATTATCCACGACACTGTAGTGCAGTCTCCAGCACGAAATCAAAACCAGAGTACGGAAGAAACAGCAACATCATCGCCACCCCAGGGATACCCTCGTATCTGTTACAACGTTGTCATCCCCACACCCTTCCCCCACTGGCCAGCCAGGCAGCACAGAAGCAGGCGGATGCTCCCCTGGCCGCCGGCTGGGCCTCTCCCCTCACCTGCGGGGCCTGCAGCCTACTCCTGGCTGGGGCTCGGCTTCGCAGCAAGCCCGCCTCACCGTGACAGCCCGTCTGGCCGCCGACCATCCCAGCCTGGCTGTCTGTTTACAAGCGCGGCTCGCGGTCCCGCTCTTAAATTCTTCCCCCAGCCACCGGGGAAGCGAGACCCGGCACACAAGGTTCCTGGTCGCAGGGACGCGTCTTTTTTTGCCCCAGGACCCGGCCGCCGGGCAGGGCCTGACCGCACCGCCAGGCCTTATCTCTGTTTCCTTCTGCACGGGGTTTTGTCACACACATTTTGGAAACAATGGCGGGTGCCGCAGAGTCTCCTCCCTGCTCCTCCCAACGCCCAAATGGATGTTTGCAATTGGAAAATTTCACTGGGAACATATACAGGATTGGACCCATTTTTAGCAGCTCCCTCAGAAAATTACTCAGATAAGTTCTTTCTGAAAATAGGACTGTTTCAACCTGGAGGTTGCTTCTCATTTCAGGTTTGGAGCTGCGGAGAAAATCCATTTTCGCTGTCCTGTCCTGTTGCAGACAGCAGGTTGAAAGGAGGTGATTTTTGAGGGGAGGTCTTCGACCCCCATTCGGATTCCCAGCAAAACAGAAAGTTGTGTGTGTGTGTGTGTGTGTGTGTGTGTGTGTGTGTGTGTGTATTGTGTTTATATATGCACCGACTGGCCCCTGGGTGCTCCTTAGTAAGACATCTCATCCCACCAAACCCACAGGGATTCGGGCCATTTCAAGAGGATATGCTGGTCTAGCTGGACAAGCCTTTCCTTGAAGTTTCTCCGCTTTATTTCCTATCATAGCACACTTCCTAACCTTTTTCTCAATTTATAATTACGCATTTATTTTCCTTATTTTATTGGCTTCTCCACCCCTACCCTAGCCTCACCTATAAACTCCCTGAGGGCAGGAACTATTTCTTTTCCCGCACCGGGCACAAAGCACCTTTCAAATGAACGAATGAGTGAAGAAATTGATGCCAAAAACAAACAAAAAGTCAAAGGAGGTTAGAGAAAGCAGCATGAAAGGAATCGAAAATCTGATCCCTGCCCCTTTCCCTTAAACATTAATGAGAAAAATCCTTAACCATAGAATTTTTCTGGGGCACCTGAGTAGCTGAGTCAGTTAAGCATCTGCCTTCAGCTCAGGTCCTGGGATCGAGCTCCCAACCCCCTGGGACTCCCTGCTCAGTAGGGAGCCTGCTTCTCCCTCTCATGCTCCTTCTTCTTCTCTCTCTCTCAAATAAATAAATAAAAATCTTTAAAAATTAAAAAAAATGTTTTTAAATTAAGATTTATTTATTTTATTTGAGAGAGAGCCTTTGTGAGTGCAAGTAGGGGGAGAGGCAGAGGGAGAGAGAATCCTCAAGCAGACTCCCGGCTGAACCACAGAGTCCTGTTAGGAGGTGGGGAGCTGATCCCAGGACCTTGACATCATGACCTGAGCCAAAGTCAAGAGCGGGCTGCTCAACCGACTGAGCCACCCAGGCAACCCAACCATGGAATTTTTAAAAAAATATCTCCTTCCATTGATGTTCAGAGTTTAAGTAAGTTAAAAACAAAAACAAAACCAAGACACTGCAATTTGAGGTATATTTCTTGTTCCCTAAACAAACAGTGTTCTCTTTTGCCTCAGGACTTCTGTACAGTGGTTTCCTCTGATGAGACCTCTCACCCCTGCCACATCATGTTAGCCTAACTCCTTGCTCTTTAAAAAGCGGGTGCTATCACCCGTGTCCTGGAAACTTCTGGCAGGGAAACCTGTTACTTTTATGCACATCCAGAGGAACTCACATGTTCCTTTATAAATGCACTCATCACATTGTTAAAGTCATCTATATACTCATTAGTCTTCCTAGACCGGTGATTTTTAAACTTCAGCATGTAACAATCTTCTAGAAAAGTGCTTCTCAAACCCAAACATTAATGTATGAGGATCCTGTTAAAATGCAGATTCTGATTCAGGACATCTGTGGTGGGGTCTCTGCACCTCTAATGATCTCCCAGGTGATGCTATATTTTGAGTGTCAAGGCTCTTGGATACTTGTTAAAAATGCAAATTCCTGGGTCACATATCCACAGATTTTTATTCTGAAGGTCTATAATAGGGTCCTGAATTTTGTGATTTGCACAACTGCCTCAAATTGCTTCCAATATAGGTGATCAGTGGACTACCCTTTGAGAAAACCTCTATGGTTCTGTGAAGTTTGAGGGCAAGGGCCTGTGCATTGTCATTGTTTCCCCGCTGTGCATTAAGCACAGGGTCTGGCACATAAAATGCATTAAAAAGTCACATTTGCAGAATGTCTGAATGTATTCACTATCACTAATACACATCCATATCACCAAACCAAGGGGGTGATCCCAGAAAAGGGATGAAAAGTCAACAGCTAAGAACAATCTCAGCTGGGCAGGCTCTCAGGCCTCCATTAGGTCAGCAGGGAACATTTTACTCTTTTAAATGTAAAATATTTAAGTTCATGTCTCCATTCAAATGGTTGTCGGCTAACAGCAGTCCCACCATCTTTTCTTTCTTTATTTTTTTTAACAGACTTTATTTGTAGAGCAGTTTTAGATTCACAGGGAAATTGAGTGGGAATTACAGAGTTTCCAAATCCCCCTGCCCCCACATGTGCATAGCCTCCCCCACTATTAACATCCTGCACCATGGTGGTACATTTGTTACAATCAGTGAACTTACATTGACACATCGTTATCACCCCAAATCCATTGGGTTACCTATCTATTTACATCTCTTAGACCTCACAGTTATACCACCAGTTAAATCATAGTTTGCTCGAGATAGTTTGAGGGTGCCTGGGTGGCTCAGTTGGTTAAGCAACTGCCTTCAGCTCGGGTCATGATGCTGGAGTCCCTGGATCAAGTCCCACATCGGGCTCCCTGCTCAGCGGGGAGTCAGCTTCTCCCTCTGGCCCTCCCCCTCTCATGTGCTCAATCTCTCTCTCTCTCAAATAAATAAATAAATAAAATCTTTAAAAAAAGAAAAGAGAGAGATAGTTTGAGTTGGTTTGTGTCACTTGCAACTGAAAGCATCTTGACTAACATTCCACTTTTTCAGACTTGTCTCCTGCATAATCTTTTCCTCCCACTCTGTACTCCAGACACATTTTTACCACTTCTGAATACTCTTCCTTTCCCATTATCCTGCTTTAGGCTCCCCTATTATACCTCCTGCATGCTCTCAAGTTCAGGGACTTCGTCTTATTCGTATTTGCATGTTCTACAACACTTACCTTTGTATCGAGTAAATGATCTCAATAAATGTGCATTGAAACAAAATGAAATACCAAATGACTTGTAAGGAGATTTGATTATTATATCTCTTCATTAAATTTTTTTCCTTTTAGCCTCCATTTTCTACAGTAATGGTCAGGCCAGGATTCAGTAAAGCAATGCCGCTTCCAAGAAATGAAACGGTAGTCTGATCAAAAGATGTTTTAAACGTAATGAGAAAATTTGGAGTGCTATTTATAGCTTAAAGTTTGCAAGCCAAGTATACATCACTCCCATCTCCCGAAAAATGCCCCGGTAAAGATGATTAGGATTTCATTGAGAGCAATATAATTTGTCTCCTTAGATAAATTAAAAGCATTTGAGATATAGAATACTAAAGTCATAAACGGAGTCACTTGGTCAAAGAACAAATGAGCCTGCTATTCAGCTAGCAGACATCCACAAGGCCATACCCAGTGTTCAAACATTGAAACAGTTCCATACAGGGCGCCTGGGTGGCTCAGTTGGTTAAGCGACTGCCTTCGGCTCAGGTCATGATCCTGGAGTCCCGGGATCGAGTCCCACATCGGGCTCCCTGCTCAGCGGGGAGTCTGCTTCTCCCTCTGACCCTCCTCCCTCTCATGCTCTCTGTCTCTCATTCTCTCTCTCTCAAATAAATAAATAAAAAATCTTTAAAAAAAAAAAAAAAAAAAGAAAGAAACAGTTCCATATAGATTGGTAACTAGCTTCTGTCGCTAACCTTCCTAAGTGTCCCAAGTCTCTTTCTGAGAAGCCCCCTCGCCACCCACCCTAAGATCTAACACCCAAACAATTAATACCTGACCCTATTCTGCTTGGATGATGGGTGTTGACAGGACCATGCTCTTGCTTTAGGGCCAGAATTTTCTGACTAGTTGATGGTCTGGCCATACATGTTTTTAAGTGTTTGGACTATCACTTCTACAAACAGGTAAATAGGGGGGGAAAAAAAGCAAAAAGGCTTCAACAAAGCAAAATATTCAATAATTCCCCACCCTACCACCACATATTATTCCTTTTTCAACAAGAAAGCTCAAGCATAAGTGATAGAATCTTACCAAAAAAATTTAATTGGGCAATTTGAATGTGATTCATTTTAGTCATTCAGCAAACATGAACAGGAATTAATTGTCCTCTAGGTAGGGGGTTCGTGGTGGCTTGTATAATGGTGAGTACTAGCCAGGGCCTCTATTAAGAGCTTACCTCTGGGCACCTGGCTGGCTGTCACTCTTGGTTTTGGCTCAAGTCATGATCTCATGGGTGGTGGGATTGAGCCCTGGGACAGGCTCCATGTTTAGTGGGGAGTCTGCTTGAAGATTCTCTCCCTACCCCCTCCCTCCACTCACATGCTCACACTCTCTCTCTCTCCAATAAATAAATAAATCTTTAAAAAACAAAAAGAGCTTACCTCTTGAGCAACATCATTTGTCATTGGGGAATTAAAAATTGAACTCCAGCTTAGAGACCACCAGTAATCCCTCAGAACTGATAAAATTAGATAAAGAACTGACAGTACTAAGTGAAATATATTTGGCAGCATCTATTGAATTTGAACACATAAAAACCTAATTATTCTATATGTGCACCAAGAGACAGACATGAATGTTGATAGCACCATTTCTCATAATAGTCTCAAATTGGGAACAACCTAAACTTAAATATATATCGATAATCAAATGTATACACTCATGGTACCATCACCACAATCCAAGTGATAAGCATATTCATTGCATATGTCCCAACTCACTAATTTGCATACATTAATTATGTGCAGATTTTTATATATTAATTATACCTCATAAAGATGGAAAAACCAATCAAATGTATATAGAAATTGTGGTATGTATGAGCAATGGACACCTTTTTTAAAGATTTTATTTATTTATTTTGAGAGAGTGAGAGAAAGTGCGCGTGCAGGGGCAGCGGAGGAGCAGAGGGAGAAGGAGAGGGAGAAAGAGATAATCTCAACCAGACCCCACGCTGAGCACAAAGCCTGACTCAGGGCTCAATCCCACTGCCCCTAGATCATGACCCAAGCCAAAACCAAGAGTTGGACACTTAACGGACTGAGCCACCCAGACGTCCCGAGCAGTGGACACTCTTAATAGTTAAGTTGTATAATATTGCACATAGCAGCTTCATGAAGCTATTAAGCAAATGAAAAGCGACCAGTCAGAATTGAGATGTACTGTCAGTATAAAATGCACACTAGGTTTCTAAAACTTCATATGTAAAAAGAATGAAATGTCAGGGGCACCTCAGTCGGTTAAGCATCTGCCTTCGGCTCAGGTCATGATCCCAGGGTCCTGGGATGGAGCCCTGCATCAGGGTCCTTGCTCAGCAGGGAGCCTGTTTCTCCTCTGCCCGCCACTCCCCCTGCTTGTGCTCACTCTCTGTCTCTCACTGACAAATAGATAAATAAAATCTTTTTTTAAAAAAAGAACGTAAAATGTCCCAGTAAAAAAATGTGTAATAATTACATATTGAAATGACAGCATTTTAGGTATACTGGAATAAATAAAGTACCCTTAAATGTCTCAAAAAAAGGTTAAAAGCTTGTATAAGAAAAATTGTCTCCATCTTGATGTGGGACAGAACATTTTGTATGATATATTCTCATCTTCCTTCTGGGAAAACCTAGCATTCCTGATAAGGTGCCTAAGCAATCTGCAAAGCTTAGATAAACTTTAACAGTAGTAAGAGTTGTCGCAGGCTGAGTTCCCCAGAAAGCAGACTTTGAGAGTTGGGCATGCAGAAAGTGCCCTTGGGATCAACACATGTGCCTAGGGTGGGTGAGGGGCTAGGAGCAGAACTGGGCAGAGGGAGAGATACAGCTGTGAGCCCCCAGGAAGACAGCCTCAGCCACCCTCACGAAGACCTCTGGGACAGAAGGGCCTTTCAGAGGCTTCCAAGTCCTGAGTTGGGCCGAGAACCGTGGTATGCTGGCAAACTGACTCTGAAAAACCAAAGCCCTGATCTGTCTGTGTTTGCCAATTTCCATAGAGCAAATACCACACCATGACTAATTTTAAGCTCTGGATGTCGTGTCACTGAACATGGAGTTCACGACGTGCACCATCCATGGAAGCTGACTCCAGCACACCCCTGACCAAGATGGCCAGGCCTTTACGCTCCCACATCCCTCAGTCCAAGGATGTGGGCCACTCTGGGAGGGAGCGTGGCCTTGGGCAAGGTGGCTCTCTGCTGTTGACACAGCCCCTGAAGGGGCTGACCACTGCAATCAATGTGCTGGCATCACTCCCTTCTAGAAGCTGGGGCCACAATCCTTTTCCGGTTGGGGATTAGGCAGCTCATCACAGAGACCACCATACTTATTCTGGGAAACCAAACACCTGCCCACTCAACACATTGTCAGGGAAGGGCCCAGTCATCTTTCACTTTTAGATGGTAGAGCTAATAGATAAACACGTGGGGAGATTCCCAGCAGTCCCCAACAGTAAGTATCCGGGGAGTGATGAAGGCCAAAGGAACTCCAGAAGTTCAGAAAATTGGGGGGAGAATGGAAATGTTCAGACAGGCCTCTACAAAAGAGTGAGGGCTTGAGCCTTCCTGGCAGGAGATGTAGAGCTGAGGTAGAAAAGCAAGGGAAGTTGAATAGAAACTGCATTGCCTATGGTTAGAAGCCTGGCCCTGGTGCTTACTAGCTCTCAGGCCTGCACAAATTACCTTACTTCTCTGTGCCTCGGTTTCCTCATGGGTAAAATGGGGATGATGGTGATGGTGATAGTAATAATGTTACCTACCTCATAGTGTTTTTGGAATAAGTGAGTTCCAAGTAAGAGTTTATAATAGTGCTTGGCAATATTAGGCCCCCAATAAGTGAGTTGTTATTGTATGGAGCAAAATGTGAAGATACAATATTGCAGAGTAATATATATATATACACACACACACTATATATATATATATATATATATATATACACACACATATATAAGTATATAAAAATGTATATATAAAAATCCTAAGTTGAACCATAACTTATAGACTAGCTATATATATATATACACACACTTATATATATATTTGAACTTGAATTTATATATGTATATGAAAATCTATATATGTGTGTGTGTATGTGTATGTGTATTCATTCATTCGTTCACTGGAACTGGGCAAGCCTAACTGATATTCTAGGGACAAGAGCAAAACAGATGGTTGCCCTTAGCTTCCCAGCCCAGACCCTGTCTTGCTCTACGAGGCCCCACATGGGCATGAAGACTCCTCTGCCACCACGTCCTAACATCTACTGTCCTATCATCTACTGCTTCCCTAGCCCTAGCCACTCCTCAGGCCTATGAGGACACACTGGCAAGTGGGGCAGCCCCCAGCAAGACAAGCCCTGGGGTAGAAGCCCTGGGGCCAGGGAGAGATGCAGCCAGAGGAAGACCTAAAGCCCAGAGCCTAGGACATCAGCCCAATTGCCCACATCTAAGGGCAGTCCTCTACTGGGTGGTTCTACTGGGGATCAACTTTCTTAATGCAATATTCTGTCTTTGGTACATGCTGGATTATGATGAGGTAATTGTGTTGCAAGAGAGGCTTTGCTATACTAGAAAGAGCACTGGATTAGGAATCAGGACCTCTGAATGATGATCCCAGCCACAAAGTCTAAGATCATGGATTATACATATTACACTTATTATGCCTCATAGCACTAAGCGCCGTGATGGAGCATAGTAAGATCTAATGAGCAATTTATATTTGTAACGTCCAAGATTATTGAGATTCCAGAATTTAATTTGGTTTTGGAGAGTGATTTTTAAGAAAGCTTTATTATTTTGTTTTGTTCTTTTAAAAATTTTTTAATTTTAATTTTTTTTGTTTTGTTCTTTTTTTAAATGTAACGCAAGGTCCAAGCCTTTTGTACGTGATCAAAAATTCACCTCCCCCTGGGTGCCGGGTGGCTCAGTTGGTTAAGCATCTACCTTTGGCTCAGGTCATGATCCCAGGGTCCTAGGACTGAGCCCCACATCAGGCTCCTGGCTCAGTGGGGAGCCTGCTTCTCCCTCTCTCTCTGCCCCTCCCCCTTGCTGGTGTGCACTCTCTCTCTTGCACTTTCTCTCAAATAAATAAATAAAATCTTTAAAAAATAAAAAAATAAATTCACCTTCCCCAACACACCCAAATGAACTTTCACATTATTCAGTCCTTTTCTCCAGAATGGGGATCACTGACACAAGAGTCCAATGCCCCAAACACTGAGCTTGTCATTTCCTGCTGAGTGATTTCTTATTTCACACATTTTAACTAATTGTTATACAAATGAAAGTTGGGTTTTTTTTTTTAAGATTTTACTTATTTATTTGACAGAGAGAGAGAGAGCACACAAGCAGGGTGAACTGCAGGCAGAGGGAGAAGCAGGCTCCCCGCTGAGCAGGGAGCCCAACGTGGGGCTCCCCATGACCTGAGCTGAAGGTGCCCCTACAAATGAAAGTTGATAACCAACAGATAGGTTGTTAATGGTGCAGGTATAAGAAACTAACATCTCTCAGATGTTCTTTATGTTTTTGAAAATAAATAACACCAGAAATTTAAATTATACAGAAAGAGCCCCCACACATAAACCATTCAGTTACTAAAATGAAAGGTAAAAAAAAAAAAAAAAAAAGTGAGAACTGAATGGAACATCCTCTGGTTTTCCCAAGTAGAATATTTCCTTGCCTATGGTGTCTTTCTAGAATCCAGAACCAGAGAGTAGTTCTTTTATCCTGTTGGTCACAATGTGATCATTCTTTCTAGGAGTTGTCAAATGTGTGTGTGTGTGTGTGTGTGTGTGTGTGTGTTGTGGGTGCTCGGTGATACTCACTGAGATGCATGTAACTCACTTTCATATATTTGTATGAGGTCACCCCACTTCCTTATGCTGGCCTGTTTTCACACTCCGTTTGTTCAAGAACTGTCAGATCAGACCATTCTGGAAACCCTGAAAAAGTCTTCCAGACGGAGGTAGACTAGAGCTGGTTCCAGCCAGATTGAATTCACTATAGTGTTTCTGAATGTTGCTTTACACGTTTTCATAACAAAGTTGCTCATGATTGAATGTATTCACTTCCATATAGAAGAATGTGACCCTTCCCCAAAAAAGCGAGGTTGCCCTTTTTCCACATTCTCTGTCAGGATATAACCTGTCTTTAAAGATAATTCTGCAGTCTAATCACCAGAAAAAAAAGAGCTGCCAGCATTAGGAGAGAGGGCCACAGGGGAAAGTATTCCGAGCATCTCAGCATTCCTCCTCTAGGTTTTGTCTCCTACACTTTTCCTTCCACATTTATAAAACTTTTCACATTTTTCAACTCTGAGCAGTAGACATGAATTGGGATGGCTTTATTTTCTTTGCATTATTGTGGTTTGGGACTTGAAGTTCTTCACAGGCAAGGATAATTTTAAGATCACATCCAACCAAGAAATGCTTAGTAAATAAGAGTGACAGGGATCTTCTGCAAGCATTTGAGGGTTGCTTGACATTTTTAGGAATAGATTTTCACCTAGTTGAGGATCTGATAGACACATGGTGCATTTGATTCATGGGAGGGATGAGTTTACAAAGGAATGGAGGAAAAGAGGAAGGAAGCAACATTTAAAATTGACCCCCACCATAAACTGAGCTCCTCAACACACACACACACACACACACACACACACACACACACACACATTCATTGGCACACAGACACACACAGAGTTTGCTATTCTTCAGCTAATGGGATTGGCACTGCTTAAAGCAGACTACTAGGTCATTGTCTGAGAACACAGCAAGAGAAACATTATTTAAAGGCCTTTCAGACCCTAAAAGAAGCGGCTGAGCAGAGTAATTATCGGAGACTCTCCATTAACTAGGGCATCTTTACTCTTTGTCTGAATTGGTTTAATAAGGCCCACTAATGGGACTGTGGGGGAGGGGGCACGCTAATGGTTCTAAAAAAGCCCCTTCTTGGCCCTTTTATTACTGGGGACCGTCCTTAGAGATGCTGACAGGAAAGCCAGAAGTTACCATACCGCAAAATGACCTTCACAAAAACTTGGTTTGGAACCCTGCTGCTTAGGACTCGGATTTCTAAAATTAGGAAACATCTTTGTCTTTTTCTCTCTTTTATTCCAAGGTGGTTTTCTCCCACTTCCTTTGCTTTTTGGGAACTTGTCATTGGAAAGAGCAGCACTCAGTGGTCATGAAGCAGAATGACGCTCCCGACCAATTTTTCCTTTACCTTGCTGCTTTCCATAGTCCAGTAGCTACTTCTCCAGAAAAACTGCCTGCTCCATTATTCCTTTAAAAATCTGAAGCCAGAGTCAGTTGCAGTTATATGTCAAGCTTAGGATGGCCCCCCTGGATTCAAACGGCTGTCTTATGATCAGCCAGCTTTATAAACAAGGCCTCCAACACTCAGTTTTCCTGGAAGTTGGCATCACATGAGGGGGGATTCTCGTGCATTATTATATAGCTGGCAAGTGGCCCGAGCAGTTCTCGTCTCATTTCCCCTACCCCAATCCTAGACCAAGCTTTCATCTTCTCTCCCCTGGATGACTGCCACAGTCCCCTAGCTGGTCTCCTAGCAGCACCATTGGCCCTCTCAACCCATTCTCTTTACAATAACCGGAGTAAGTCTCTCAAAACAGAAATCTAACTAAACATTTCAGTGGCTTTCCTGTTACCCATAGGAATTCTTAATGTTGTCTGTGAGCCCCACACATGTCTGGCCCTTTCCTCCTTTCTAGCGACCTCTTGCATCACACTTCTCCCAACTGTGTGTACCAGTCACTGGGGCTTTTTTCAATGAATGAACATGTCATGCCATTCCTGCCACAGGGCCTTTGCACATCTTTCAGCCTGAAACAGTCTTTGCTCTGGTAGCTCCCACTCATCCTTCAACTCTCAACTCAGTGCTCAGAGCTTCAGAAAAGCCTTCCCTTATTGCCCTTGCTAGGTTGGCAACTCTATTTCATGATATATATATTTCCATATATTCCTCCTTCACAGGACTTACTTTAAGTGTTTACATTTGTTTGAATGGTTTATATTAATAATAATTACCTTCTCATGAAACTGTGTTATGAGAACAATCATAAGCTCCCTAAGCAATAACTGTGTCTGTTTAGGGGTATCATTATGTCCTCAGTGCCCAGTATAATATCTGTGACCTGAGGGCAGAATAAATATTTGTCATGGTAGATAGTGACTCCAAATACTGTACCCCACTCCTCCACGCCTGTTTTCTATTTATCAACCAAAGTTTGTTCCCTGAGATGTTCCCATGACTACTATATTTGGAAACTACCTATATCCCATATTTTCCCCTATCTTCCCACATCAGTGTAGAGGGCCAGGTCTCCTTTTGTAGGCAATTAAAGACTACTTTTCTAGTTTTACGGGTAGAACTAGAAGCACATTCTTAGCCCCTGAATGGGTGGACCTTTATGTAGTAACACAGATTCACAAGGCACAAATAAACACACACAGCTTCAGTGATACCTCCTGTCTTCTCAAGACCTGGTGGGAAAGAGAATGGGGGTGCAGCCAAAGAGGAGAGTCCAGCATTAGAGTTTCTCAGCACTCCAGGCACACCGGTACCATGGGGGAGGCAGGGAGATGGTTCTAGTTGTAGATGGTTCCCAAGAAAACTGGGGAGTTTCTCTTTTGATTGCTGTAAGAAGGGTGGATGTCAGCAAGGTGCAAAGTGGCAGGAGAGATTGGGTGTGTGTTCTGTTGCTTGGGGCTGTTCTGGAGAGGTGACCATCAGGTCGGCCTTTATGGGCCAGCTGAGTATATGTGCACACGGATTTGCATGAGTGAGGCTAGGCGTTCATACAGTAAGCTGACCAAGTTTATGTATTCCATCACTACTTGAAAAAATAAAGCTAGAAGTCAATTGTACGTGCTTGTATTTCACACTTAGTTATGGCCACCCAAATTCAGACTGCTCTATTATAATTGAGTTGCATCAGCCAGCCTCAGGATTCTACTAACATAGGGAACAGTCTAGAAAAACAAAGAAAGTAAGTTTTTTTTTTCTTTTAATTTTTTATTTTAAGTAGGCTCCACACCCAACGTAGGGCTTCAACTCATGATCCTGCGATCAAGAGTCACATGCTTTATGGACTGAGTCAGCCAGGTGCCCCTAGAAAGAAGGACTTGGTATAAAATCATGTTTTCAGAGACTCTGAGGCCCCATTGAGGAATTGTCCTCCTGAGGTAGGTATGGATATTGTCCCCTAACTGACATAAAATCAAATGGACACACGCACGGATTCATGATGCATTCAAGTTCAGAACCAGGGCCAGAAAGTTTTCTGGAGCTGGTACTAATGGAACAGACAGCTGCAAACTCTTACATAATCTTTACCACTAAGTTACGGAGAAGGCTGCAAACTCCCGAGCCTCAGGTCACATGTACCCTGTGACCATCTCTTGGCTCTCGAAATGCAGGAGATACAGAAGATTGTAAAACAAGGTTCCGACCCACAAGTTGCTGGCCATCTAGTGGAAGAAACAAGTGATCTATGAAATAAATGAAGCAACAGAACATGCAGAGTCTAGATCGTTGCGTTCTAGATCAGTGCCTCTAGTGTGATCCGCAGCCCACAGCATCGTCACTTGGGAGTATTGTCAGGAACCCTGCAGACTTTGGGGCCTGACCTTGGGCCTAGTGAATCAGAATCTCTGGCGGTGGGGGGAAGGGGTAACAGGAGCATTACCAATCCCTTTGGGGGATGCTTACACACACCAAAGTTTGAAAGGCATTATAAAAGTTGAGGAAAGAAAGAGTCTGAGTGGATTGAGAATCGGGGGAAGAGTCTCAAGGAGACCCTTGAGTTTAATCTCGGCCACCCCTGAAGGTCAGGTAGATAGGATTTGGAAAAATGAAAGGTTCAGTGTAGGGCATTCCAGGCAAAAGGAGTAACAGGAGTAAAGGTGTGGAGCGGAGAATAAACATGGCCTGAGGGAGACTGAAGCTGAAAGTCTGGGATGATATGAAGGCAAGGCCATACCTTGCAAGGAACTGAGTTTTAGAAAACATGTTGCACGGGGGTGCCTGGGTGGCTCAGTTGGTTAAGCGTCTGCCTTCGGCTCAGGTCATGATCCCAAGGTCCTGGGATCGAGCCCCACATTGGCCTCCCTGCTCAGCGGGGAGTCTGCTTCTCCCTCTCTCTCTGTCCCTCTCCCCACTTGTTCTCACTCTCTCTCAAATAAATAAATAAAATCTTAAAAAAAAAAAGAAGACATGTTGCTCATAAACTATGACTACATATATATGTGTGTGTATATGTAGATGTATATATATATCTATATATATACGTATATAGAGGTGCATATAGCTTTTGCTGATTTCAAGAGTAGTTTTTTAAATAAAACCATAAAATATCAGAAAAGCTCAAATACAGAAAAATTTCCCTGTAATGTCCATTCCCTTAGAACTTTCTCCACACCTAGTCTAATTACCTCTCCCCACCAAAAACACCAGACGGAATTCTCCTCCGTTTACAGCTTTGCAGCTTCCTTTGTTCACGTCACAATCCACTCTTTGTATCTGTGTCAGTCTGTTAGTCCTAATGACCTACCTCTTGCTTTTTAATGGCCCCATAGTATTTCATCGCATAATGAGGCATCACTTAGTAAAGTACTATAATCTGCTGTTGGTTCTTACGCTGGAAGAGTCTGACGACAGGGGTGTTTTAGAATATAAATGTGAAGGTGGCTGTGTATGTGGTGTGCTCAGACTTCAAGAAGATCAGCTGGAATGAGGTCTGGGTGTTCAAAGTGACCTGACAACTCTATACTTGGAGGTAACCTTAGTCCCCTCTGTGTCTGTGTCTATATGTGTATGTATAGTTATCTCTTTACCTATATCTTTATATGTGTATCTAACATTGAATCACATACAAAAGCAAAATGGAAGAGCCTGGGGCAAACTTCTTGAGACGTTTTTAAGAAAGACCATTCTCAGCTAAAAATTCAAAAGACAAGAAATAAGTGTTGGGCAGGATGCAAAGAAAAACGAAGCCTGATGCACTGTTGGTGGGAATGCAAATTGGTGCAGCCATGGTGGGAAACAGTATGGTGCCTCCTCAAAAAATTAAAAATAAAAATATCATACAATCCAATAATTCCACTACTGGGTATTCACCCAAAGAAAACAAAAACATGAATTCAGAAAGACAGATGTACCCCTATGTTTATTGCAGTACTATTTACAATACTCAAGATACGGAAGCAACCTAAGTGTCCACTGACTGACGAATGGATAAATAAGATGTGATATACATATAATGGAATATTACTCAGCCATGAAAAAAGGTGAGATTTTTTTTGCCATGTGGGACAACAGGGATGGACCTAGAGGGTATTATGCTAAGTGAAATAAGCTAGACTGAGAAAGACAAATACCATATGATTTCACACATACATGGAATCTTAAAAACAAAACAAATGAATAAACAAACAGAAAGCAGAATTAGACTTAAAAATACTGAGAAAAAACTGATGGTTGCCAGGGGGGAGGATGGGGGATGGGCAAAACGGGTGAAAAGGACTGGGAGGTACAGCCTTCCAGTTATGGAATGAGTAAGTCACGGGAATAAAAGGCCAGCATGGAAACATAGTCAATGATATCAAAATAAAAATGTATGGTGAAGGGGGCGCCTGGGTGGCTCAGTCAGCTAAGCGTCTGCCTTCGGCTCAGGTTATGATCCCAGGATCCTGGGATTACGTCCCGCATCAGGTTCCTTGCTCAGCAGGGAGTCTGCTGGTCCCTCTCCCTCTGCCCTTCCCCACCACTCATGCTCTCTCTCTCTCGCTCACTCTCTCTCTCTCAAATAAAATCTTTTTAAAAAAATGTATGGTGACAAATGGTAGCTACATTTGTGAGCGTAGCCTAATGTACAAAGTTATTGAATCCCTATGTTGTACACCTGAAAATAATGTAACATTGTGTGTCAACTATAGTCAGATAAAAACATTTTTGGGCAGCCCTCTCTGGTCCCCTCCCTCTTTGGGAGCTTTTTACTATCGCTCAATACTTTGCTTTGCTGCCCACCAAAAAAATAAATAAATAAAAATAAAAATAAAAAATAAAAACATTTTTTAGGAGCACCTGGGTGGCTCAGTCAGTTAAGCGCCTGACTTCGGCTCAGGTCATGATCTCAGGGTCCTGGGATCGACCTTGCATGGAACCCTACATTGAGCGCCATGAGGGGCTCCACACTCAGTGGGGAGTCTGCTGGTCCCTCTCCCTTTGCCCATCCCCCAGCTCGTGCACGCATTCACATGTTCTCTCTCTCTTAAGTAAATAAACAAAATATTAAAAAAGAAAAGGAAAGGGGAGCCTGGTTGGCTCAGTCGGTTGGGCATCTGCCTTCAGCTCAGGTCATGATCCCAGGGTCCTGGGTTCGAGGCCGGCATCGGGCTCCCTGTTCAGTGGGGATCCTGCTTCTCCCTCTCCCTCTGCCCCTCCCCCCCACTCGTGTGCTCTCTCTCTTTCTCTCTCTCACTCTCAAATAAATAAAATCTTTAAAAAAAAACAAACCCACACATCTTTTTTAAAAAGAAGAAAAAAAGACGATTCTCAACTCCACAGATTTGTCCCTGTCAAGTGGCAGTTTCTTCAGCTCGGTGGTAGAGGCTTTCAGCCTCAGCCTGTCCCCTCCCTAGAAGTTTGAAAGTCTGTCTGATCAGAAACTTCATTCAGTCACTATCGCTGTGGCCGGTGAGGCTTTTTGTCTACCATCCTTTATCCTGAGTTCATCCTTCAGACTATTTCCTGAGGTGGGAGACATTGAGAAAATAGATATCCGATCATGCAAATTTTCACCAAAAGATATGTTCTTGACCTCACTGAGGACAAAACATGGACCTAATATGGAAAGAGAAGGAGCAAGACTAGATGAGCAGAGAACTGTTTCACTCTTAGGTAGTCTGGGCATTAAAAACATGACGCGCAGAGTGCCTATTGCTTGGTCATTCTCTTCCTTCTGGGAGTTGCTTTGTGGATGGGCCCAATGACTTATACACAAATGGTAAATGGTTAGTATTGCTTAGTGGCCCATGGGTGCTTCACTCAAGGCAAATTCAAGAACTTGAAAGATGAGGGTTGCCTGGGTGGCTCAGTCAGTTAAGTGTCTGCCTTCAGCTTGGGTCATGATCCCAGAGTCCTGGGATTGAGCCCCACATCGGGCTCCCCACTCAATGGGAAGCCTGCTTCTCCTTCTCCCTCTGCCTTGCTGCTCGCCCTGCTTGTGTTCTCTCTCTGTCTCTGTCAAATAAATAAATAAACATCTTTAAAAAAAAAAAGAACTTGAAAGATGAGTGGACAGAAAAAGAGCATCGATATTTGCCTTTGTAGTAGCCGGCTCCTGGTTTTAAGTCTCCAGACCTTATGATATTTATTCATGGTGATTGAATATGATAATACACTATTTTATCCTTTCTTGGTCACACACACAAAAGAAAGAAAGTAATGGAAAAAATATTAAGCTACGAAGTACAAAAATACTAAAATACAAAAAAAGTAGAAACAAATAATTTTGGCCCAGAACAATTAGTCTCTGCGATATCAGTTAAGCATCTTTCTTAATGGATCATCCTTCCTGTTAATATAATAAAATACTGCAGACTGAGTAGCTTATAAACAACAGAAATGTATTTATCATTGTTATGGAGGCTGGGAAGTCCAAGATCATAGCACCAGCAGATTTGTGTCTGGGTCCAACTAGGGGTCCAGTTGGTGTTTCCAACCCTTGTGGTACTACAAATGCCTGTGGTTAAGCAGCAGATTTGAAGTAAGTAATAACAATGGTGATTGCAAAGAGAAGGAATCAGAACATGAGTTAAGTTCAGTTCTGTAATCCCTTGTGAGTTCTTGGATTTGGGGTATTTAAAAGATTCCCAAGATAAAAACGGTGACACAGTACAAACTGCAAAGTGGATATTTTTTATTAGAAAGCAAAAAATTTAGTTTATGTATTAAATATCTTACTGAATTTGAGTAGTATCTTTATAAATTTTTTTAAGTGAGCCCCACCCCTGTCATGGAGCCCAACATGGGACGACCCTGAGATCAAGACCTGAGCTGAGATCAAGAGTCAGATGCTTAACCGACTGAGCCACCCAGGTGCCCCAAGTGTTATCTTTAAAATAGAAATTTCTTCTTGTTTTCAATTTGTCTCTTATAACTATTATTAAATTATAATAATGCTATTATTCATTATGTGACCAAAGAATACATAGGTACAAGAGTTCGAGTTTTTTTTCCTTGCCAAAAAAAATCCCACAACACTGTAATTAAAAAGTGGTAATCCATATTTCCCTTTATCATTAATCTAATAATTTCATTATTTATATATTATACATATAAAATTCAATAAACTATTTTTACTTCCTGCATTTGTTCTCTGACCATTATTATTGTTTTATTTAATGATTATTACTGAAAATAATTTTGCTGGGGTGCCTGGGTGGCTTAGTCGATTAAGTATCTGCCTTTGGCTCAGGTCATGATCCCAGGGTCCTGGGATTGAGCCCCTCGTTGGACTCCCTGTCCAGCGGGGACCCTGCTTCTCCCTCTCCCTCTGCCCCCCTGCTCGTGCTCTCTCTCTCTCAAATAAATAAATAAATAAAATCTTAAAGAAAAAAAGAAAATAATTTTGTCATATAGAGGATGGAGATGTTAATGAATAATCCACCTCTTCCTCTGGTTACCACTAGCTCAGTTTTAATTGATTTTAGCACTCACCACCAATGGTTTCATTCCATGACTTACCAGTTCATACGTTTGTTAGAGGCCATGTGAAGTAATTTTTGAAAAGGGCACATAGGTGGCATTCTCTTTGAATGCTTGCGAATTCAAGTCTTCACATTATCTTTCCCTGAACGTGATTAGATTCCAACCTCACTCCTTAGCATCCTGTAAGCATCGCCTCATTGTCATTAGGAATTTTATGTGGCAGAGAAAGAAAAGCTTGGGACAAATCTATTTTTTTAGTTTGTTTGTTTTGGGTACTCTTTGTTAAGGAGAAAAATGGAAAAACAAAAGGAGAAAATGGATACGGTAGCATTCCCCCCCCCCCCTTTATCCTATGGTTCAAAAGTTTTGTCCAAATGTGTCTAGATGTGGGTTTCTCTTGATCCATTTCACGTGGGATGTGGTTTAGCACTTCCGATCTTGTTAAACATTTGCATTCGCACATTCGTTCACTATCTTTATCTCAGATCTATTTTACAAGGGTTCCGATGTATTTTTTTTTTCCCTGACATAATCGAAGGACACGGCACAGCCCGACCAGCAGTCATTCATTACTGCAATTTAAAGGCACACCATTCCTTCCAGGGCAATCCCCGTCCGGCGCCCCCCAGGGCTGCATCCTCATCCCCACCCTCCGGGGAGAATCACTCTCCTAGCCCATCTCTGGCGGCTGTGTTTTCCCCATTGTTGTGGGTTTTTCTTAAGGAACACCAGTTGACTCTCTTCGTTGCTATCTTTCCGTTCTGTCATCTTACCTGTTTCATCTCTTTGTCCTCCTCTTTGTACTTTGATAGTGACTTAACTTGTTCTCTATGTCACTACAGCATCCATTTTGCTATGCCTCCCATGTTTTTTTCCTTAATTCCAGCATTCTGTTTTAATTTCCTTTCCATCTTTCCTTATCACATCATCCTTCCTTTAAAAATCTTGCTGCATTTTTATTTCATCCAAATGTGTTCTCCTTGTACTCTCTTCTTTTCATAACACATAACTCTTCCCTTCTTAAATGTCCGTCTTGGGCCAATGAGGGCTATCAGTTCCCTGAAGTTTTCTTTTATATCCTACAGGGGATCAATTCCTGGTGCAAGCTCTTCCTGGGAGTCTTCTGAAAATTGTTTTCTTTCTCGTACTCCGCAGAAGTTTTTTGTGAGGTTGCGGTGTTTTGTTCTCCTTCCTCATCCTTGAATAAAGCAAGCTATGTCCGGACTGAAGCTTTATCACCAAGCATGCACTTGAATCCACTCCCTGTGAAGTGGAATAATGCTTGAATCCTCTCCCCAGACACAAATGGAGGAGAGATCACACACACAGCTCCCACATCCATTTCCAGGCTTTTGCTAGCTTCTACCTGTGCTGTCTCGTAAGTGACATCCTTCCCTGGAGCTCACTCCTTGATTATGTCTCAACCCATTCAATCCCTTCCTTCCTCTTAGAACTAACACTATACCAACATTTCTGATAATCCTTTTCTTACTTTTACTTCTATACAGTTTTATCACCTATGTGGTAATGCATCCCTAAACAATTTAATTAGTATTAACTTTTATTAACTTCATTTGAATGGAAATTTTTATTTTTTGTGACTTTCTTCTTTCACCCGATCTAATGCATTAGTGCTCTTGGTCACCCAGGCAGACTCCTGCAGTTAACAAAGTTGGGTTTTTTATTCATTATGGGGAAGGAGAGCACACACCAGGGGGAAGCAGGGGGCATCTCAGGAAGAGAGTTTCCGATTCCTTATAGGCATTGAGCTTGTGTTAGGTGATTTGGGGGAGAGTTTAAGGAAGTGGGGCTTTGCTCTGGTTTGAATAACCCTGATCAGGAAGCCAGGCTGGGGTGGTCATGGAAGGCTTTAGGGAAGATGTTGGGTAGTTGGATCTTGAAGTAAGGCTGTGGTAGAGAAAGACAGAAAGGAAGGGGGACAGGCTGATCTAGAGATAAGGCAAAAATGGTGTACATCAAACAGTAATGCAAGTATGGAGGGTAACCTCGTGGGCAGTAACTGTGGAAAGAGATTTAGGTGAGACTGAGGAAGACTTGACACCCAAGCTAACAATGAAGTCTTCCTCCCTCAAGAGAGTTTGAAGGCATTTGTGCAAGGAAGTGATGTGATGAAACCCATGTTGAATGACTGAGGCACCATCAATAGTGTTTCAAGCTAGATTGGACTAGAGCCTGGGCATGAGCAGTCTAGACACCAGGGAGCTAGAATGAGAAAGAAGGGTCAGGTCCTAGGTACCCTCACGGCTTCAGCCAAATGCTTTCAATCAGCAGTGGAGACTGTAGACCATAAAGCGCACAAAGTAACTAAACGCTGACCCCTTTCCCTCCCCCACAAAAACCCTACCTTATTCCATAAGAGTGTTTGTCCATTTGCTGTCTAGTAACCAATCAGGAGGCAGGTTAGTGTGGTGGAAAGAATATTTGTTAGAAAAGTGAAAACCTTCAAATTTATAGGAAAATACAAGGACTAATATAACAAATACATTTGTGCCCACTGTCAGGATCAACAAATGTTAATACTGTGTGATATTTGCTTTTGATATTTTATTAAGAAAATATTGTAGCTTGAACCTAATTCCATTCTCCTCTTTCCATCTTCATAGGCAACCACAATCACACATTTGATGTTGACCCTTTCCTATGATTTTTTAAATAAAAATTTTTAAATAAAAAAATTTAAAAATATTTAAGATGTACAACACAATGATTTGAGACATATACATAGTGAAATGGTTACTAAGTCAAGCTAATTAACATATCATCTCACATAGCTATTTTTTGTGATGAGCCCCTGAAATCTCTAAATATCCACTTTTTATTTTTTATTTTTTAAGATTTTTATTTATTTGAGAGAGAGAGAGCGAGAAAGCACGTGCATGACCAGGGGGAGGGGCAGAGGGAGAAGCCTACTCCCCGCGGAGCAGGGAGCCTGATGCCGGGCTTGATCCCAGGATCCTGAAATCATGACCTGAACCGAAGGCAGACTCTAACTGACTGAGCCACCCAGGTACCCAATATCCACTTTTGAAATTTATGCAAGAAACTTGGTTTCTACCACTTAGTAGCTACCGGATCTTAGGCAAGTTACTTAATCCTCCCTGTGTTTCTCAGTGCCATCATTTATAAAATGGAGGTAATAATAAGAAAAAATATAGGGTTGCAAAGAGGATTAGGTGGGTTATCGCATGTAAAGTACTTGAAAGAGTGGCACGTAGCAAGTGCTCAGTAAATATTATTTTTATTGTTTTCTTGGAGATCTTTCCATGTCAGCCCATGTAACTCTATGATATTTTGAAAAGGTATATAATACTCCCTTAAACGGCAACCTCCAGAGTTTCAGATTTTCCTATTGCACACAATATTCTTCTGTATGCAACTTGCCAAGTTTTTGTAAATACACATATGGTTAATTTTTTGAGTTTGAATTGCTGAATTTATTTGAATTTTGAAAGGTATTGCCAAGTCATTTGCCAAAACAGTGTGCCAATTTGCACTTCCACCATTGTTTATTGAGCTTTGTAATCTGAGAAGCAAATTCATATACCTCATTGTTTTCTTAAATAAGACTTAAAAAACACAGTTTTATTGAGATGTAATTCACATACCAGACAACTCACCCATTTAACATGCACAATTCAGTGGTTTGGGTGCATTCACAGAATCGTGCAACCATCATCACACTCAATTTTCATGACCTCAACAACAACAACAAAACAAAGCTCTGTACCCATTAACAGTCACTCCCATATTCCCCTGATTCTCAATCCCCCAGTCCTAGGCAACTACTAATCTACTCTCAGTCTCGCTATATTTGTCTGTTCTGGGGATTTCATGTAACTGGAATCATACAACATGTGCTCTTTTGTGTCTGGCTTCTTTCACATAACACAGTGTTTTCAAGGTTCACCCACACTGTAGCATTTATCAGTACTTCATTCCTCTTTATAGCTGAATAATATTCCATGGTATGGATATACCACATTTGGTTTATCTATTCATCAGTTGATGAGCATTTGGATTGTTTACACTTTTTAGATATTATAAATAATGCTACTTTTTTTAAAGAGAGAGAAAGAGCATGAGGGGGGCAGAGGAACAAGCAGACTCCCCACTGAGCGCAGAGCCCCACATGGGGCTCGATCACAGGACCCTGAGATCATGACCTGAGCTGAAGTCAGACATTTAACCAACTGAGCCATCCAGGTGCCCCTAAACAATGCTACTTTTTATTGCTAAATAATGTTTTGTTGTATGGATATACTCATTGTTTTTGATACAGAATTATTATTTTTTAAAGATTTCATTTATTTGTCAGAGAGAGAGAGAGAGCACAAGAACAATCAGGGGGAGCGGCAGGCAGAGGGAGAAGAAGGCTTCCCGCTGAGCAAGGAGCCCGATGTGGGACTCAGGACTCGATCCCAGGACCCCAGAATCAGGACTTGAGCAGAAGGTTAAGCAGGACTTGGCTTAACTGACCGAGCCACCCAGGCATCCCTTGATATGTAATTATTTAATTGTGAAAGAGATGAGGATTTTAACATATTTGACCATTTTTCTTCTGATTTGATTTGACTTGTTGAGTTGTACCATGTGTTTTTATATTAATGATAATTTCTTTGCCAAGTGTATTGCAATCTTTGTATCCAGTTCGTATGTGTTCGAATTTGTTTTTCTCTTCATTTAAGACTTTAGGATTACGTGTCTTAGAAAGTGTTTTTGTATGCCAAGATTATCCACCAAATAATAAATTCACCAAAGTTTTCAACTACTAATATTATAACTTTATTTTTTTATGTTGAAAATCTTTAAATCTCCTGAAAAATTTTGCACAAAAAGAGTATGGTAAAGACTATTTTATTTTATTTTTTCATTCCTAGCCAGTTTACCTGCCATTATTTATTAACTAATACATCTTCCTTCCCCCTCACCTCCCATAAATTTGATCCATCTACCTTTTTCACACATTAAGTTCAATACATATTTGGATTTATTTCTGATCATTCTATTCTATTCTATCTAGCTGTATATTTCTTCTCTAGAATAAAATATGTTGATTATTATACTATTATAAGATATGGTTGTACTAATTATTTTCCCATTACTCTTTTTTCAGAATTTTTCTAATTACCCATTTCCATTTCCTAATGAACTTTAGTACGATTTTCTCAAGTTATAAAAAATTACCTTGGTGTTTTATTTGGTTCTGCATTGAATTTATAGATCAATTAAGGAAATTAATGTTTTTATAATTGTGGAGAGTCTTCTCTCTTACTGCTATAGGCAAAGAGGAAAATCTGAAGTGGGAAAAGAAGAGGAAGAAGAGGAGGAGGAAGAGGAAGATAAGAAGAAGAGACATTTTTTCCTCATAATTCACACTTAAAATATAACAAATTGCATTTTCTCTCTGAATAGCACAAAACACTTTTAAAACATCACGTCAGTCTCTAAAATATCCCATGCAATTACTATTTCTAATTTATAGACTGAAAGTTCAAGGCAGAATCTTGGCTAAGTTCTTTAAGTTTTATATATTTATTCTTAAATGATTTCCTTTCTTTTGAATATTTATGAAGAACTGAGTATAAATCTTTCCTGCCTTTAGGCTTTTAGCAGCTTCTGCCAGAGTAATGTAAAATAATGGATAGGGTTAATAGAAAAGCTATATATATACCCACACGCATGAATCTAATTGATGGTGACTGTATTCTGATTTAAGTTACTTTCTGTAGATTTTGACTTTTATCCCAACTTTGACTCTTACCCTATTGTCAAAATTATTTCCAGATTATCCAAAGTGATAGGTAATAAACAGAAAAATAAATTAACACTCATTTTTAGCTTCTCAGACCTCTTAATTTTGAACAGTTTCCTTTGGAGAATCATAAAAATTAAAGGTTATTTTCTTGCAATTTTTTCCCTCCTAAATATTTGGATAACACACTGGGGTGACTAAATGGAGAGTTCAAATCTACCGTGAAAGACAGCCAATCTGTAGAGCAAAGCTAAGAGAATGGAGAGTCCAAATGCACTTGGAGTACCTGGAAATTACACCTGGCAGCCTGCAACCTTTTGTGCTTCTTTGTTGTACCGTATTTTCTGGCAGCAGGCTTTCAAGGGTACCTTTATTTCACTGATTACTAAATTAGTGTTGGATTTAATGAGGGAGATCTGTCCTTTTATTTGTGCCTTTTTTCCTTCTTCTTCTTACTTAAAAAAAAAAAAAGGATCAGCATCACAAAAGCTTTGTACATTTCTAGTTTGCTTTTGATGATGTGACCATTTGCTCCCATCTATCTCCATGGTAATAAGCTTCCTCCACCTCCACTCTCCGAAGCCTCAGATACTTAGGAAGCTTCAGGACTAGAGTAGAGTTGCATGCTAAAATGATGCAGGGAAACAAATTGGTTTTTGTAAATAGGCCCCATCTTCAAAGCATTCGAATATTTTTCAAAATGTGATCCATTTTTTCTTTGCTTGAAAACAGGTGTATTTTAGATAAAATATTCAAAAAATATTCGAAAGTGAAATTTTGCATCTGAAGAAATGCATGTCAAGAAGTGCCCATATTCTACAACAAGACTTGGACGGGATTTTAAAACTGGAAGAAGCCTCAAACTTCATCTAGGACAGGATTTTTATTGAACATTTGAGGAAACTGAGGCTTAATACGGTTCATTGTCTTGTATCTAACCGTAACTTGGGGCTGGACTTTTGTCTCCCAGAAGCTATTCTTTCCTCGGTTACCAATATTTCAACAATAATAATTAATAACAAGTATTATTAATTGTTAATAGTATCATTGTTCTGAATGATATTAATAATAGCTATTAGTAGTATTAATAAGAGAAAATACACAGAAGATGTGCTATAAAATGCAAATAACTATTATTATGTCTGTGCTAAGCAACTTTTCCCTATAACTTGAAGTCCGTTAGGAGTTGATCTTTCAGATTTCAATCATGCTCTTTTTTTATACACTCATAGAAATCAATATTCCTAAAAGAGGATTTATAGATATATACGCGTATGTGGATATATATGCTATATAAATAAAATATTAACAGTGGTAACTTCTGAGGAGTGGTTATAGAGTTCTTTTTAATAATTTTCTGTATTTAAAATTTTCTGTTAAAATATATTACTTTTAAGAAAAAAAATCTTTTGAATTTTAGGAAGAAAATTTGTGCATTTGTTGCTTAAGATGTAAATCATTCATAATTGGCCCGATCCCACTGTACTTTTCCTACACAATGCAAAACAATTAATGGTTCACGATAGCTGAAGATACTCTGCCCTGCTCTACCTGCCAAGACTTAGTGCTGGGCCCTGGGATGGCTGCATTGCCTCACAAAATACCTGGGATTCTCACTTAGCCAGGAGAGAACCGACTGGAGAAACTAAGATCTTTATAAAGAATATCCCCTTCACAGCTTTTTTTTTTTGGGATCCAGATTTTGCTTATTATTTTGTTTAAGAGCTATTTTTTTTTTTTTAAGATTTTTATTTATTTATTTGACAGAGAGAGAGACAGTGAGAGAGGGAACACAAGCAGGGGCAGTGGGAGAGGGAGAAGCAGGCTTCCCGCAGAGCAGGGAGCCCCATGTGGGACTCGATCCCAGGACCCTGGGATCATGACCTGAGCCGAAGGCAGACACTTAACAACTGAGCCACCCAGACGCCCCTTAAGAGCTATTTTTAAGGTAAAGATAGTATTAATGGTACTACAGAGAGCTTCTCACCTGAACACCTCACAAGACTTCACAGGCCTTAACCCGTTTATGATCTCATTAAGGTATGTATTTGGTCTTAAAGGCTCATCATGGTTCTATGAACAAACCCCAAACAATCCATTGCCTTTAGGAAGTCATGGGAGACCCTCTGAGAACAAAGAGGTGTTCAAGAAGAACAATAGCAGTGCAGGAGGTGACAGCGACAGTCCCCAGCACAGTGCCCCGTGTATGACAAATGCTAAGAAAATGTTCCATGACTAAGCGGCTCCGGTCCAGAGATTATATCAGGCCTTGATTACCTGTTAAGGTATCTGCCCCCCAGGTAAGCAGTGCGTTCTGATCTTGCACCATCCGCCTGAACAGAGCCAGTGGTAAGCTGTAAGTGCATCTCTGTTTCTGACCCTGCAAAACATGGCAAACAACTTAGTTTAACCTCTGTTAATTTTTTTTTCCTGCTTGATTACAACTGAAATCAATTAGACCCAAACATCCTTTATTACCAACGCTAATATTGATTAATTCCTTTTTATACAAAGATCATGCTGGAGCCTTTGAGAAATGATCAAGTGCTCATTTACCATAACTTCTTTTACACCTGACTTAACTGTCTTCCTGGGAACAGCTCTAATTGGATACTAAAGAAGAATGAGAAAGGAACATACAACTTACACTGAGATATTAAAAATTAGTGGGAAGTAACCAAGATTCTTGAAATAATTATTAACCAAGTATCTTGAAATAATCCAAAATACACCTTCAGATTTTTTGCCCCAGATTGGCTCCTTCTCCAGTAGTCATCCCTTCTCAATATATGGCATTGGTATTTACTGGGTTGCTCAAGCTAAAAACCACAGAGACGCCCTTGGCTCCTGTCTTCCCCTTACTCCCAAATTCAGTCTGTCAGCACGTCCTGTTAGCTCAACTTCTAAAAAATCCCTGCATTTCTGTGCTTCTTTTCCTTTCCACAGCTGTTCATGGGCCCAAGCCCCTGTCATCTTGCACATGAACACCACCAATGACTCCTAACCAGTTCTCCACTTCTGACCCTCACTGGGATCTGTTCTCCCCATGGTAGCCAGATTGAACACATAGATCAGACCTCTGCTAAAAGCATCCCTTCTCACAGAACAAAATCCAAACTCCTTGCTGCCCAGAGTCCCTACCTGATCTAGGCGCTGCCTACCTCAAGCCTTCCCTTCCATTCTTCTCCCTGGCTTTCTCTTCCGGCTGTGCTGACTTCCATGCGGTCCCCAGCTCCGCAGGTGCTCCTGCGTGCACACAGAGCTCTTCTCCAGGGACCTTCACACGATTTGCCCATTCACATCATTCGAGTCTGCCCAAATACTTTCTCCTCAAGAAGGCTTGCCCTCGCCATCCTATCTAAAACAGCATTTCCCTCTTTCTCTTCTTGACTTGCTGTCCTCTTCCTCTGGCTCCTATCGTTATTTGAAATGATGTTACATAATTTAATGTGTCTGTTTTCTGTCTCTGCTTCTAGAAAGCAGTCATCACAAGGAGCGATGTGGTCTTTCTTGTTATCCACTATGATCTCAGCTCCCAGAGCAGTTAGTCTCTCATTCAATATTGTGGAGTGAATGAATGGTCTCACCTTAATCCTTTCTTCTCTGGAGGAGAGCATTTGTGGATGTGGATCCATGCTGGAGGCGATCAGGGTATCTGGAGAAATCAGCATGTGGCATACACAAGAGCAAACAAATTGCATTTCTACCATGGATGACTGGAGACATTAAGTGAGCACTTCACATGGATATTTAGGCTCTAGACTTCTGTAGCTCAGAGAGATGCTACCCCAACCGGTAAACATTAAATGCTATGTAAGTCTCGTTGTAGTCATTTATAAAAATTGTAGTCATTTATGTAAGTGCTTATTGCCCCCTTCAGGTGGTTATCTTCAGGGCAGAGACCACGGCTTGCTCATCTGCCTGTATTTTCTGACAGCAATCTGCAAACAGTAGGTGATGTGTAAATACTAGTGGAACTGAATGAAATTGGTCCTTTCAAAAATGGGCATGAATTTTTAGAATCTGGGGTGTGTGTGTGTGTGTGTGTGTGTGTGTGTGTGTCTGCGTGTACATTCAAACTAAAAATATCTATTTTGAAGTGATTGGACTTGGAAGACATGTCAGTTCTCCCTAATTCAATTGATTAATGATCACAATCCCAATAAAAATAGCAATACCTGTTTTTATGGGGCCCAATTAGCTGATATGAAAACTTACATGAAAAAATAAACAGGCAGGAAAAAAAATAAATAAAAATAAACAGGCAGGAATAGTCAGGAAAAGAAAACTTGTGAGTGGGGACTAGCCCTACCAGATATTAAAATATTCTATGAAGCCCTTATAATTAAAACATCTTCTATTCTTGGATAGGATGACCCAACATCGCAGAGATGTCAATTTTTCCTAAGTCAATTTTTTAAAAGATTTTGAAATTTATTTATTTTTTTTAGAGAGAGAAAGAGAGAGAGAGAGCAGGGGGGAGGGGCAGAGGGAGAGAGAATCCTCAAGCAGACTACGCTGAGCACAGAGCCCAACATGGGGCTTGATCCCACGACCCTGAGATCATGACCCGAGCTTTGCCACGAGAATGTAAGGGTAGCCCCCGCAGTACTTCTACGAATCTTCAGGGTGTGCCGCATAGAATGTCTCAGCAAACAATAGAGCTTTTGAGAATTTCAAGGGTGTTGCTCTACACTGGCCTCAAAGGAGGCCCCGAATTTCTAACGTGTGAAATGGGCATACTCACATCTCCTGCTGGCCTATTAAACAAAATACCATCTGCTCGTTCTAAACAGAGCCGAGAGTCTGCTCTGTGCCCGGCGCTGTACCACTGCTTGTAAATTCCTGATAGATATCAATCTTCAGGACTCTGGAACAAGAAATGGGAATCCCTAGGAATTCTTGGGAGTTCTCAAAATCTTAAGTTATTCTGTATTTTTCTATAATATCTTCTTTACATGTTTTAAATGACTGACCATCATAAACAGTGAATCATTTTTCTATGATAGGGTTATACTAAAACTTTCTGTGATGGGTGCCTGGGTGGCTCAGTTGGTTAAGTGACTGCCGTCGGCTCAGGTCATGATCCTGGAGTCCCGGGATCGAGTCCCACATCGGGCTCCCTGCTCAGCAGGGGGTCTGCTTCTCCCTCTGACCCTTTTCCCTCTCGTGCTCTCTGTCTCTCATTCTCTCTCTCTCAAATAAATAAATAAAATCTTTTAAAAAAAAAACTTTCTGTGAAAAACTTTCTGTGAAAAAGGTGGTAAAAAATGCACGGTTTATTATTATTATGAACATATATATTGGTATAATACATTTTAATGACATGTAAAAACAAACTCTACCTGATACAGACCTTTGATAATAGAAAATATTAAAAGAGGGGCGCCTGGGTGGCTCAGTGGGTTAAGCATCTGCCTTCTCAGGTCCTGATCCCAGGGTCCTGGGATCGAGTCCCTCATCAGGCTCCCTGCTCAGTGGGGAGTCTGCTTCTCCCTCTGCCTCTGCCCCTGCCCCCGCTTGTGCAAACTCTCTCTCTCAAATAAATAAAATCTTTTTTTAAAAAAGAAAATATTAAAAGGAAATATCAACATAAAACAAATCCCAAATAATTTTAAAAATTGAAAAATACAATTAAATTTTAAGTTATCATTCTTAAAATGAAATTTAAAGACCTATAAAGCATAAATTGCCCTAATTGTCTTGATCCTTGTTTTATGACAAATATTCCAGATGTAGAAAGATCTTTCATTGTGTGTTGACATGAGTTGAATTGTTGAGAGTGTGTCTAGAAGCATCTTCAAGTTGGTCATTAAGGTACCTGTTGCTTATTTTAAATTCATTCCCTTTTTCCCAATGATTAAAATATTGTCTTCTCTGATTTTGATCTTGCCCTTGAAGTCCATATTATTTTTGCTAATTCTGACTTTAGATCAGTGTCAGACTCCACGATGGATAGACCACAACACTTCTTTTGCATTTCTTCTGATATAGCATATTTTCCTTCACAAGTCTTTCCATTAATGATTTTGCTAATTGAATTACTTCATTCTTGTTTGCCAAAGCAAAAAAGCTGTCCACCTCCTATAAACTACTAACATTGCTTAAATGTTTATTAGACCTTTATTCTGCATTAAGCAATTAGATTCTAATTTCTTTTAAAAGCATACTGCTCAAAGCAGAATTCTGATTTTGCTTAGAAGATTTTGCATTGTGGTTTCTTCACACTTCAACTGCTGATCGAACTGGTTTTAAGCAATTTCAATGTCTCACAATTTTAAAATACTCCTCTTTCCAAAAGTATCCTTGTTTCAGTGGGAAGAAAATAATTTTTTTATCAGATTTAGAGTCTTTAAAAATCTTTTTTTTTTCTTTTAATGTGTTCCAGAGTGTTTTGCAGTTCAAAATGACCTGTACGTTTTTTTTTTCCCTATTCTTGTTGCAAGAATAGGAAAATCTTCTTTTTTTAAGATTTTATTTATTTAACAGAGAGAGAGAGAGACAGCGAGAGAGGGAACACAAGCAGGGGGAGTAGGAGAGGGAGAAGCAGGCTCCCCGCAGAGCAGGGAGCCTGATGCAGGGCTTGATCCCAGGACCCTGGGATCATGACCTGAGCCAAAAGCAGATGCTTAACGACTGAGCCACCCAGGCGCCCCACAATGGAGAAAATTCTTAAAAGGTTTACCATTTTTCTTCTTCTAGAAATTGCCAGAAGGACATCATCTTGCAGCTCATACTGATTGGCACCAGCTACATCATCCAAATCTGAATTACTTGCTTTCATCTTTCTCATGTTCAGAATCTACAGTGTGTATGCCGTTCTGCCCCCCGTTCTCAAGGCTCCAGCTTTCAGGTGTTTGAATAAGACACTTGGGTTACAGCAAAGTAAAGTAGCATCGCTGCTGAAAACTTACCCAATTTTTTTCCCACTGTATATCGCTATTACAGAGGCTGGTGGATTCCTTCAAACGAGTAACATCTCCCTGAAGATTGTTTAACTTTATTTCTTGTGGGAAGAATTATAATACTTTCCTCAACTGAGTTCTCAGTGGATTCTTCCCTGAACTCAAAACAACACCAACTTTTGGGCGCCTGGGTGGCTCAGTTGGTTAAGCGACTGCCTTCGGCTCAGGTCATGATCCTGGAGTCCCTGGATCAAGTCCCGCATCGGGCTCCCTGCTCGGCAGGGAGTCTGCTTCTCCCTCTGACCCTCCCCCCTCTCATGTGCTTGCTCTCTCTCATTCTCTCTCTCTCAAATAAATAAATTAAAAAAAAAAAAAATCTTTAAAAAAAACAACACCAACTTTTGAGAAACTCTGGGAGGGAATTCCTGCATGGAAATGTCGTACTGTCATAGGTGCTAGGGATACTGCAGGGGGCCAGGGAGACCTGGACCCTGCTCTCATGGAAACACAAATGAATGAGCTGTTTCAGGGAGTGAAGAAAAGAGGGTGATGTGTCCGGAGATGGGTGTGGTATATTTAGTTAGTCTTAAGGTGTGGTGGCGTGGAATAGGAAAGCTATGAGTAGCAGTGATTTAAAGAAACGGTTCATTTCTACCTCCCGCATAAAAGATACCTAGAGGCTGATGTTGTATGCTCTGCCCCCATTCCACAGTTCCATTAGTCTTTCTGGCTCCTATCTGTCCCTTGTCACTGCCATCTCAGGATACAAGATGCTTCCCGAAGTTCCAGTTATTACACCTGCATTCCAGATAGTAGGATAAAGGCAAATAGGAAGAAGGGCTTGTCTGCTTCTCTTCAAGGAGGCTTCTAGGAAGTCCCACTCCACATTTTCACTTACATTCCATTAGCCAGAAACATGGCCACATCCAGCTGCTAGCGAGGCTGGGCAGTGTGGACCGGTATCCTGGGCAGCAAAGTGCCCTGCCGGAGAGCAGGGTTCTGTTGGGAAGGGCAGATAGGAGTGGGTGCTTTAGGAAGTCTTTTCCTAGGAAGTGACAATTAATTTGGAACTTGAATGATAAGAAGCCGCTTGTTAGATGATGGAAGCCGAACATTTCAAGCAAGGGGGACCTGCACAACTTAGGTGATGGAAAAGGCACGATGTGAAGAAGGAAGGAACGAGAGGAGAGGAGAGAGTCCCGGAGGTAGGCAATGGCTAGACCATATAGGCTTTGACCCGTTACCGTGAGAGCTTTCCATTCATTTCTAAAAATTTCCTAGAATGCTTGGCTCTAATGGATGCTAAAGAAATCTTATTCTCTGGAGTAATACACTGGATATGTCTTGGTCTAATCTTGATTTCATCGTAGATTATTTAACAGGATGTGGCAAATTATTGTTTGTTCTGCTTTTGATTTGTCTGTAGACAATTATATTGTCTATAATATAATTATATTTGCTCATTAGTTGCCTCAGTGAGAAACAGATGATATCATGTAGCAGATCCATCGTGGAATGCTTTCTGTAGGGGTGAGGGGTGCAGCCGATAGGAGGGACATGGGCATTGGGGGGCTACTAATAAATTAGAAATAGTACCATATCTGTGATTTGTGGCTGGCTCTTTCAGGATGTGTAAAAGCCAAGAAAAGATTTTTAAAAATCACTCCTTTTTCACTTTTTATCTTTTTTCTTTCTAAGGTCATGAGCGTTTGGTAGGAATTTATACCCTACTATTGGGCAAGGCTCTAGAACAACATTTACACATGTAAATGTGTAAATGTTCACTTGAGTTTTTAGTATCTGTTGAGCATTTTGTGCTCCTCTGACGCTCAAGGAGAGATGAAGCTAAGCAAAAACTATGGAAACTTCCAGCTGTTACGGGAAATGCCACAAATGCCTGTCTGTGGTCTCCCTCCAGTGGACGAATTAGGCATAACACTTAAATGCCGCCTGACAACCGTTTTTCTCCAATATCCTCATCTGCCAATACCCACTCACCCCAAGCGATAAAGCAGCGGTGTCTCCTGAGCTGAGCACAAGCTCCCATATACTTGGACAACCAAAGAAATGAGCTGTAAAGATGAGCTCTAGGTTTTTTAGGTAAAGACTCTTCCTCTCAGTTCATTTTATTCCAAAACCGTGCTTGGAGGTTTTTGTCCAAATGCTTGGCATTCTACCCTCATGTCACATCCATCCTCGGGTCCCCTGAATTTTGTCTTCTTCCTAACAGTCTTCCTGTCTGTTGCCCTCCATGCTGTGTGTGTGTGTTTCTGTGTGTGTGTGCACACACCTGTGTGTCCCACCACCTGCTTGAAGGTGGGTGGGGCTTGAGGTAAGAGTGTGAAGTTGAGTGTGTTGGGGCATGGGGGAACGACGTGAACAGGGGTCCAAACTTCCCGTCAAAGGAACTGAAGCTGGCAAGATTCCTTTGCAACCCAATTTTTTTTCCTTAACAAAGGTGAAATGTACAGACGTGGAAATATACTTTGAATGTATTGTTTTGTTTTTTTTTTAAAGATTTTATGTATTTATTTGTCAGAGAGAGAGAGAGAGAGCACAAGCAGGGGGAGCAGCAGAGGGAGAGGGAGGAGCAGGCTTCCCGCTGAGCAGGGAGCCCGATGTGGTGCTCGATTCCAGGACCCTGGGATCATGACCTGAGCCGAAGGCAGACGCTTAACACACTGAGCCACCCAGGCGTCCCTTTGGTTTTGGTAAAGATAAACAAAATAAGTTAACAGTGATCCTCCTTGGCAAAGCCTTAATGTTTACAGTAAAATAATTATAATAGAGTAGATGACCTAGAATAATGCAAAATGAACTTTGCTGTGTCCCAGCATTCCCAGTATGAAAGGAAATAGACAAGCCTCCTTTTCCTTGTGGAGGTGGTTGTGTTGAGGTGAAGGCAGCACTGAAATTGTCTGAAGAACCGGGACTGAGTTTTTACTTGCCCGTTTACCATTTCTGGGGCTTTGGGCAAGTCGTGCATTCTGAGTCTTATCTGTTAAAGTGAGGATATTCATGTCCATCCCACAGGGTTGGAACAGGGATCGAGGGAGACTTTGAGAAAGTCCTTTGTCAATTGTGAAGCCCTAATCAAATGTGAGTTTTCTTATTATAGAGTAATTCTATAGGTACCCCCGTCTTTTTTAAGGGGGAGAGGTAAGGCCCAGGATGTTGAACACAAGGACAATACTGATGGGGTAAAAAGTAGTTGGATTAGATCAAGTATTTACATAAATACTTCCTGAAAGTTCTCTGTCAGCTGCGGCAGATTGAACCCCCCCCTTCCCACTACAACTGATTAGCTCATATTCCAGCAAAACCAGCCCCAAGTGTTATAATCATCACCGGCCTTCAGCGTTTCCTCTCACCAACCTGTCTCCAAAGCTGAGTTCGAGTTCTAAGAATTACCGACGGTAGTATTACTCCTCTGCATAAACCTAGCATGGCAGAGCCTTTTTGTCTGTAGAACAGAGGTCTTAGCATGGCGTCTGAGGCTTTTCATGAGCTGGCCCCCACTTAACTTCATTTTCTCCTAATCCCCGTCTTCTATCCAACATGGCAGGAAGGATCTGGGCCTCCGGTACACAGTTTTGTCTAAGAAGGATTGCCATGGGCCAAACTGAAGAAGTCAGATTGAGTGACAGTACAGTTGGAAATAGGAAGCAGACCAGAGGTCAGGAGCCAGGGGAACTCAAGATCATCAGGAAGTGATGTGTGAGTGGAAATGAGGCAGGAGGGTGGGAGATGGTGACCTGAGTAGGACTGGGCCGGTAGGGGCTGGTTTTACCTGATACTGATGATGTGGCACATGGTACACTAGTCAGAGTCAGCGGTAGAGATGGTGGTCACACGCTCGCCCAACGAGCCCGCCCTCCTCTTTGTCTGGGTCTATTTCCTAATTTCTGTCCTACTTTTACACGAAGAACACCAGCTCTTCAGCCCCTGGCCAGGGGCTTCTGCAAGGCATCTTGAGCTGTGTGTGGAGGGGTCAAAAGACCCGAGTGCATGTCAAGGGCTTTCCCTCTCGGCACGAAGAACTTGCCCCTGTGCAGGGATGTGACATTCCCTCACAGACCAAGTAGCCCTGCGGACGTAGAGCCCATGAAATACACACAACCTTACATAACTGGTTATGAAGTTCTTTTGAATTGACATCTATAATGTCTTGGGACGCCTGGGTGGCTCAGTCGGTGAAGCGTCTACTTTTGGCTGAGGTCATGATCCCAGGGTCCCGGGATCGAGTCCCACATCGGGCTCCTTGCTCAGCAGGGAGCCTGCTTCTCCCTCTGCCTGCCACTCCCCCTGCTTGTGCGCTCTCTCTCTCTCTCTAATAAATAAAATAAAATCTTATAATGTCTTGAGATTAAGAACCTAAATAGAATTAGCAAAGAAGACTATTTGCCTTGTGTGTAAAGCTGGCAACTATTTAAACACTTTGTTCATGGGGTGCCTGGCTGGCTCAGTCGGAGGAGCATACAACTCTTTTTTTTTTTTTTTTAAGATTTTATTTATTTATTTGACAGAGAGAGAGACACAGCAAGAGAGGGAACACAAGCAGTGGGAGCGGGAGAGGGAGAAGCAGGCTTCCCACCGAGCAGGGAGCCCAATGTGGGGCTTCATCCCAGGACCCTGGGATCATGACCTGAGCCGAAGGCAGACACTTAACGACTGAGCCACCCAGGCGCCCCGAGCATGCAACTCTTGATCTTGGGGTTGTGAGTTCGAGCCCCATGTTGGCTGTAGAAATTACATAAACAAATAAACTTAAAAAAAATAGACACTTTGTTCAGAAAGCAAATTATCCCTGTGGTTGAAAGTCCTGCCTACACATGCGAATCGGCTGGGGAACTTTGCAAACATCGGGATGCCTCAGCCCTGCGTCAGAGTAACTCAGTCCCATCTTTGGGGTGAAACCAAGCTTCAGGATGTTTGGAAAAGCTCCCCAGGTGATTCACATGTGCAGCCAGCATTCCACTGCTCCAGTGGAATGTCTCAGAGCGATGGGCTGACGGGGTTTGAGCGGATGCAATATTGATGGTCTGTGGAGAGAGGAAATAGGTAAGAGGAGGTGGTGGAGAATCTACTAGACACCAAAGAGGGATATGTACCCATTAAAGAATTAAAAGCTCAAGATGGAAAAAAAAAAAAAATGGCAGCCAGAAATAACACACGGATTAAAAAAAATATCGTCTCAGGAAACATATCCACAATCTAAACGTAAAAATAGACGAATTACAAAGAAAGGAATGAAAATCCACTAAGCAATTCATAACTATCTTTATTAAAGGAGAAAATATGATTGTTTCCCTAAAAGGGAGGGGGGCTAAGCTTTAAATGAACTTCTATCCACATTTATTAAAATGTTCAAATATGAATAGCTGCTCACTTGGGGGAGAGTCTAGGAATGTGTTTGAAGTTGAGTGGCTCTGTGAGCTGCACTTTTATTATAGAATAATTACATGTGTCTACCCCTGCGATAAAGTAGAACAAGGTCCAGTTCAATATTGGCTTCCTGAATGTTATTGCATTTGCTCCTCGCAAAAAGCTGGTGAAGCAGATAAGGCAGGAATTTGTGTTGGTATGTGACAGAAAAGGAAACTGAGGCTCAGAGAGTTACATAAAACCATGCAACTAACAAGAAGCTTATTGGGCACTTGTGATCCCAAATCAAACCTCTTCTCGTCACACAATCCCACTGCTAGTTACAAGCGGGAGCTTTACAAAACCTCGATTTTAGAACTTTACAGAAGTTCCAAGTCTGGTTTAAAAATGAGGTAATAGATTATTTTTTTTTTTTTTTTTTTTTTAAAGATTTTATTTATTTATTTGACAGAAACACAGCGAGAGAGGGAACACAAGCAGAGGGAGTAGGAGAGGGAGGAGCAGGCTCTCCGCTGAGCAGGGAGCCCGATGCGGGGCTCGATCCCAGGACCCTGAGATCATGACCTGAGCCGAAGGCAGACACTTAACGACTGAGCCACTCAGGCGCCCCGAGGTAATAGATTAAAGGGCCATATTAGGCATATGGTTGTGGGAAGACTTGGCCATTCAAAGGAATGGGATTATTTTGCAGATCACTCCCAGACTGGCCTTGAAGAGATCAGCAAGGTCATTGACCCTAGTCTTTAGACAGTTTGTGGTAGAACAATCTTACAACTTTACACATTAATTCCATTCCAGGGTCCACTCACTTTCATCAACAGGAAGCCCTTACTTAACCCGAAGTTCTTCCAGTAACATGTGAAAACAAACCAACATTCTAAATTCCAAGGAAGAAGGAAATCATGTTCTGCTTTATAAAGTTGAAGTTGACAGGGTGCTGACCTGAGAAACCAGGGTGTTTTGAATAGACTTCGGCATCTGCGTTCCTCCTAATGATGGAGCTGGTAGCTAGCGTGCCCACTGAGCGGCTGGGGTGTTTTCCACAGGCTGTGGCATAAAAGAAGCTACCAACAAGGGCTCTGGGTGGTGCAGCTGGTTAAGGGTCCAGCTCTGGGTTTTGGCTCAGGTCATGATCTCAGGGTTGTGAGATCGAGCCCCACGTCAGGCTCCCTGCTTAGTGAGGAGTCTGCTTCTCCCTCTCCCTCTGCCCGCCTGACCTGTGCTCTCTTTTTCTCTCTCGCAAATAAATAAATAAAATCTTTTTTTTTTTTTTAAAAGATTTTATTTATTTATTTGACAGAGAGAGAGAGAGCGAGAGAGCACAAGGAGGGTGAGCGGGAGAGGGAGAAGCAGGCCCCATGTTGGGCTCCACATCCATCATGGAACCTTCTTAAAAAAAAAAATATTTTGAGGATTAAGTGTAAAACACCGAGCATTTATCTCTAGCAGGTGAGATAGTTGTTCATATAGGCTTCTTTAAGAGATCAACTTTGCCTTTAATTTTAAGTTTAGGTTAAGTTAATTTTAAGTTTAGGTTAGGTTCTTAAAAATGTTTACGAAACTCCATTATTATTGAAAATGGAAGCTGGACATTTTTTTGCTAAGTTAAAGCTTAGGTGCAAGACTTTAAAGGAAGGGAGAGAAAGGACGAGGCTTATTTAAAAATGTAATTACTGCATATTTTTGGGAGAAAGAGTCGACGAATTTTAGGTCCATATTTCCTCTTTTTTTTTTTTTTCCCCAAAGGGAGGGTAAATAATATCGGTTACGTTTTTCCTTACTTTTCTTACTACTATGGGTATCAAAACTGCGAAAATAGAATTTTTTTTAATGTTGTAGTAGTTACTTGTGCTTTAAATCTTAAAAGAACTCAAAAAAAGGAGAATAATGCATTAATTGCATAATAAAATGTACAAGATTGATAAGACAATAGATTTAACAACAGCAGCTTACATATATTGAGCATGCCAAATTCTGTGCTAAATGCTTAGCATATTCGTTTGTCCTTTACAATAACCTGGCCACCCATCTTGCACGTTGAGGCTCAGAAAGACTAACCTAATTTACCCCTGGCCTCCTGGTTAGTGGGAAAACCCGAATTCAAACCTAGGTCAGTCTGACTCCAGGGCTTAATTATCAAACTATATTGACTTAATTTTCAATCTCTCCTTTGATCCTAATTGTGCAGAAATGTAACTGAGGAAATTTTGCTTGCCCCACAGGGTGATTTTTAAAAGTCTAAGCCAAGGGGCGCCTGGATGGCTCAGTTGGTTAAGCATCTGCCTTCAGCTCAGGTCATGATCTCAGGGTTCTGGGACTGAGCCCCATGTCGAGCCCCATGTCGGGCTCCCTGCTCAGCAGGGAGTCTATTTCTCCCTCCCTCCACCCTCCCACTTTCTCTTTGTCGCATAAATAAATAAAATCTTTAAAAAAATAAAAATTAAAGTTTAAGCCAATATTAAAAATCAGAGTGGTGGGTGGATAGTCAACATCAGAATGTACAGTTCTAGATTTTCATGAAAAGTGGGGGGATCTGGCCACGTTGGGCCTCTTTTCCGTGGATGGGAGGCGAAATACATCTGGCTGTCCCTTTTTGATGGGGCAGGTCCTCTGAACTTGGCCCAGTTCTCTGCACATGCTCTGTGGTTCCCTGGGTTTCCTGCTTCCGTCCCTTCTCCTGTTTATCAGTTCTTTGTCTTTAAGGAAACAGGCCAGTTACACCAAGCCTGCTGAATGCCTTCCGTGGTCCCCTTTTATCCGAAAGTCCTTCATACCCTGCTCCACCCCATCTCTCCAGGGTCTTCTCTGACCTGTCACCCCTGATCTGTGACCCACCTTCTTCCTCCAGCCCGCCTAACGCACCATGCCCCTTCATGCCTCAATGTGTTCCAGGCTTTCTCACGATGTTCTGGCGCTCTCAGGGTCCTTCTGCTCTTTCTCCACAGTTAAATTCTTACTCAGACTTTAAACTCCATCTCCAATGTCATCTCTTTGTGAGACAGCAAATCCTTTTCTGGAATTCTCCTTACTTACCCAGGAAGAATTCACGTCTTTCTTCTTCCTTGCCTCTGCAGCCCTTCACATCCTCAGCTTCCGCGCAGGTAAGCACATTTTACCTCATCGAGTTAATTGTGGGCCTGGCTCTCCTGCCAGACTCTGAGCTCCTTAAGGGGAAAGGCTCTGTCTTGGTCCTCTTTGCATTTCCATAAGCTGATAGAGAGATGGGCACAGAGTAAGGGCTCAGTCTGTGTTAGTCCCCTCCCTTATCTTACCATCTCCAAACTTTCTCGGCTTAACTCAGCAGCACTGGTTTCTGGGGCGTAATAGTGTGTTCACTGAGTCTGTGTTGAACTATCAGTTGAACGAATGTGTGCCTGTCATTGTGGGTCTTCACCTGTGTCTGAGCCAATGTTGAGTTTGGCCCTTCTGGGACCCTTCTGTCTCTCTCTGCTCGAGTTCTCCCAGCTGCTAGCAGTTCCCGTTACCTAAAGCTGACAGGATTTAGTTCCTATTACCTAATCATGAGGCCAATGAGGGAGTTGGCTTAGGAACCAACGTATGTTATAATCAGTGTTCTCAGAAGCAATAGAGGTGAACAAAATCCCAGATGGCTGCCTGGACACCAAGCTCCTTCTCCCCACCAGCCTGCCTGGCCCTCTGGTGGGAATTCTATCCTGCTTGACTGGCCTCACCATCTTGCCCGAGTTCCCTACTGGGACAGAAGCCTGGACTTGTGCAGCAGCCTCGGAGGTGTGGGTTCCGGGCACCTGGCCAAGCTCTCGAGGCCCATCTCCACGGCTCCTGTTCTTCTTGTTATTGACACCGCATTAGGCACTGCTAGGATTGTTCTGCCACTATGCCTGGCTGGGTCTTTTTGAACACTGATGAGCACGCAGAACTTGCTGGGGTTTGTGCTTCTCTCAAACTTGGTTGTTTCCCCGGGAAATCCTCTGTTGGAGTAGGGAGCACAGCTCTGCTCCTGTGGTTGGTAACTCCTGCCAGGAACCCCCAGCATGCCTCCCAGAGTTGTGTCCACTCTTTCCCTGGGTCTTCTCAGCCGCTCGTCCCTTTGTTTTCTGTCTTCTAAAGATAGATCGTGGACTCCCTGGTCCTTCAAGTAACCATCTTGGTACATTTGTTCTTCTATAAAAACCAAAAAAAAGGGGGTACCTGGGTGGTTCATCGGTTAAGCATCCAGTTCTTGATTTTGGCCCAGGTCTTGATCTCAGGGTCATGATTTCAGGGTTGTGAGATCGAGCCTGGAGTCAGGCTCCGTGATGGGCATGGAGCCTGCTTAAGGTTTTTTCTCTCTCTTTCCCTCTGCCCATCCCCCCTCCCTCTCTATAAAAACCGAAACCAAAAAAAAGTTCATATTATTTTTAACTCAAGATAATAAATTATAATCATAATGCTATGGGTTTTCAGTCCTGGGCTGACAAAATTTCTTTTTAAAAGAATTCCACAAGGAGACTCTCTGCACCCCTAAGTCTCTGCATCATAGAAGGGGTCTGTGGGCCTCCCTCACGGACTCAGCAGCCTCTTCTCCAAGCCAGGTGACCCAGCTCTCTCCTCACTACCAAGATGCCTGATCACAGGGGCATCCTGCACTCCCATTCCTTGTCTTCCTGGGAGCACAGAGACAGGTTTCCTCTGTTCTCTGACAGTAACATTGGAACGCATCCTTACCGTTTTCTCACCGAGAGTGACTTACTGGGATAGTGTGGCACTTGCCCTGCCTTCGTTCTCTTTCCTCGTTGATCTTGTACGGCTTGTCTCTATGAGGAGACACTTGCCGACGCCCTCTCGGTCCTGCAGTAGAAACATGAGTGCTGGCTTATCGAGCCCGTTCCTCCCCAGATGAACCAGGATTGTTGACGGGGAGGGGGCCAAATTACTGCAAGGGTAGGCCTACCTACACATGTATTGCAAGAATGCCCCTTGGAAGCAGGGACCCCACCAGCACACCTTTTATGGTCTTGCTCACGATCTTGTCTAAAACGGCAGAAGCTACAACATACAGTTTGGTTCCCTGACCGTCACAGGCCTGAAGTCTCCTCAAACAGCTCCCGCTTTTGAGTTTTTCAAAGGTCTTTCTCTTCTTTGTTTCCAGGCTTCTGGGTTGGGGTCCGGGGGGCACTTTCTCTGCCCCTCCCTCTGCCTCTTTCCTTCTTATTTTGGATACAATTACAACCTTCGAGTAAATTATTGCTAAAAATGGCATGTGCCGGGAAATAGTATACACATGCGTCTGTGTCCTCCGCCCCCTTCCCCAAACTTCCCCTGTGTCTCCTTCCACGCAGAGGCAGTAGAGCTTACTGGTGAAATGTGAGGATTCTGGAATCAGGGAGATCTGGCTTCCAGTGCTGGTTCTGCTCTGTAGCCCTGGATTAATCACTTAACCGTTCTGAACTTATGTCCCCGTACAGCGGATAGGACTCGTATCACGGGGTTGCTCTGAAAGGATTGAAATGGGTGTGAAGTGATTGGCACCATGCCTTGGAAACACGGTAATTGTCAATTATTATGATTGGCTACATGGCAGAAAGAAAGATTATCAAAGTGGCCGGCCAGCCTTCCAGAGCGGCTGTCCTCTCAACGGCTGCTCAGTCTTGGCTCACCGATGTGTGGGTTATCCGTGCCAACAAGTCAGCCTCCCATATCCGCACATATATTCCAGATGCTTCAAGAATTTCAGTATTTTCCTATGTAAGCAAACCTCAGGGGAGAAGCATCTTAGCAGTGTCAATCGGTTTTATTTCTAAAATGATAATAATGTGTATTATACCTCAGGAGGAATTTTGTTTGTTTGCTTCTGAGCTAATAGAAACATTAAAATTAATTGCTCCAGTGAGGAAGTGGGTAGGGAAGAGGCCCCTTCCCAATGTCACCATTTTATTTTTTTAAAGATTTTATTTATTTGAGAGAGAGAGAGAGAGAGAGAGAGAGAGAGAGAACATGAGCGGGGGAGGGGAGAGTGTGGGGGGAGGAGGGGAGTTGGGGGGTGGTTGGTGGGAAGGACGGAGGGAGGGAGAAGCAAGCTCCTGAGGATCCCAGAGGGATCTTGACCTGAGCCGAAGGCAGAGGCTTAACTGACTGAGCCACCCGGGTGCCCCCCCACTGTCACCATTTTAAAAAGCTCCCTATAGGGCTGCAGTGACATGGACTCCTCACTGCCCAGGGCGAGCTGAGGTCTAGCAGTTTACATTGTTACAGCTTTCATCATTTAGGAGCACCATCAGGTTGGCTCCTGTGTCTCTCCCTTCCTGGCTCCCCCCTTTTTCTTTTAGCATTTTCCTACTTTCTGGTACCACCAGAAGTTCCAGACTCCTCTTGTATTTTCTCTGATCTTGCTCCAGGATTAACCACTTCTCCTAGAAGCCCTGGGTCCTTCTATTGGACTATGGTGCTTCGAAGTAAAGGAAAAACACGGTATTGTTTACTCTGAACACTTCTGTATTCTGGTCACCGGGTGGGCGGTATTTTTCCACACATCAAACAATTCTGCGACACCAGCTGGGTGTCCTGCAATTTAACTCAATTCTGACACTATCTACCTGGAGGTGGCATCAGATCCCACAGGTGAAGGACTCGGTCCTACAAGCCTGCCTCCTCCCCGCCCCCCATCCCCACCCCACTTCAAACACCAGTCAAAGCCCAAGTTGTCACCTGGGCTTCTGACCAACTGGCTGTAGCCTGGAGGCTTCCATGACCTCCTTCTTGGGTTTGATTAATTTGCTACAGTGAGTCACAGAACTTGGGAAAACAGTTTATTTACTAGATGACACATGTTTTGTAAAACGATATGTTCAGTTGTTTTAGTTTTAATTTTTTATTTATTGGTTTAAAGAAAAGACGTTTACTAAAAGCAGCTAGCAGCAAGACCACGGTCATCAAACTAATTTCTCTCAGGGAGTGGCTATTCCTTTAAGTGTTTCTGAAATTTTCTTGGACAGTCTTAGCGTTCTAGAGAGTCTGTAGTCATACATATATCATTTATTGTCACTAAACAGTCTTGGGCAGAACAGCCCAGACGACAGAGGTGCATACAGCAAGGCCTGGGGGCAAAGGGCTCTGAGCTTCCAAACTCTCTCTGGGCACACCACTCTCCTAGTACCCTCTGTGTTCACCAATGAGGAAGCTCTCCAGACCCCATCCTGTTGGCTTTTTAAGGAGGCTTCATTACCCAGTCATGGTTGGTTAAATCATTGACCACTGGTGATTCAGCTCAATCTCCAGCCCCTCTCCTTTCCCCAGACGTGGAAGTGGGGGTGGGGGCTGAAAGTTCCAACACTTTAATTTCAGGTCGGTTTCCAGGGCAACCAGCCCTGATCCTTAGGGGCTTTCTAAAAGTTAGCTACATTCTCAGGACACAAAATGAGATAAATAGGAAAGCAATAGCCAAAGGATCAATAACCAGTGGTTACCCCAAATCCAAATTCACATGAGTCATGATCAGAGAATTAATTCTTACAAATGTTTTTCTCCTGCTAATCTGAATTTGAAAAAGAAATGTGAGAGTGAAATTTTACCTTCCTTTCTTGATTGAGCACTATAGGCAGAGATCTGGGAGAGCTGACTTTGGTAAGAATGCTTACCCTTCACCAGTTTCTGTCAGATTTCCAGGATCCCACCTGCAGGTTCTGGGGCAAGTGGTATGTCTCAGGGGGTCCCATCTGAACTGCCAAAAGTTTAGAGGAGGAAAAATAACTTTCTACCCTTCTGAATTCTTGGTTGAAACACTCTATAATAAAAGACAGATTAAGAAGGGAAAACCACAGTTTGTTAATATGTAGACCTCATGTATACATGCGAGATTCCCAGGGAAACTCCCAAGTAACTCCCCGAGACAGCCCAAGCCACCATCTTAAATACCTTCTTTAGCTAAAGACAAAAGAAAGATGTTGGGGTACAATGGGGAGACCAGTTCTGGGAGGCTATCAGGAAAAGCATGGTAAACAAGGGGAAGGTTTGTTTTATAGACTTAAGTGGCTGCTTTCTCTGTTGATAAGATCTTCTTGTGATTTAGAGTCATCCTTCTTTCTCTTCCTGGTATGGAGAGACATTTATAAAGGCACCAAAAAAATCAGATTTTTTTGGGTAAATGTAAATGTCCCTTATGAAAAGACAACTTGTACTCTGTTCTCAGAGCTTCTCCTGTGTCTGCTGTTTCTTAAACATTATCAGCTCAAAAGAATCCTTAGGCCAAAGAGACATATTTTGGGATGGCGTATTCTACTACCTTTTACCCAACAGCCAAAGACCACAAGTAGCACACCTATTGTTGAACGAAGTTGAGTTTATTGGTTCTTGTTGCAACAAGGGAGGCTGCACACCACAGGGCAGTCCAGTAAAAAGGGGTTTGGAGGGGCTCGTATAGATGGGATTTGGTCTTGTGTTAGGTGATTTGGGGGAAGGTCATAAGGTGGGATCAGTCCTATTATCTAAATATGATCTAGGAGGTGGGAGGAATGGAGAGAGGTTAAAGCTATAATGGGAAAGAAATAGCACTCACTCCCTGTTATCTGGAACGTTTGGTCATCTTTGCCGTTTTTGGTGTCCTTGTTCTTGCTTGCCATGCTCGAACACGGGAGGGAGTGGTCTTGTTTGTGTCAGGCTCCATCATGGTCACAGAGTGACCTCAACTGATGATAGCATTCTGTAAATTGTTTATGTTGCATTGGAAAACATGATGGCCTCGCTGAGTGCCAGGCTGGCTCCCAGCTGTGGGCTGTCAGCGTCAGCTTTTTCCTCTCTCTTGACCCAAGGAAGTGCCCTCCAGTGGTCTCCCACCAGAGCAGACAGTGCTGGGCGTTCTCAGGGTACTTATCTTCCCAGCCTACAAGCATCAACAAGGAGCTATGCCCTTCCTAACCCCATGCTAGGAATCTGGGACATTACCCAGGACATGGCCTCCCTTCCATGTCTTCCGATCTGCCCTCCCCTCTGCCTGGAATATTCTTTTCTCATTGCCATTCCTTGCACTAATTTTCCAGGTGCAGCTCCTGGGCCACCTCCTTCCTGGACTGGTTGTGAAAATATTGGAAATGCTTCCATACCGTTTGGCACATCACTTTTGCCCTGAGCCTTGAGGCTGACCCATGTCACTCCTTTGGGATCCCAGTTCAGCCCCAGGACCATGGGCACCCATTTTGATAGGTCTCTGTTTTTGCCTTGTCTTCCATGCTTTACAGACCACCCCCGGGTCTCTTTGCTCACTGCCACAGAATTACGTTAAACTCTCACAGCACATATTTCTTGTTCCATTTTATTTTATTTTGTTTTATTTTTTTTAAGATTTTATTCATTTATTTGACAGAGAGGGACACAACGAGAGAGGGAACACAAGCAGGGGGAGTGAGAGAGGGAGAGGGAGAAGCAGGCTTCCCGCAGAGCAGGGAGCCCAATGCGGGGCTCGATCCCAGGACCCTGAGATCATGACCTGAGCTGAAGGCAGACGCTTAAGGACTGAGCCACCCAGGCACCCCTCTTGTTCCATTTTAAATCAGTTTTGTGAACGCCTATCTCTCTCAGGTAGCCAGGACTATGTGTATGTGACATTTATTTTCTGAGTTTTACAATGATACCTGATATAGGGAAGGTCTTAGCCGCTGTCTGTTATATATTGAGCCAAATTGGTCCCCTGACCTCCAGGCACTTATGATCCAGGCAGTTTGGTTTGGGGACAAAATTGTAAATTTTTATTTACTTTCTTTTTTCTTTTTCTTTCTTATTATATAATTGATAAATATTCACTGTAGAAAAAATAGCTAAACAATAATTTATGTCCTCTCGAATCCCATACCTTGGAGACAAATGCCATTAACATGGTAGTGTTGATTTTTCCAGACTATTTCCAGATGCACAGAGAAACATGAGATTATACTTTGAGGCTCTTTTGACAAATGTTATTTTACTTAAAATATCATGAACAGATTTCCATATCAATAAATATAGACCCACACCACCAATAGCCAATTGCACGTATGTATTAAACAATGATGACTGTGGGGATTTTAAAGTCTGACAGTTTTCCTGCTGATAGTATTAACTCGACATCATTGGTATTGTGGGTGCTTAAAAAGATTAAGTAATGCCACAGAGAACAGGAAGAGCAGAAGCTTTTATTTAGATTCGGGGCAGCAGGGTGGGGGGGCCGGCGGTGCATACCCACAGAGGAGTTGAAATTTAGGTACTTATTGATATTTTAAGCAGATGTCACTGTGATGAGATCTGTACTGTACACAAAACCTTTCTGCTGAAAGGGAATTTTTGAAAATCTTGGGAAGCTCTCTGTTCCATTTAAGACAAAAGTTATCTTATAGGGAGGGTATGGCCCATTCTAGGGAATCTACAAATTAAACCAATGTAAATTAAGCTTCCATTTCCAGTCACTTGCCCCAGATTGAACCCAATTGGCTCCTGCATTCCAATAGTTATTGATTCCTAGAAGGAAATTTATTTCCAGATTACTTTGGAAATTATAATCATCTATCCTAATAGAAGGAAACTCTTAGGGAAGGAAAGGTGGGCCTATCAGGGAAAATGTCTACAGAAGAAAAAATAAAGTATTGTCCATATTTTACATCTGTAGATAATGGGCAATACCTTACAGAAAAAAAGGCTTTCTTGGGATCACCCAGAGAAATTGGAGGCATGGCTGTTATCTGTGTATTCAGGAGTCTTCCTGTAGCAGATGTGTTAGCATTTGTCAGCCCAGCATCTCTTGACATCTACTCCTCCCCCAGTGGAGCTAACGGTCCCAAGTTCCCATCCCCCCAGCACTGCGGTGGCCGTGGGGCCAAGGCTGGAAGAGGAGAGCATGCGCAGGCTGACCTCTAGCACTCATGGATGGTTCTGCGGTGGCATCTCGCCCCGGCAGGATCAACAGGAGTCCTTTTGAGAGACCTGATCCAGACATTCGGAGAGAGACAGGGATTTTGGACACGAGGGATCTGGTGATCTTGGGGTGTCTAGGGACCATCCCGTGGAAAAAGCCCGTTTAAGGGTGAAGCCCACACGGCAGAAAGTTTCTCACTGTTTGAACTCTGGAATGCATCGCTGTGTGACAACAGCTGTGACTTCCCACTTCTAATCCTGTTTCAATTTAAACTCTTTCGAGTTGAGGATCTGTCACTTGCAATGAAAGGAGTCTACTATACCTCCCTGGAATCACATAAACAAACTCCCATGAGTAAGAAGAGAACGCACTGTTAAGTTCAGTTCCCACCTACATGGAAACCCTCTTTATTACTCAGTGACTGTCAGCTCCTCCTTGGACATGCTGCAAGGCTCCCATCGCATTGCCGGATACCTCTGGCTCCTTTAAAATTTCTTTCATGTTGAACTTGTAACAGCCTTCCCCCAAATTACACCCATTGGTGTTAATTCTATGTTGGGCTCACACAGAAAATAGTCTAGGCTCCTTTTCACATGGTAGCATTTTAAATATCTGAAAACACTAACAATTTTCTTCTTCGGTCCAAATAGGGCCAGTTTCTTTATCTACTCACAGGAGATGGTTTTTAGACTCTTCCTAATCTTGATGTCCTCTTCAGAAAATATGACATTTTAGTAACGATCCCTTTACAATATATTGCCTAGAACGAAACAATTGTTTGACTAGTTTGGAGAACAGTACATCTATTGTTTCCTTTATTCTAGGTACTGTCGCTCCATAAATACACTTACACATGATTTGCAACCAAACTGCCTTATCCTAGGACATCCTAAATTAAACTTTGGGCTTCAGGATAATTTTTAAAAATCCACAGCAAGTACAAAATATCATACTTAGGACAATAAAATAAATAAATAAAATGTGATAATAATAATAGCTAATGTTGAATGAGTTATTATATGCTAGGCATTTTATAGCATTATATTATTATTATTATGTCTCACAAAACCCCATAAGGTGGGTTTTAAGATTATCCCTATTAGGCAGATGGGAAAACTGTAGCTTTGGTTAGAGAGGTTAGGTCGCTTCCCTGAAGTCCCACAGCTGGCTCAGGGTAAGGTTAGTATCTAAGTCTGACTCTCAAAACTAGCTCTTGGGAATTCAAGAGCAATGTTTTCAATAGAAACTAGCTGGATGGTTATGGTAAACTGTCACTGTGCCAACCGAAGTATTATTTATGGGAATTTCAGCTTGTTGTTGTTGCTGCCTTTTTTTTTTTCTACTTCTGCTGCTTCTTAAATGCAAAATTGTGTTCTGTGAATCCTTGAATATGGATTTATAATGGAGGGCAGGGGGCGGGGAGGTAGAACAATTCTGAAAAAAGCCTTTAAGATTAAATACATAGTAAAGACGAAGAGTTGTGAAGAACAAAATTCAAGTTGGTGGGACAAAATTTGAAAATGTATGAAGAACAAAATTACAAAGTCAGTGGAAAGAGTGAGCTGTAGGGCATGGAAACCACAGGGAAGAATCTGAAACATGGGCAGCGGCGTGGTGGTAAGACCTGGCTTAGAACAGACCCATTTGATTTCCTGGAAAGAAAAGATGGTTGAGGTAAGACAGGGTTTATCTTATTTTCCAGGCCAGGACCCTGAGAGGGTGAGGCAGGTGGCCACAAAGTCAGGGAGAGGGTCAGTTTCAAAGCTGGAGTCTGGTAGATCCTCAAAGGGATCTGGGATTTGGGCTGGTTTGCAGCATTCCCCGGCCATGTGGGACATAGAGCGAAGGTTTTCTAGAATGCTTCACAGAGCCCGAAGGGTAAGAGAAGGTGAACTATATTTGTGAGCTCTAGCAACAGTTCCCAACTCCTACCTTTGAAACCAACATAAACTGGGAGTAAGAGGGCTCAGGCAGAAAGACAAACATCGCTTGGAGGATACTGCTCAAAGCAGCCTCAAGACGCACAGCTTGGGTGTTACTGGAAAGAACCAAGGTTGGGACTTTCAAATGCAAGGATGGGCAATTGAGGACCCACGCTGCACACTATTCGCTATCTCTGCATAGTCCTAGGTTGATCTGAGAGATTTTAAGACCTATGGGACGAGGCTATCCTTGTATGTCTGTAGACACTGAGAGAGGGACCGAGGAACACAGGAAGTCAGCCAATAAGATTTGAAATAGCTCTCCTGTTTATTTTCTCCCCCAAACGAGATGAATCAGACTTCTGTAAACAATGAGTCATATACAATGGTAAGAAAAAAATGCAAAGGATATAAAAAAGAGTTGGTTGAGAACTCATAAGTAAATAGGGGTTGCGTCTGAGGGTGAAATGAAGGAAATGTTTGAAGCAGGATTCGGAATGTATCTTACCCATGGACCTGAAGTTTTATAAATTGGATCTGTCGCATGTTGCAAGATGGAGGAAGACAGGGATCTGTTAAAAGTCACAGTGCAAATGCTGGATTCTCCAACTCGAAAGGGCCACATCTGCTCCGGTGAACACAGATCAATTGTCATGCCTTTCTTCGGCTGCTCTTATGAAATGCTTACAATGTGTCACAAAGCTCTCAAACAAATAAGATTTACATTGGTTTAATAAGCATTTTGGCTAATAATAAGTTTGCCCTGCATACACTGCCTAGCAGAGTATATTTAAAAGGTACAGAATAATCTCTTAATATATGTGATTTTGAAAAAAGCTTTTAGAACATACTTGTCTTTTTTCTGCTGAGCACTAGGTGGAGCTCTCATCTAAATTAAGTAAAAGCATTGTCTAAGCAAAAGAGAAGGAAGCTACTTTTTTTTTGTTTGGAATTTTTAGTTATTCAGTCTCTGTGGCGCAAAAGACTTCTTTCTCTTTTTTTAAGATTTTATTTATTTGGGGCACCAGGACCCCAGGATCATGACCTGAGTGGAAGGCAGATGCTTAATGACTGAGCCACCCAGGTCCCCCCACAAATTTTCTTTTTTCCTTCATTTTTTTTTTTTTTTTTTAGTAATCTCTACACACAACGGGCTCAAACTCACATCTTTGAGATCAAGAATCGCATGCTCTTCTGACTGAGTCGCTAGAAGCCCCCAAAATTTTCTTGATGAACTGGTACACAGTGCTCTCCAGTGTAATGGTCAGAAAATCAAAAGTGATATGAAACAGCAATTAGATTCCACTTTTCTAATTATCTTGGCATTGTTCCTGCTGACTTCCATGTTTCCAGATTTATCTGCTTTTAAGAATTAGCTAAAAAGTCATTACCATTTATTTAAAAAAAAACCTTTAAACATTTTAAAAATATTTATTATTATTATTATATTTTAGGTAGGCTCCACAGCCAGTGTGAAGCCCAGCGTAGGGCTTGAACTCTTGACCCCGAGATCAAGACCTGAGCTGAGATCCAGAGAGGGACACTTAACTGACTGAGCCCTCCTGGCACCTCATAAAAAAACAAAAAAACAAAAAAAAAACCCCTTTTTAATTTTTTTTAAATTAAATTAAATTGTTTTAAATGAAAGAGAAAACTTTTATTGTGTAAGTCACCGAACTTTAGCATTATTTGTTAGCCCTCCCTCCCATACATTCATTTTATTTTATTTTTTAAAAGATTATTTATTATGTATATATAGAGAGAGCGCATGCATGCAGGCGGGAGGGGCAAAGGGAGAGCGAGAGAGAGTCTTGAGCAAACGTCACACAGAGCGCAGAGCCTGACGCAGGGCTCGATCTAATGACCCTGAGATCACCACCTGACCTGAAACCAAGAGTTGGTCACTTAACCGATTGTGCCACCCAGGTGCCCCTCAGACATTCATTTTATTTTTTTTATTTTTATTTATTTATTTTTTTAAGACTTTATTTGAGAGAGAGAATGAGAGAGAGAGAGAGCACATGAGAGGGGGGAAGGTCAGAGGGAGAAGCAGACTCCCTGCTGAGCAGGGAGCCCAATGTGGGACTCGATCCCGGGACTCCAGGATCATGACCTGAGCCGAAGGCAGTCGCTTAACCAACTGAGCCACCCAGGTGCCCCCAGACATTCATTTTAAAGCTGAGGTGCCCAAGGCTTCATCGACACACACTTCCTGAGGATCCTATCCCAATTTATGACTTTCAATACCATCTACCCTCTGCTGACTTGCAAACATTGATCTCCAGCCCATGCCTCTCTCCTGAACCCCAGGCTGGTTGCCTGGTTAACCATTAACCAGTTGTCTGGTTAACAACTCCACCCGGATGTTCCTAGACATCTCAAACTCCTCTTGTCCAAAATGGGACACCTGGTTTTCCTCCCCAGACGTGCTCCCCCTGTTTGGGTTGAAGACAGCTCCATCCTTCTAGTGGTGCAGACCAACCCTCTCCGTCACACCCACGTTGAATCCAATAGGAGTTTCTGTGTTCACAATGTCTTCACCATGTGGCCACTTCCCACCTCTGTAAATGCCACCTGCCCTAAGCCAGCGACCTCTTTTTTCTGAAGGGCTGCAGTAGCCTGCTAGCTAGCTGGTCTCTGTTTCCTTCTTCCCCTCTTCCTCTTTTTACTTTAAAGTTACTTTAAACAACTTTAGCAGTTAGTAGTAACAGAAACAACCGTATCACAGAATATTCTATATTCCAATTTTGGTTTTAGAGAAAAAAAATAGTTTTTTTAAAGAAAGTTAGAAGTGTTTCGGCAAAGTTCCTACGAGGTTATGAGTGTGTGTGTCAGACTAGCTGCTGCCTCTTGGAAGAGAAGGGGGTCACAGTGCTTGCGGAGAAAGCAGCGTTCATGTTTGCACGGACACTTCTCCTTTATTGGTTTTTGCTTTTGTGCATTTCAAATGGTTTTGCTTGCTCCGTTGTTCTCTCTCTCCCTTTTTTAAAAAATTCTTTTTTGTTTTGCAGCTCAGGTTCTAGATGCTGGTTGGGAGCCTTGTGACACCATTTCTGTCTCAGCTAAGGTCTCATCAATAATGCCACCTCCTGGGGCACCTGGGTGGCTCAGTCAGTTAAGCGCCTGACTCTTGATTTCAGCTCAGGTCATGATCTCAGGGTCGTGGGATCAAGCCCCTCGTTGTTAGTTTCTGTGCTCTGTGGGGAGTCTGCTTCTTTCCTTCTCTCTCTCCCTCTGCCCCCACACCCCCCAGCACTCTCTCTCCCTCTCAAGTAAAAAATCTTAAAAAAAACCAAACTAACTAATGCCACCTCCTTCCCAGCTCTGGCCTTAACCATCTGACTACCTTCTCTCTCACTTCGCCCCTCTGGGTCTCTAACACTTCAGCCAACTTGAATCACTCCTTGTTCCCCTCATATGTGCCATGTTTTCTTCCCTATGGGACAAGATCTGTCCAGAACATTTTCACCACCTTTATACCCATTTCTTCCACCTCCACAGAACCTAATCATCATCATCGTAGACACTTGCTGAGCACTCACCATATGCCAGGCACTGCATGAGCACATACAGGCCTTGTACCAGTGAATCTCACACTGTGGAAGGGACACACTCTTGTTATATTAGCCCTGTCATCCTGAGGAGGGGTGCTCTGCCCGGACCCCCTCAGATCCCTTTCCAGCTCTGCGTGCTTGCCCTCCTACCCAGCATCTGCAGACTTGTCTGATACAGCTCACCCTGCAACTTTCTGAAGATTGCCTCTTGCCAGCAGGTGAAGGGAGTCCAAAGGGTCTGGGAGCTTGGGGTGTCCTCCTTCCCCCAGTGACTAATGATAGAGGGACTGGTGTGGAAATACCAGCCTCCCCTACCTCCCCCCCCCCATTCCTTTGCCTCCGGGCAGGAGACACTAGAAAGGGTGATCCCGGCTCTAGGGCTCTCCACAGAATCAGACTGAGTTGGCTTCCTGCCCTTCTCTATCTTGCTTCTCTACTCCCTCACCTTTCCTCCTGGAAACACTTCTCTGATAAATCACCTCCTCCTGAATCTTTGGTTCATGATCTGGGTCTGGGGGAACTTGACCTAAGACTCTAGCCTGGCTAACACAAGATCAGTTCACATTCAAACCCAAGCAGTCAGATCTAACTCCAGGCGGATTTGAGACTCCTAATCCCTCCATTATGCTGCCTGTCATGTGGGTGTGATGATTCTGTTTCAGTGTCTTGTTCCTAGCATTCCACTGAAAAGTTACCAGAAGATGTTGGAGCAGTATCTTTTTTTTTTTTTTTTAATGATTTTATTTATTTAACTTAGAGAGAGAGAGAGCACAAGCAGAGGGAGGGACAGAGGCAGAGGGAGAAGCAGACTCCCCACTGAGCAGGGAGCCCGATGCGTGGCTCGATCCCAGGACCCCGGGATCATGACCTGAGCCAAAGGCAGACGCCTAACGACTGAGCCACCCAGGCGCCCCTGTTCTACTCATTCTTATTTCCCAGTAATGGGCACAGTGTCTAAAAGGTGCTCAATCTTTTGGGATGTAATTCTGTAGTACAAAAAACTAGATTTAGAACCATGGTTCTCAAATGCCATTTGCATAAGAAGCCGCTGGGGGTGTATTTTAACAAGTGTCCCAAGTGATTCTGATGCAGGTGATTCTTGATCCATCATTAATAGTTTGAAAAGCACTAGTTTATAAGGTCCAAATACTCCATAATAACCAAGGAACATTTGTGTTATAAATGCTTATTATATAGCATCTACTTTGTGCTTGGCGCCATTGTAAGAAAATTAAAAATTTAAAAATAAAAACTTACGTAATCCATATCACAATCTTATGAGATGAAGAGTGTTATTACTCCAATTTTTACAAATTAGAAAACCAAGGCAAAAACAAATGCTAAGGAACTTGCCCCATCACCTATCGCTGGTAAGGATTTGGACCAGGCATTCAGGCTCCAGAGGCTGTGCTCTTAACTGCTACCCCATACCACCCTTTCCACCGATATGTGTAAGCAAACCCACATCATTCCCAGCTTGCTTTCTGCTGAGCCCTACCAAGGAGGCTGAAAGGAAAAGAGGACCACGTGACTGCATGAAACACACGGGAAATACTTTATTAGCTCCCAGATGGAGAATAGGGTAGAGTAAAAATGTTTCAATAGTAATCCACGGCTCTTCTCAATGAGCCCACTCGGGCACTCGTGGCCCCCCAGTCGTGGTAGCGCCGGTAGTCCCCCGGTCTCAGCAGGTACTGCCGCCCCCGGTAGTTGGGCAGCTCGTAGAGGATCCAGCTGCCCTCCAGCACGTGGAAGGAGTGGATCTCAGTGAAGTGGAAGCGGTCATGAAGCGAGGAGCAGTCCTCCGTGATCTCTACCATCTGGCCTCTGTAGTCCTCTTGCTCGTAAATCCTGATCCTGTGGGAGCTGGTCTGTGGGTTTGGCAATCAGCAGATGAGGAAAAATCAGAAAACCTAGCTCTTCACAACCAGCCACACACCCCACCAGGGGGAATGGGCATCTCTTTATCTTTTCTATATCAAAGGTGACCAAATTAAAGGAGACTACCAATACCATGGCTGCTGTGTACAGTTGGGTAGGTTGTATACTGCAAAACTAAAAAAAAAAAACCCCACCATTCACATAGACCATGATATGGATGAATATGTGAATGGTGCTCCCTAGGGTTTTTTGGGAGGGCACAACCTTTATGAAGCATACACACTGGATCCATTTACTACCATTCTTAAGTAACAATTTGCATATAATTGTTTTGCTCTATCCTTCATAGACTTTTGGTGGTCTGGGGTTCTCCTTGGATGATATAAAAATAATTAGATATTAAAATAAAAAGACAAACATATCCCTAGCAAAAGGCGTTATTTTGAATCTTGAGAGCGTTAGAAGAGGCGAGGGAGAAAGGAAGTCAGATTGCTTTCCGGAAAGCGAGGCACAGAGGCTCTGGGGCGGTTCCTTAGTCTCTTCTGCTTTAAGCCCTGCTACTCTAACATCCTGGAAAGCAAGAGCCATCACAGAGATGAGGTCTCTGTTCTCAGCTCTAACGTATGCGCAAAACAGTTTTAGGTCATTAATAAAAAGGGAAGCTCAAGATCATGAAGGAGGCCTGCGCAGGACCAAGGGAGTATACAACCTTTAGAAAAATGGAAAGTTAGGCTGTTTGTCCTGAGCAAATCCTGCCTGTCTTTCCTTGAGCGCTTGCTCTTCTTTGATCTGCCTTCCCAGAGGGTGCCGAGTGTCTCAATGTCTTCCTGCTCCCACCACTGAGCGCTCTTTAGAAGTTCTCACAAGCAGTCGTCCTGCAGTGTGAAAGACTGCTAATAAGGTATCTCCCACGGTTGGGAAAGGACCCACATGTACATCATTTAATTTGGCCTTCACAGCAGCCCGGAGCACGTGGAGCAACCATTCTAGCCTTTTCTTCTTTTACGAGAAACTAATGGACTGGAGCTTTAAGTCTGTAATTAGAAAAGTCCGGACGGGGAAGGAGAAGCCCGGATTCTCAGGCTCCTCATGCTCATCTGGGTCCATCAAGGCATTACATCCCCTGAGGGGGTTTCACACTTCGCAGAAGTGGTACATTTTCCAGGGGACTGTGTCATAGATTAGAGAATCCCCAACTGTGGGATTTCAGGCTGCTGGGGCTTGATTTGGGGAACAGTGGGTTCTGCAGAAGCTGCCAGAATCACCTTGCTGGTTACTTGTTCTGACTGAACAAAAACCGGAACTTGATGTTCATCATCATAATAGTTAATATTCAGGGGAAGTGGTAGCTCGCCTTGTGCTAGGTACCCTCCTTTCATCCTTATTCCAACCCTATGAATTAGCTACTTTTATTGGCCCCATTTTACAGATGAGGAGAGAGAGAAACAGCCCAAGGAACTAGCCCCAGGCCACCTGATGAACCGGTATCAACACGCTGCTCATTCCTCACCTGGGCCGTGGACCCCGGGAATTACTGCATTTCTTTTCCCCGGTAGAGGTGAGTTGAATTTTAGCAAAGCAAAATAAACTTTTAAATTAAAAGCATTGCACCACATTCTCAGTGTTAGAAAACCCTAGAGATATTCACAAAGGAAAGGAGAACATAGTTAGAGCCAGCAACAGAAGGCGGCCACCCCGTAGTCTGAATGCCACATCTGGAGCGCCGGGGTGGCGGGAGGGCCCAGCAGGAGCCGGGGAGCCAGACTCACGTGGGGGATGAGGCGGCAGGAGCGGACCGAGTCGCTGAGGCCCAGCCACTGCTGGTAGTCGGGGTAGTCCCCACGCCGCAGGAAGTACTGGCTGCCCGCATAGTTGGGCTGCTCATACAGCATCCAGCAGCCGCTGTCCACCCGCACCGAGTTGCAGCGGCTGAAGTAGGGCTGCAGGTTCGGGTGGTCACTGCTGCACTCGTAGTGGCGGCCCTGGAAGCCGCGGTCCTCGTAGAAAGTGATCTGCAAGGCAAGGGAGGGAAAGGCTCAGAGGCCTGGCCCCCAGCCCCGGCGTGCGCGGCCCCCTCCCGGCCTGCGGCTGCGCTGGGCTCACCTTCCCCATGGCTGGTGGATGGAGGTCAGTGATGGGCCGCCCTGGCGCGCGCGACTATATAGCAGGAGGGTTGCTGCGTTGGCAGGAACAGCACAAAAGGGGCCCGCGGGGTGAGGAGGGGATTTTCTCTCTCTCTTTTTCTATATAATTACGGCGGGGGTGGGGTGGGGGACTTATTGTATGTTTTCTCTTAGACTCTCCAGTGTTTTCGAATTGATGACCCGCGTTAAAACTGTCACTTGGTGCCTCTGGGGCCTTTAAATGAAGCCTATTTAGGAATTTGGAACTGAGCAAAAGCCCTTAACTGAGTTAATAATTGCAATGAAATATTTTAGTTTCTTTTTAAAGTTCAAGACGATCTCCTTTTGAGTAACAGAGCCGGGTAGTGACTGAGTCTGAGGTCAGAATGGACCCCAGCATGAGACGTTTCCATTTGAGAGCATTTTCTTGGTGTGAGAATCTGGAGCATGGGGAAGAACCTGCCTTCTCCGTAGTACGTTTAAAGCAAGATGGGATTTGCCTGTAAGAGGAAGGACCTCTCCATGACCCTACGGGCTGACAAGTGGGTACCGCAGATACTGTTAACACTTGAGGAAGGGTGATGGGGCGTTGGCCCTTGAGGAAGCCGGGTTTAGGCACCGGCTTCCACTCTGCTCCCTGGAGACGGGGCTGGACCAGGGTCCTCTCCAGGGCCTCAGCTGGGGTGCCTCTCACTGCACAGGCGTGGAGACCCACTTTTGAAATTCATGAGGTGACTCACTGGTGGTTCCAACTCACAGGGTAACTTTCTTTTTAAGTTTTGCAAACTAAGTGCTAAGATTAGTTCTATCTGCTGATAAATACAAGTTAACATGCAAATGTAACAAATTTAAAATCCTACAATCTTACAGAGCATCTGCCTTTTCTCCCTTTCCCAGCCCTGGGCAAGCCCTGCTTGCTCTGTAGTTAAGGCTCTGACTCCAGGAGCTGGAGTCCGCCTTCCTCCCCCAAGACCCTACCTCCATCCCCAGCAGCTCCTGATGCTCAGCTCTCTTTAGAGCAGAGTTTCTCAGCCTCACACTATTTTGACATTTGGGGTCAAAAAATTCTGTTGTGGGTGGTTGTCCTGTGCATTTAAGGATGTTTAGCAGCATCCCTGGTGTCAACCACAAGATGTTAATAGCATTAGTCTCCTATTTGTGACAACCAAAAATGTTTCCAGACATTGGAAATGTTCCCTGGGGGAGCAAAATCAACACTGGTTGAAAACCACTGCTTCAGAAGAAGCAGTTCCTCAACTTGAAACAACCTGATACACTATTTCATTATTTAGTTTGGATTACCAAACATTATGTATGGTAGTATGTTATCAGACCATGGTTTATAATATATATAAAAAAAGACACAAATGAAATGTCCAAAATAGGGCATTAATTAGATAACTTATAGAACATCTGTTTGATGAGATATTATGCAGCTACCAAAAATCATGTTTGCAAAGAATTTATTTAAGTATATGGAAAATGCTTACCATATGTTAAATTTCTTTTTAAGTAAGTATATTACACACTGAGAAGTATTGCTGAAGGAAAGAAGATATAAATAAATGGAAATACATTTTATGTTTATGGGTTGGAAGACTCAATATTGTTCAGATATTAATCCTACACAAAGTGATCTACAATTCAATGCAGTCCTTATCAAAATTCTAATAATTTTTATGTAGAAATAAAAAAAAAATCCCTCCTAAAATTCACATAGAATCTCAAGGGACCCTAAATCCCCAAAACAATCTTGAAAAAGAAGAACAGAACTGGAGAACTTGAACTTTCTGATTTCAAAACATACTACAAAGCCACACGGATCAAAACAGTGTGGTACTAGCATAACAATAGACATATCGACCAATGGAAGAGAACAGAAAAACCCAGAAACAAACCCTCACATATATGGTTAACTGATTTTTGACAAGGTTGGCAGGACCATTCAATGGGAAAAGGACAGTCTTTTTAACAAATGGTACTGGGAAAAATGAATATCCACACGCAAAAGAATGAAGTTAGACTCCTACCTCACACCATATACAAAAACTAACTCAAAATGGATTAAAGACCTAAAGACCTAAAACCATAAACTCTTAGAAGGAAACAGAGGGGAAAAAGTTTCATGACACTAAATTTGGCAATGATTTCTTGGATATGACACTAAAGCATAGACAATAGGTAAATTGGACTTCATCAAAATAAAAACTCTGCGACAAAGGAGACTATCAGCAGAGTGAAAGGCCATGGAATGTAAGAAAATATTTGCAAATCATAAATATCTGATAAGGCAGTTGTATCCAAAGTATATAAAGAACTCCTATAATCCAGCAACAGGAAGCACAAAGCAAAAAAAACCCAACCAACCAAACAAAAACAAACCCAATTTTTAATACAAGGACAGGAATAGACATTTTTCCAAGGAAGATAAACAAATGGGCAATAGTCATATAAAAAGATGCTTAACATCACTAATCACTGGAGAAATGCAATCAAAATTACAATGAGATACTACTTCATCCCTGTAAGGATGGCTATTATAAAACACAAAAATAAAATAGAAAATAACAAGTGTTAGGGAAGATGTGGAAAAATTAGAAATGTTGTGCATTGCTGGTGGGAACGTGAAATGTTGCAGCCACTGTGGAAGACTGGAAGTTCTTCAAAAAGTGAAACATCAAATTACCAGATGATCCAGCAATTTCCCTTCTATGCATATACCCAATATAATTGAAAGCAGGGACTCAAGCAGATATTTGTACACCAGTGTTCATAGCATTATTCACAAGAACCCAAAGATGGAAGCAACCCAAATGTGTATTGAGGGATGAATGGATGCAAAATATGTGGTAGATGCATAGAATGGAATATGATTCAGCCTTAAAAAGGAATTAAATTCTGAGAAATGCCACAACATGGACCAGTCTTGAGAGCACCATGCTAAGTGAAATGAGCCAGGCAGGATGAATACTGTATGATTCCATTTATTTGAGGTACATATAGGAGTCAGATTCGTGGAGACAGAGAGTGGAATGGTGGTTACCAGGGGCTATTGGGAGGTGGGGGGTGGGGACTTAGTGATGAATGAGTGCCGAGTTTCAGTTTGGGATGATGACAAAGTTCTGGAGATGAATGCTGCTGATGGTAGCACGGCAACGTGAATGTGCTTTATGCCACCGAATTGAATACTTAAAGATGGTTATAATGGTAAATTTTATGTTATGTGTATTTTACCACAATTTAAAACATTTTCCATGAACAAAAAGAAAAGAATACATCTATGTCAATTTTATCAATATTAACTTCTTGATTTCAATAATTCTAACGAGGCTGTATGAAAACAGTAAAATGGGGTGAATACTAGGGATTAGAAGGGAATTAAGCAGCATTTACAACAGTTTATTTTAAGGTACTTATAGTCCTCTTACTTTATAATAGGAAATAAAGCAATAATAAATATAATTTAATGTCTTAAATATTTTTTTATTGGTTCCTTTCCCTCCTTGGGCTTTCTCCCTCTTTCTCCCTTCACTCTTTCCATTCCATTACCTTATATCACCAAAGCTTACACTCAAGAACCTTGATAACATTTCAAGGTCTTCTTTAATCCTGGTAATCTGTGCTCTGTGTTGTAGGCACAGATCGCTGGGTGCTCGTCTTCACCCAGCCTTCCTTGTATGCTGCCAGGGATACCGACCTGCTACAGGACCATGCAGATGCTCAATATGGTGGGAGACAGACAAAACCTGGGGCCCTGATGACATTGCTGAGCTGCTGAATCAACCATCCCTAAATCCTGTGCCATCCCAATACTTCTGTCACATGAGCTAGTAGATTTCTGTATCGCTTGTCCTTTTGATATGGAGCTTCTGCTACTTCCAGTCTAGTGTTCCTGTAGCAATTCAGATTCATTTTTGGCTGAGAGATGAGGTTGAATTTTTTTTTAAGATTTTATTTATTTATTTAAGAGAGAGAGCAGCGGCAGGGGGAGGGGCAGAGGGAGAGGGAGAAGCAGGCTCCCCACTGAGCAGGGAGCCTGATGCGGGACTCGATCCCAGGACCCTGGATCATGACCTGAGCCGAAGGCAGACGCTTAACTGACGGAGCCACCCAGGCGCCCCGAGATGAGGTTGAATTTTGATCAAGGTTTAGAGAATGAGCTGCTCACCAGAGGGAAGGTGGAGAAGGGTAATTCAAGGCATGGAAACAATGTGAGCAAAGGCAAAGAGACGTGAAAATGCTTGGTGTGCTGGGAGGACTCAGGTGGGTCAGAGCGTCGATAGGAGAGGGAGTGGATGGGTTGGGGCTAGGTTCTTGTAAGAAGAATTTTCCCTCGTGGACAGTGGAGAAATATCGAAGGTTTTTAAGCAGGGAAATGACTTGATCAGATCAGTCTTTGAACATACACACCCTCTTCCTTTCTAAAATTCTAGCAATGAGAGCACAAGACAGAACAGAAAGTGGAAGAATCAATGTAATTGAATATCGTGCCCTACTGCCCTATAGCCTTATGTGTATAGTGTGCTAACACTCCTGCACACTCATATACTGTACGTACAAGTACAAGCTTATGTACGTTTATTTAACTGTGGGGGGGGGGATGTGCATAGATACAGATAGAGAGAATGAAGCTTTGGGTTATCCTATTTATTTAATTCAATTCCTGCTTGGTCTTATGCAATGACCTCATGGTAAGAATCAGTAAGCTAGTGCTGTCAGTACTTTGACAAGAATCTTTCTGATTCCACAATGGAAAATCAGTGATCTCTGAGCTGTGGTTCTAGCTTCTGATGCCACCTCCATTATTAATTGTTTGACATTAGAATTGGACTTCAGCTTACCTTACATAAAATGAGTTATCTAAGTTATAGATGCTCTCCAGGTCTAAAATATGTTAAAAATCAAATGACTTCATTGTTCTATAGTGCCTGATTTCCTTCCTTCCTCTTTACCTCCTTCTCTTTCTTTCTTTTTCTCCTGGTTCTTCTTCTTTTTTTTTTTGCATTTTTCAATAGGAATTTCTTTGAATACAGTACTCAACAATCACCTCAGAAAAAGTCACATATACTCTGTATTAGCTAGAAATGTGTGTTGAACTATAAATAACAGAACAACCAATTACAGTGGCATAAATGAATTTGGGTTTATTTTACTCCCATTACACAAATTGTGAAGGTCAAACATTGCTGGCATTGTCCTTAGTAGTGAATGCACCATCTAATCTGTTGGGAGCCTGACTAGAACGAAAAGGTGGAGGAAGGACAAATTAGTTCTCTGCTTAAGCTAAGACATCCATCTTCTCTTGCCTTCAGATACCAGCGCTCCTGGTTCTCAGACCCTTGGACTTGGACTGAATTACACCACCAGCTTTCTTGGTTCTCCAGCTTGCAGATCATGGGACTTCTCAGACTCCATTGGTGAGGTAATACTTCTCATAAATCTCATATTATCTATATGTATCCTGTTGGTTCTGTTCTCTGGAGAGCCCTGACTGATAGACATTGGTTCGGGGGCTGGACCACCTCAAGGCTAGCATTTCTGAAACTCTGGCATTTCCATCACACTTGTCACCTCTTGGGTATAAAATGCCCGAAGAGGAGGGAATTGTGGCATCAGGGGGAGCTCCTCCCCTCCATCAGGAAAGCAAAAGTTTTTCCGGAACCATTTCTTCTCTCTTTCTCCACCAGCATTCCTCCACTTAGGTTTCCATGTCCAGGGAGTGTCATGTGACAGCCTCAGCACCGAGAGAGTCTACCAGAGATCTGTGAACTCAACTTGTACATACAGTTTAGGGGATTCGAAAACCTTCTGAAGCCCATTATGGAACCCAGCTTCAGAATCCCTGTTTTAATAACTGGGTCACTCTATCTCTGAACCTCAGCTTTGTAGAGCCTCACTCCTCAGAGAAAAACTGAAATCTAAACAGATTTTTAATAATCTGGTTTGAAGAAACATCTTGTTTAAACACCAGAGAATCAAATGAGATAATGTATTATAAAAGTGCTTCGCAAACTGTAAAGTTCTCCTTAATAGGAAGGCATGTTTTTATTGTGAGAGGCGTGCTTTATTTGTTCTGGGTCACACATCTCGGTTTCCACTTGCGTTGTGTGGGTTTGTGTATGTGTGTGTGTGAATAATAAAGTAAGAGGAGGACAAAAGAAAAACACAAGCAAACCAATGCCAGGAGCACACAGAAAATATTTTATTAGTTTCCAGACTGAGAAATGATGAGGAACTTATTTCAATAGTAATCCATGACTCTCCTCAAAGAGCCCACTCGGGCACTCGTGGCCCCCCAGTCACGGTAATGCCTATAGTCCCCCGGCCTCACCAGGTACTGTCGCCCCCGGTAGTTGGGCAGCTCGTAGAGGACCCAGGAGCCCTCCAGCACGTGGAGGGAGTGAAGCTCATTGAAGTGGAAGCGGTCCTGAAGAGAGGAGCAGTCCTCAGTGAACTCCATCATCTGGCCTCTGTAATCTTCCCTCTCATAGAGTCTGATTCTGTGAGAGCCAGCCTGGCCCATCCAGAGATGGAAAGAGGAGGAAAGCAAGACATGAAATGGTTGCAACACATTCATGCAGTCCAGCGCAAGCTATTTTGAAATATATGGTAAGCCTTAACTAATTTTCAATATTTATATATTCCCCATTTTCAAAGGCAGAGATTCAGTACCTTTTCAAGACCATGAAGCATGATAGAAAGAATTAAGAAGGAAATTCCACTCTATATATTTAAATATTTCCCAGGATGAAATACTAACCATGCTCACCATACCAGGGAGAACCTCAAACTTTTAACAGCTTATTACTATTTTTGCCATTTTGAAGAGATATTTTTAATTTTTCAAGCATGTGTGTTTGAACAGTAAAGTCAGTTTATGAAATGAATGACCTTGCATTAGGTTTAAGATAAATCTCGGAAAAATAACCAAGGACTTGGATATTTCTGTTTCTGTGGAAAGCAAAGTTAAACATCTTAAGTCTCTCAGACAATAATCGATTCTTGTCTAATAATTTAGGAATAGAATGAGGAAAAATGAGAAAGAAAAATCAGTTAAGGCCCAGGACTAATTTTTCAAAAACTTTAGCGTTTTAAAACATATTTGAAATATATGTGGCACAAAATTTCTCTGTGTTTCTCTCCATTGAGAGAAAGTGCTTTTATTTGTATAGGTGGGGTAAACCAAAATATGCAAGTGGGGAGCAAAAGAGAGAGAGGTCTTAAACAAATGGACCCTTGCAAAAGTTTCTTTTTCAACTCCTATCTGCTCTGTAACTACCATGTATTCTTTCACTTAATTATTCTTCTATGGGATATTAGTGGTTTTTCTGCAACTCCACTGTAAGTGACTCCAGAGCAGGACCTATAGCTCGTACATGCCTGCGGCAGCCAACACATTCTTAATAAATATTTGTGGATTAATGGGTACCTGCGGGAACGCTTTGCTTCTGTTCGGGGCCAACTACATGGAGCTACTCTACATAGCTTGTCTCATGTCCAAACCCTCAATCATTCGGAATGATCACTACTCCAAATGTTTAAGTTTTGCTTGAAACTCTCCATTCTGTGTCCCCACAGGGAGCCGGACTCACGTGGGGGATGAGGCGGCAGGAGCGGACCGAGTCGCTGAGGCCCAGCCACTGCTGGTAGTCGGGGTAGTCCCCACGCCGCAGGAAGTACTGGCTGCCCGCATAGTTGGGCTGCTCATACAGCATCCAGCAGCCGCTGTCCACCCGCACCGAGTTGCAGCGGCTGAAGTAGGGCTGCAGGTTCGGGTGGTCACAGCTGCACTCGTAGTGGCGGCCCTGGAAGCCGCGGTCCTCGTAGAAGGTGATCTGCAACGCAAGGGAGGGAAAGGCTCAGAGGCCTGGCCCCCAGCCCCGGCGTGCGGGGCCCCCTCCCGGCCTGCGGCTGCGCTGGGCTCACCTTCCCCATGGCTGGTGGATGGAGGTCAGTGATGGGCCGCCCTGGCGCGCGCGACTATATAGCAGGAGGGTTGCTGCGTTGGCAGGAACAACACAAAAGGGGCCCGCGGGGTGAGGAGGGGATTGTCGTGTGCTCTTTTTTCTCTTTGCTGTCATAGTCCACGGGGCTCATTGTAGGTTTTGGTCCCTTTCTCTCTGGAGTATTCGGGTTGCTATCACTGGCTGATGCTATTGAGACGGTTTGAAAAAAAAAACCAAGTAATTTAGAACATTGTTGATTTAATAATAGAAATAGAGCTTCAGCCATTTCATATATAGTCTACACTTTTATTTGTATAGGCTGGGGAAAAACAAAAAGGTGTAAGTCAGGGAGCAAAAAAAAGCAGAGTCTCAACATTGTAAATATAAAATTAATCTGTCAGATCTATCAAGGGACATGTGTGCCACAATATTGAATACTAATTGTTAATAGGAAGGAAATGACCTTAATGGAATGTTGAAAATTTCAACTTAGTCCTTTAAGAGAATTTTCTTATTAAAGGGTGTAAGAAATTGGAATGTTTTACCAAGGGAATTCACAGAACTTCAAACATGCAGTATGGTAAAAACAAAAACAAAAACAAAAACAAAACAAAACAAAACCAAAAAATCCCAGCAAGCACAGATCTTCAGTATTTGGTCTGAATTTGTTACAGTCTGGAGGTAGACTGAATTTGTTACAGTCTAGAAGTAGACTGAGGATTAGAGGTTTCATCTTGGCTAATTGTAATTTAAAAGGGAGAATAGTTTTAAGAGGCTTCATCTCAGAAAGAACTAAAAGGGAAATTTCTAACTTGGACAAGATAAGGAAAAGTTACAACACAAAAATCAATTACCTCTCAGGTTATTATAAAATAAAACCAAATTCTTAAGAAATCAATTTCTAGGAGGAATCTAGATAGACCTTTTCCTCGGGGAACAAGAGTACACAAAGCTTTTGACTCAACAGAGATTAATTGCATGAACACAAAGAGGAGCTACAGCAAAAATGGGGAGAGGAAGGAATAAATCTGGAAGCTGAGACTCTAGGAAGACTTTAGAAAGTATTTATTAGCCTGGAAGATAATAGTTTGATGGACTGGAAGGAGCACTGGAGTGGAAGATGACCTATGACTTTAGCCTCTTTCATGTTCAAAGAATTATTCACAGTCCTGTGTTGTCTCATGGAAATACTTTGTCTTGACTTTGGGTCATAAGTCTTTGTAAGTTGGTATTTATAAATAAAACACCAGCTCTGTGCAATATGATGATTTCAGTTCTTTTTATCCACTATAGATAGGCATATGTTTGCAAAATTACTTCCGTTTACAGAGGGGAAAATAAGCAGCCCAAATCAAAAGAATAAAAAAAAATAATGGTTTTAGTTAAAAATTTAAAAAATAATAGTTAACAAAATAAAAATTTTAAAATTGCCATTTTGCTCAGAGTTGTTTCTGTGGGGAAAGTGTTGATTGATAAAAAACAGTAAAACATGAGAAAGAAGCGAATGCGGAGTCCCAGAGAACACTTAGGGGAGCAGGGGGGGCTGGCTGTGGGGACCTCCACTACCATAGCTGACATACAATTACAGATTTGGGATACATCTGGAGGGCCAAAACAAGGGGACTCTGCATTTGGTTTTTTCATTGACTAGGAAGAGAAAAGGCTTTATTTCGGCCTGGGGAAAGAAACAGGGAAAAAGAAAAAAAAAAAAAACAACTCACAGTTTTCATCAAGCTGAAAAATGAATGGGTTGGGCCAAAATGTGGCTTGATTTTAATGTTTTACAGAAAATTCCGGCATTGACAAGTGTGTGCTCGACTGAAGCCCCAAGTTGCTCTTAGTGTGCTAAGTGAGCAGAAGTTAAGACTTGAGAATCCTTACGCCTATAGCCCTGAAGCAGAGTTCTATACAAGCTGCTGGAATGACTGATGGGGACCGTGTTGGAAGGAGAATAAGGGATAAGCGTCAGGCACCCTCAACCTGAGCTCTAGTCTGTCAAGTAACCCTTTGTCACTCCTAAATATTCAGGTGGTTTCAAACAAAGGTGAAGGCAAAAGGCACGAGTTCAGGTTAGAGTTTTGCTGCATGCAGGGTCAAAGATTTCTGTAGCTGCTGTAAATGTCAGTCTATAAAATGAAGTATATAAGAAATACCACTTTCCTTATTTCCTAGAGCTCGAAATATTTTATGAATCTAAGTCTCATTGAATCTAAGCATGGAGAGAAAATTTCACTGTAGTCATTGCTGGGGTTTCGTCACCTCATGTTTCCAAGCTCCGTGTTTGGGTTCTGTGGGCTTAACATGAGACCAAGGCATCTCATGAGGGGAGAGGGTGCACTGGGAACTCCCGGGCTGTCCTCGGTGGTGGCTCTCCCCAGCTTTCACACCAGCATGGAAATGAGAACTGGCGGCTCCGAGGGCTGTGGAACTGGGATGTGTTTTATTTGGCCAGCATAATGTTTAGATGTTCTCCATGATGCTTTGGGATGGTTTGCACTTTCCGCAGCTCACCATACTCTTCATCACTCCTTGTGGTCTTAAAGGAAGTTGTTTTGCTCATGTACATCATCTCTCTGGCCCCTGAAGGTATTGGGCTGCAACCTCAATCAAGAGTCTTCAAACTCTGCTCAGTTTTTGCCAAATGAAAACACTATACAGCAGAGCAAATTCCATATTTTATTAGGAACTTGTGTATTTGGGGGTGTTATGATGTCCTTTTGTAAATGTCTCTTCTTTTATAAAATAATGTATGAGTAGATGGTGCTTAGTTTTATGATTTTGTTGTTTTGTTTTTAATCTTAAAGGTCCTTGCTTGGCAAAATAAAAATTGGCAAGTCTGTGTTGGTCTCTGTTTAAATAAAACTGGTCTGGGATATCTAAAATATTGAGAACCATTTGATTTGATATCATGATTTAAGCCATTTGGTATCATAAGAAATATGTAAATAAATATTACTGCATTTGTTTCCCCTAGAAATTTGTCTTGGGGTGACTTTAAAGTGCTAAATAAAAGTACTTGATAAAAGTGATTACATATGTATTATTTAGTACTTGAGAAGTACTTGACTTTAAAAAGTGATTACATGCTTACTGTTTAGTGTAAGCATTTCATATTCTTTCTGTGTAGAGCTCTGTGGTGGTGGGGACCATGCCTTTTATTTGTTTTGGTTGTTTTTTTAATCCTCAGTGCTACATATGGCAGGCCTATGGTAGGTGCTTAGTAAATGGTAGAGATACTAACTCAAAGAAGTTAGGATCTTTGGTGGCTAACAATTGGGCAGAGTCTATTAAAATTAAAAATATCTTGTGCTATCATTGGGCAGTCTCACTTCTAGGTCTCTAGCTTCTAAAAATTATGGTGTGTGTAGATAAAGGTGTATGTGCAATGATATTCTTTGCAGCCTTGTTTGTAAAAGGAACATTGGACAAGCCCAATCACCAATGGGTCAATGGTAACATAATCTAGGGAGCCTTCAAATAAGCAATAATGCAGTCATTAGACAGAATAAGGTACTGACCTAGATCTATGTCTGTATCATTTTGCATGTTAAAAGCAAGTTGCAGACTAACGTGTACAGCATGGTTCCATATTTGCCAATAAGTAAGTAAATAAATAAAAAGCATGTTTCAAGAGATGTCAATATAAGGAAAGAAAAACTTCAAGAAGGGTGCCCACCGAGTGTAAAGAAGGGTTAGCAATGAAGTGTGGGATCAGAAGGACCTTCTCTTCTTTCTTTATAGAATTTGTAAAGTAGTACGATTATAGGAGGTTTTTACTTTGGAGGAAAAATTTTAAAAATAAATTAATTCTCTACTGACGAAAAGATTTTTAATTTTTTTTAACTTGCAGGGCTTTGCTTGTGAGCAAGCAGATTTTACTTCAGTTGAAGTCTATTTAAGCGTGCCTGTGTGGCTCAGTCTGTTCAGCGTCTGCCTTCAGCTCAGGTCATGATCCCAGGCTTCTGAGATCGAGGCCCATGTCGGACTCCCTGCTCAGTGTGGAGCTTGCTTCTCCCTCTCCCTCTGCTCCTCCCCCCTGCTTGCTCCCTCTCGCAAATAAATAAATAAATAAATAAACAAAATCCTTAAAAAAATCAAAATCTATTTAAAATATTAACATATATCTCATTAATTTATTTGAACTAGCTGCACTTCATGTAGGGTTTGGCCCAGGGGATATATTGGCCAGGAGGTGCACTCAGGTCAGGAGGCATTTTAGAGTGGGAGGGGGGATCTTCAACCGGTCCAAGAGTATGGCAATGTCCAATGGCAGCCTTGACATTAGTTACATCATCCTGTGCTCAAAAGTAAACAATACTACAATTGCCTTATGTTGTCTTTTTGCCAGGTGGGCTTCTCTTCACTGCTCATCTGTGACCCTCTATGGCTTCCAGTCACCTGCTGGGTCCAAAGGAAGCTCCTGGAATGCTGTTCCTCAGGGCCCCCAACTGACCGCCTCCCTCCTCACCAGTCAGTCACCCTCTTCCATCTTGCTGTGTTGGCCTCCTTTTCTTTCTTTCACAGGTTACCTCCTCTTTCCACCCCTACTTCTGAGCCTGTTTCGGACTCATTCTACCTTGCGGAGCTTCTGGAACTGACCCCTCCCCACTCATTTGCTCCTCAGCCTTTAACAGGAAGCATTTACAGGTGGATTAACTGGCACACAGTGAAAGAAAAACAGAAGTCAGCAATTGCCAACAATACAGACTAAATACTTTATTAGGTTCCAAATTGAGAAAATGGTAGTGTGAACCTATTTTAGTATAAATCCACCACCCTCCGCAAAGAGCCTGCCTTAGCCTCTGTGGCCCCCCAGTCGTGGTAGCGCCTGTACTCTTGGGGCCTCAGCAGGTACTGCCGCCCCTGGTAGTTGGGCAGCTCGTAGAGGACCCAGCAGCCCTCCAGCACGTGGAGGGAGCGGACCTCACTCAGGTGGAAGCGATCCTGGATGCAGGAGCAGTCCTCGCTCAGCTCCATCATGAGGCCTTTGTGGTCCTCTCTCTCATACAGCCGCAGCCTGTGGGAGGTTGTCTGCCCGGTCCACCGAGAGAAGGAGAGGAAGAAGCAACCAAACAACAAATGAACTTGGTAGGTTGGGGCATGAGATCACCCGTGAAAAAACCTGAGACCCTGACGTTGCTGGGTACGCCGTGCATGGAGCTGTGTTCTACTGGCATTTAATACATGCTTGCCTTCTCACTTTTTATTTCATATCTAGGAAATGTAAATTTTAAGAGGTTCAAAGTCTGGGTTAGTGTCCATCCACAATTCAAATACCTTGACTCCTCATTCCCTAATTTCCATTAATTCCTAGGTGATAAGTCAGATGTATATTTTGGGGGGGGAATGGAAAGTATTCTGACTAATATTCTTTTAATATGAGTATTAACCTTTTTTTAGAATGAGTGTTATCTTGCAAATTTATATTCATATAAATTTCTAACTAAAGTTGGACTTTTAAAATCACATACTTCAGTGAAAATTAGCTTAAATAGTCACTTGGAACCAGAATTCAACTGCTTTTCCAAATAAAAGGCAACTACCTTTTCCAAGGTTGGACACGAACTTTGAACGGCCTCTATTAACAAGAGAGTTCCCATTTTTTGCTAGTCTGTGGTGGAACCCATCTAAGTCATTCAGCATCAATTCTTTACTATTAATTAAAATTACAATTTTACAATTTTACGTTTTTAAAATGAATCTGTTCGCAATACAGCCTTCTTACGTCCAACCAGCTTCCCATTGGCACGTTCTGTTCTCTATCCCACTATGAGAGCACACTGGTTACAGACAACTTTGTAATGGACATAACGGTAGCAAAAATTCACAATAAAACGGACTCTTCCCATAAGTGACTTCTTCTTGTATGCTCTGCTGTTTTTGTGCATTTCTCTATCTGGGCTTAGGCAGTAGTTAAAGCCCACTCTACCCCTTAGGTGCTTTTAAAGGAAAACCCTCCCTCACCCTCACTGCCGTCAATAATCCAGTGAGGACAGGCAGGCAACCGGATGGAAATCAGGAGGCACTCACCTGGGGGATGAGGCGGCAGGAGCGGATGGAGTCGCTGAAGCCCAGCCACTGCTGGTAGTCGGGGTAGTCCCCACGCCGCAGGAAGTACTGGTGGCCCTGGTAGTTGGGGCGCTCATACAGCATCCAGCAGCCGCTGTCCACGCGGATGGAGTTGCAGCGGCTGAAGTAGGGCTGCAGGTTCGGGTGGTCACTGCTGCACTCGTAGCAGCGGCCCTGGAAGCCGCGGTCCTCGTAGAAGGTGATCTGCAAAGGAAGAGTGATTCCCAGTTAAAGCAGTGGCTCCCAACGGATCTGGCAGAGAGGTGTTTTTCTTTTTTTCTTTTTACTTAACTCGCATCCCGCTCACCTTCCCCATGGCTGGTTGACACCGGTGTGCGAGTTCAGTGTGATGGGCCGGCAGCGCCGCGGGTCTATATAGCAGGAGGGCTGCTGTGTTGGCAAGAACAACACAAAAGGGGCCCCAGGCGGTGAGTAAGGGGATTTTATGGATCCCTTTTACGTGCTGCATTCAGTGGAAATGCCTGTGGAGTTTGCCCTCATTCTCTGGTATATTCTAACGCTGTTCTGGATGCATCCTAGTTGAGTCCCCAGACTTGCTTTTATTTGGATTCTTCGTGTTTTCTAAATTTATCAGCACATCAATCTGAACTTTTGACCCGAAATTCATGTCTCTACGGATATGATTCCATTCTGCTCCATGTATTTTCTGGGGGGAAATCTATGCCTTTATAGAAGTGCTCCCCAGTTCCAGGGGCTGTCTGTGATGTAGAATACCACAAACACTTGATGGCAGAGGTCACTGTAACTTAATTTTTTTTTCTTTATACGATTTGCCAGTCTAGTGCAGGACACAGATCTGGATTCTGATCTTTGCTAGTTTTGATTGTGGTGACCTGAGGCTTTAAGACACAGCAGCAGCTGACTCCTCCTTTGGTGGGTCTGTCTCATGTACTAGAAATCAGCCCTGCAAGTCAGCTTGTGATAAGAACCAAGGGGAAAGTTTCTCTGGTCCTTGGGTCCCAAACTGAGAAATGTTTGCTTTTTTTGGAAGTGCTTTCCCTTTCCAGGGAGGCAGTAAAGCTTCATAAACTCAGAATGTCCACTTAGTAGCCACATGAACTTGGCAAGCCACATAGCCTCCCAGAGCCTGAGTTATTTCATAGTACTTATATCGTGGGATATAGTAAGTTGAAAAAGAAAGAAGGAAAAAAACAAAGAGAGGTATTTGCATTCAGAAGCTGGCCTGGCATTCAGAGCTAAGCCATGTTATTCCTCTGTTAGACATAAACAATTTCCCAGAATACCAACTTCAGGCAAGGTTACTCTGAGACTCTGATGCAATGAGACAAAATAGGGCCACTTCATAATTTTGTCTAAGCACAAGCAAAAACAAAGTTACCGTGTCACCCACGCAATACCAAACACCCCCTCTCTCAGCCCAGATGATTAACTGCTCCTTCTTTTTCAACTGCAGCTTTATCCTTCTAGGCTCCCCTCCCCAGGAGTAGATTTATTGAGATATCCAATCATAAAATTACCCCCATGTTCTGACAACATCCAATTTAGAGTGAAGCCCTGCTCTTTTAGGCTCTTCTCCAAGTCACCGAACCAAAGTACAAATCCTATAACAATATTCTTTGCTAACACCCTTTGCTGAGGCTCCCCACACTTCCTCTTAACAAGTAATAAACCCAACTTGCTTTGTGACAGGTGTTCGGGTGGTCTTTGGCTGAAGGACATTGACATGAGTCAATGGATTATGTGTATAATGTGTTTGGCATATACTTGGCATAAATGAGCATTAAGTAAATGTTCGGTGTTAGTGATAGTGTGACACTGCTAAGGATGACGTCAGCCTATTTATCTCTCACAAACATAGTCAGTCCTCTCAAAGATGCTTGAAAAATTTCTCTGCTATGAAGCCATTTTTTGGTTAAAAAAAAAAAGTAGATGTGGAGGGTACTTTAGAAATCATGTAGTGGCTTTCAAACTCTAGTGTGCATAAAGAATCACCTGTGCTTGTTAAAACTGCAAATTGCCAGGTCCTACCCTCTCTCAAGATTTTGTATCATTAGATGCGGGAAAGACTCCAGGAATCTGTAGTTCTAACCAGCACTAGATCATTCTTGGATCAAACTTTAAAAAACACTAGTCTGGTTTCCTCTTTTTTTTTTTTCTTTTGGTAAGGAAAGAATGGTTTAGACATCCCCAGCTAATGTTTTATTAGCACTTACACATTATTTTCCTTAAACATACAGGCAGAAGAACTCTCTGCTTTGTTCTACAAAGTTTTATATACACATAATGAGAGAATCAAAGCAGAAATACCAGCACTTAAATGATAGTGCTGATTAGACAGGAAAAGAGGCGAAGGGCTCAGAAAATGCAGAGTACTAAACTTTAGTCTTGTTTTTTTCCAGATCTTTCTCTTTCTCTCCTGGGGCGCCTGTGTTCCCTTTCTTTACCTACCTCCCCAATCTCCCCTCCCCATCACCCTCCCCTGCAGCTGCCTTGCTTGGACTTTCATCATATCTCAGCTGGACTGTCCACAGTCTCCGGACTCTGTCTAATCTTGCCTTCTTCCAAACTGCATTCTGCCAGCATGCCAGGGTGAGCAGAATCAGAACACATCAAGTCATGTCACTGCTCTGGACTGAATGTTTGTGTCCCTTCCAAACTCATATGTTGAAACCCTCATCCCCACTGTCATGATGTCTGGAGATGGGGCCTTGAGAGATAACTAGGTCCTGAGGGTGGAGACATCATGATAGGACTAGTGTCCTTAGACACTGGAAGAGATGGGGAAGAGTTTGCTTCCTGTCTCTGGGTGAGGGCACAATGAGAAGACAGTCTGCAAACAAGGAAGCTGGCTCTCACCAGACACTGGATCTACTGGCACCCTGATCTCCGACTTCCCCAGCCTCCAGAACTGTGGGGAAGAAATGTTTGTTTGAGTCATCCAGTCCATGGTATTTTTGTTATAGCAGCCTGAACTAAGGCGGCCACTCACCTGCTTGAAACCCTTCACTGGCTCCCATTGCCTCCAGAATCAAGTACTGGTTCCTTAGCATGGCACACTTGACCTGAGATCCTCTGTCTTCAGACTTCCCGACGGATCACACCGAATCACTTGTTTCCCAATGCACGATGTTATTTTCACATTTCTCATTTACCCCCCAGTTTTACTGAGATATAATTGAAATATTACATTGTGTAAGTTTAAGGTCTACAACATATAGATTTGATATATTTATATATTGCAAGGTGATTAGCACCATAACATTAGCTAACACCTGTGTCACCTCACATAATTAACATCTGTGTGTGTGTGGGAACATTTAAGATCTACTCTCTTAGCAAATTTCAAGTATATAATACAGTATTATTACCTATAAACACTATGCTGTACATTGGATGCCCAGAACCGATTCATTTTATAGCTGGAAGTTTATGCTATCCTTCTCTTGTTTTTTAATATACTGATCCTTCTCACTGAGATATCAGTTCTGCATTTTTCACCCAGAGTGAGGTTCATCTCAGGTATCAGTTCCTCTGTAAAGATTTTCTTGAACCTCTCCTAATCTTCCAGGCTGAATTTAATACTGCCAACTTGGTTCTATCAAGCATCTTGCTCATGCCACTGTAATGGTAATTATTACGTATCTAATTATTTTGTTTAGACATCAGTTTCTTAAAATAAATGAGGGCAGCTCCTTTCTGGGCAGGAACTATTCCATCTTTATTTCTGTATTCCCACCAAGTGGCAAAATGAACTGGCACATAAAGGCTACTCAGTAAATGCCTGGAGGATATGAATGTTACTCCCTAGTCTGAAATCCATTGTTGTAACAGTCCATGGGACCTATTTTGAATGCTCAGCACAACCAGCATACACAGTCACATCAAAGTTCAGTATTTGCAACTTTCAATGTGTAGGATGACACAAGCACTCTGCATTTGATCTATTTAATGGGCCTTTATAACAGGGGAGATGAGTAAGCAAAAGAGAGAAAACAGGAATGTTGTGTTCTCCCCAAAACCTTCTGTTCCTTGGTAATTCTGTCAAATTTTTGTGTTTCCTGAGATGTCAAATTAATACTACAACAGCAGTGGCCAATTCCAGAGTGTTCCCAGTGCCTCAGGTCCAGGCAGCAGTTGACCTTAACACCCACCTTCCTGCTTCCTAGTAACTAATGTAGCTTTTGTATCACCCACAAGCTCCATTAAATGAGATAAGGTCATTTGGGTGGCAGCTACATAGACCAAAGTATCCCAAACAAGGAGGCTGGGTGAGACACCAAGGATCACCATCGTAGCACCAGCCTCTGGTTCTCTTTCTCAGCTTGTGTTTGGTGACTGACCAATAGATGACAAGAATATAGGGAGGGGGCAACCAATGATCTACCTCTGCTTAACTCCTGTGGCATTCCATTTGGATCAAATTGGCTCTTGTGTAAAAAGCAGAACATCTCTTCTCGTTTAAGCAACAGGTGGTTGTGATTGTCATTTTTGCTTTAACAAACCCACAAGAAGCTTTGAACCCCTAAAATCTGGAAGGGAGGGAATAAGACAATAGCAACATCAGGACCTAAGCCCGTGGCAGCAAGGCAGGATAACTGGAGAGGAAGGCCATAATGAGGAGCACCCTTTGAGCATGTAACACAATAGAGCAGTTCGTGGCGCTTCTTTATGGAATGACTTCAGTTTCTTTGCTTGGTGGGTCTTATATAGGTTAGATTGACCAGAAGACACTATAGGTTGAAAGGGAGAAAAGAAGGATAAAGGGAAGAAAAAGGTTTAGAATCTGGTGCTCATTTTGGCAGCATGCATTCTAAAATTAGAGTGATACAGAGGAGATTTAGCATGGCCCCTGCACAAGGATGACATGTAAATTCTTGAAGCAGTCCATATTAAAAAAACACAAAAGATTTAAAATCTGGACTTATTATGAAGTAGGATATACAGGAAATACTGGTGTATATAATGTGTATAGGCTGACCCTGGGCTTATCTTGACTTGTTTTTTCATCTTCATGGGGAAAAGGTTAGGAGGAATCCTGTAGGGTACCCCTTCTCCCATTCCTCTCTTGGAGGCGGCTTCCATCTCAGACCTTTTCACCTCTTTGAGGTTCCAGCAGGTACTTTTGAGAGAAGAGGGAGAGAAGGAGGAAGCATAGGTGAAGAGTTAGTTTGGTCGTATTCCCCCTCTGCTCACCCCCCACCATTACCTCCCTCTGTTGATTGTTTTTAATGCTGGGATTAGAGGGAGGATATCATTTTCTTTGCCTGTTCCCCAGGCATGAAAACACAATTTTCTTTCTTTCTTTTTTTTTTTTTTAAAGAACTTATTTATTTATTTGACACAGAGAGAGAGAGACAGAGCAGAAGCAGGGGGAGAGGGAGTAGGAGAAGCAGGCTCCCCGCTGAGCAGGGAGCCTGATGCGGGACTCCATCCCAGGACCCTAGGATCATGACGTGGGCAGAAGGCAGACGCTTAACCAACTGAGCCACCCAGGCGCCCCTGGAAACAGTTTTCAAGAACAGAAACTTGATCAGTGGCATCCAGGATCTCTAATTTTATGTGCTTTGGGTTCAAGTGTTTCAGGATCATTTCCATGTCTGAAGTCTGTGATTTCATGCCTACCAAGCAAATAAAGTAAAATTCAGCACTGCAAGAAGCTTTTGGCTTTCCAGTTTATGTCTGATATGTTACTATTGGCAAACGGAAAACTCTGGCTAATGTCTCCAGGAAGCCAACACTACTGTTGGGAGTTTAAAGGTTGAAGAACTGGGATTTAGGAATAATTAATACCAAATAATTCAAGAATCTGACTATTTTCCAGGGAAAGAACTCTTATAGATAGCTTAACCACGTGCAACCAGTTAGCCTTGAACAGTCCTGGTTCATTCCTCTTGCCCTGATGTAATCTCTAATAGCACATGCTTTCGCTCTCAGAAATGACTCAGGTTAAGCAACAAATTAGATGCTTGTTCTGTTCACAAGTCACGTGGATGGTAGATTGGAGCCCTGGAAAGCATGGGATGGAAGGAGACTATAAAAAATAAATAGCCATGTGGGTACAGCTAAGAACAGAGGAGAGAGGAGCAAGAATGAGAAAGAAGACCAGGCCACCCAGCAGCAGGTTGGAGCTTGCAGACTGTTTAGAGCATAGTCATGTAATATTAAATTTGATATTGTTGTACTGCTGTGATCTAAACTCCTCCCACAATCTCTATAATGAAACTGGCTGCACGCATGAATGCTTTATGTGAGAGATGGTTCAGGAGCTCCAGGAAAAGGAGCTATGTCTCCCACCTGAGTTGGTGAGACGCATGGGGTGGGTCACATGGGGGAGGACAAGATGACTCATCCAATGACAAGGCAGGAATTCAGAGTGGAGGGTGACTGGGGAAAGCATAAATTACTCATTCCCTTTCCAGAATCACAAGAGACATGGAGTATGTATGTGTCAGAGAATGTGGGTACACAAGTCTCCTGCTCCATGTGAGATGACATTTAAGCCATTTCATTAGAATCTCAGAGAATGGGGTACTTTAGATGGCTTTTGACCTGAAACCATCAGCTTCATTTTCAAACTTTGTAAGAAACAGACCGAAGAACCATATTTAATTACTGCGTGCTATTAGGAATGTTGTTTGCTCAGTACCCTTTTTACTAGGACCTACATGAAGACTTTCTTTGAGGTTTCAGTTCTGGGAGCAGTTAGGCTAGTCTTGGATAATTAATTTATTTGTCTCATGGACTCTCTTAGTCATGGAACTGATCTTGTTTCCCCTCTGTCCTGGCTGCTGGATTCAAATCTGGCTTTACCTATAACAAACAAAGTGCCTTAGGACATGGGACTTGGACTCCAACTTTGCTCCTGGAAGATAAACATCCCCAAAGGAAACACATATACAGTCAAACAAACATCTCCAGAAAATGTCAATTCCTTGTTCTCTATTTAGTATTGCTTTCCAGGTATAGTCATAATTCTTTACTTCCTATTAAAGAGATAGGAGCCTGAGTTTCCCTATGTGCATATGGTTTTTGGTAGAAATCCTGAAATTCTTCTATAAAAGAGAAAGTGAATCCTATTTGGACTGAAAATCTCCTGGAGGAATGAGGTATTGACATGGAATTGGCAGCCGTTAGAAGGATAAAGAATGCAAGAGGGGAGGGTGACCGGTTTGTTCATTTGTTTTTGAAGCTAAAGGAAGGGTCTAGATGCTGAGATGACTTTCCTCATTAGGTAGGATTTGGACTAAATAGAAAAGATGGTGGAGATAACCTACAAGGATAACTTGAGATGTTACAATAAGTACTAATTTAACATTGTAGCTGCAAATTTATGCTTTTAAGACTAACCATAAATGTCTTTAGCCCAACTGAATTGAAACTTGAGTCTACATGGTTTAGTCTTTAAAAGAATGCTGGCAATGATATCCTTTACTTTGTCCCCCTTATAAGACATCATTTCCCATCATGAAAATGTTTGTCATTATGTTGGGCTAAGTGCCATTATTGCTTACGAAGGCTTAATAGATTAAAAAAAAAGCAGGACTCTGTAGTGCAAGAAACACAAGCTAAATATTTTATTGGATTCTAAAAGAGAAAAGTGGAGAACATAAATACTTTAGTAAAAATCCATTACTCGTCTGAAAGAACCAACTTTGGCGTTCATGGCCCCCCAGTCAAGGTATCTCCTATACTCCCCGGGCCTCAGCAGGTACTGCCTTCCCCTGTAGCTGGGCATCTCATAAAGGACCCAGCAGCCCTCCAGCACATTGAGGGAGTGGATTTCATTGAGATGGAAGCGGTCCTGAAGAGAAAGACAATCATCTGTGATCTCTGACATTTGTCCTCTGAAGTCATCTCGCTCGTAGATCCTCATTCTGAACGTGCCGGAATGCTGAGGGGACAGACAGAAAAGAAAAGATAAATGAACACAAATGGAGAGAAATTAAAGTTCCAGCCCCTACATCTCCCTGGCCCCACCAGCCCAGAAGTTCCTGGAGTCTGGCTTTGCTTCCAGAACAATCACATTGCAGTGTTAAAGAGCCTTCCTGCCCCCATTACCCCCGCCCTTCCGGGCCTCTAATGATTTCTAGGCAATGCTAGGGACAGACCTTGGCAGCCCTTCAGTGCTATCCACCCGGCTCTGTCCTTGGCAGCCAAGGTTGGTCTCAAATAAGATTGACCATGTTATTAGAGAAGGTCCTTCTCGGAAGAAAAGTGTAAGTCATCAGAAAGCAAAGTCCCATTTGATATAGTACTCTGGTTAAAAAGGAATCAACATTTGGCTATTTTCTCTAAGACCAATGTTTTGGTTTTGCGTACACCATAGAACATAAGATTATTGGGCTCTTGTAAAAAAGAAGATGACACATTTTCTTTGTCTCTGTTTTTATTGCCTCAGTGTCACTTCAGATTTCAACCTATCTGACCCTTAAGCTTCCTTTCTGGTCTAGTCGCTCACCATCTTCATTTCCCTCAGCAGCAAAAATCATCTCCATTGAGCTCTGTTTGGATGACACTCTACTCCATGCCTCCCACACTCCAGCACATTCTTCTGAGAACTGGACAAATTACTCTCTAGGAAATACTGATTCTCAAACTTTCATTTTGGAGTTGGCCTTTCCTCTAATATATACCTCTAAGGGAGCTAATAGATACTGACCATGAAATTAGAATAAAAACCAGAAGACAATAGAAAAGTGAGCCAAAGCAAGCAAGCGTATTTTTATCAATTAAGTAGACCCAGATTGTATCTAGAAGTTTTGATATATTATTTCTGAGTGGATACCACTTGGAATGACGACTTTAGTAAGCTCTATCTTAAACACATGGCAACTTCTGTTTTCCCTCTGTCCTGCTTTTTCTCAATTAGTCTTTGGCTTTTTAATTTTTGTAGTTACATTTTAAAATATAAACATCTGGGAGCGTGTGAGTAAAAATGCAAGCACCACAGAGCTCATGAAGAATGGCTCCCCATCTGAGACCTCCTTCTGGAATGGACTGCAGGCTGTAGGCTCAGTCTCAGTTTTCTGCTCTCTGGTTGGAATGATTTGGTGGAAGAATGATATCTGTTCATGGCTTTCACTTCCGAAGAGACCAGAGACGAGGACAGAGGCACACTCACCTGGGGGATGAGGTGGCAGGAGCGGATGGAGTCGCTGAAGCCCAGCCACTGCTGGTAGTCGGGGTAGTCCCCACGTCGCAGGAAGTACTGGTGGCCCTGGTAGTTGGGGCGCTCATACAGCATCCAGCAGCCGCTGTCCACGCGGATGGAGTTGCAGCGGCTGAAGTAGGGCTGCAGGTTCGGGTGGTCACTGCTGCACTCGTAGCAGCGGCCCTGGAAGCCGCGGTCCTCGTAGAAGGTGATCTGCAAAATGGAAGATGTGGGAGCATGAGGCGATTGGCCCCCCTGCTGAAGAGGCTGCACCAGGGCCAATCCTGAGCCTCAGGTACCCGGCACTTACCTTCCCCATTTTGGAGCAAGCGAGCAGGAGGTGTTGGCTGGGTGCTGTGTGGGACGAGGGGGAGTGCCACTGTATATATAGCAGCCCTGACTGCTGCCTCCGCAGGAAATCACACAAAAGGGGCCCATTTCGGTGAGTAAGGGGATTTGCCAGCTCCCCGCTCCTCCTCCCCCTGGTCATTGGGGTTAGCTGAATGGTTTACTCTCATTCTTTCTGGTAGGTTCGGGTTGTTCTGATTCACTAAAACTGTTGTTGCCACCAAAATGAAAAGAGTCTTTACTCTTTTAGTTGAGCAAGATGATGAGCGAAATTCTATCCCCGTGCTTTTATTTTGTCACCTACTCTGCTTAATTGACTCCTCAAAGGTAATTAAACTAAGTAATGTATTCTGCTTCAAGACTGGTGTTTTTTTTTTTTTAACTTTTATTAAAAATCAGAATTTAAATAATAAGGAATCTTAAGGAAGAGAGAAGCAAGTGAAATAATCTGTGAAAGTGCTTTAGAAAGCAAAAAGCTTAGTTCAAATTCAAGATTGTGTGGTCATCGTTGTTATTTTGGGGTCTATCTTGAGTAAAATTGTTACTTGACTGGAAATTTGTAGGCTCCTGGAGGCTGGGAATTCTCTCTTATTCCTTTTTGCCTCTGCGCCTAGAGCAGAGGGTTGGCACATAGTAGACCCTCAATACTTGGCTTTGACCTGAAAGAAAGCAGACAGCGAAGGCCTTCCTCCCCTCCCTCACAACTCCCCGAGAGCCTAAATCCTTCCTTCTGCTGGTGGCTGCCCAGAATACTGCTTGCTCTTTTTTGTCCCTGCCCTCCTTCAACATCTTAAGATCTTTCTTCCTCATCACCATTACAGACTCTTGCCCACTTGATAAGGGTGGTTTGAGTTAGTGGGAGGAGTAATGTAGAAACCCTCAAAATACCAACAGCTACTTCCTTAGACTTTTGAGATGCTGGAGAGCACCCAAGCCAGATGACAGAGCCTCTTGATTGTATGAATTTCACAGTGTGGTACGGGGACCCCTGAAGTCCCTGAGACACTTTCAAGAGGTTCATAAGATCAAAACAGTTTTCATAACAATACTAAGATGTTACTGACCCTTTTCACTCTTATTCTTTTACAGGTGTACAGTGGAGTTTTTCCAGAGGCTGTAGGACATTAAAGAGACTTGTAAAAACATAAAACAATTCCAATCTTTTTGTTAATTGTTTTTGCTTTGGAAAATACAGTTATTATTCATAAAAATATGTTATTTATGTTAATATGTAATAGGCTTACCACCTAAGGCCTTGGATCAGAGGCCTATACTCAGACTTCTCAGTTGTCTAGCCAGCTTCCAATGTCAGCCCATCAGGGACCTGTACTGGGTCGGGTAGGGGGGTGAGTGGTACTTTCAGGAACTGTACCACTGGTTGGTGGAGGAGTAAGCACTAGCAAGTGACACTAACTGTGACCACCTACCCTGCCTGTCCCATGCCTTGCTTTCACAGTGCTTCCTCTAAAGTTATTTTTCTTCCTAGTACTTATAAACACCATGATATTGTTGAATAGGCATCATTTGTGGAGAACACATTCGGGTATCCATGCCTACACACATTCGCAGGCACTTTTGCAGTTTCCGTTACTGTTTGTGACATCTTGGGAAAATGACTTCCTAGGCTTCAGTTTCCCCATTTATAAAATAGGAGTGGTGACGAAAATCAAATGCGATAATGAACTCAAAAGTGCATGATAAATTGTAAAGTAATACCAGTGGTAAAAATATCATATCATTCATATTTTAATAAGTGCTAAAGATGATAATATTGATAGAATTTCATGGTACATTGATCAAAAATAAATATGAATGTGTTTCTGGGTTTCGACCCCATAGTGTCTACACTTTTGCTTATTGTATGGAGACTAAATGCGATCTATGGATAATATCATATATTGAAATGCTTTGGTCTAATTTAGCAAAGATCTCCTGTTTGGTAATTTTGATTTCACAATCAAATGATAACTACCATTTGTGTGTGATCTTGAAGCAAGATGCCAAGAAGAGGAATAACATAGTGAGGGCTGTGCAGTCAGAGCAGATAGAGTCCTTGAAGTTCACCCACTGCCGGTGGCAGATGCCCCAGCCCAGCACATGCAGCTCTTGCTGTCCACTTGCATGTGCCAAGTTGCCACAGCTAAGGCAGGACTGCAGGTTGGAGTGGTCACTGCTGTGCGCATAGGAGGTAATCTGCAATGAACATGCCTACGGTAAGGGACATTCCCCCAAGAACACATTATCATGAGTTCATTGACAAGACTCGGTTCTACACCCATCCACACTAGTGAACTGCAGCTGCAGAAGCAAGACTCATCATCGGCATAGCAGAGGCTCAGGTATGCATGCTTATGTGTATATGTGTGCGCATTTCCTATCCATCAGATGATTTAGGCCTGATTTGGCTGACAGTAGAATTGTGCCTTTTTTCTCATTTCTATATCACCAATGCAGTCTTTTTAATGTGTTTGACTTTTATTCTTCATTACATTATAGCTGTTAAAGTGCTTTGGAGGTCTTTGAAGCAGTGTGGAAGAGGGAAGTTGATATATAAAGGACAAGTCAGAAGAAGTGTCCCTGCTCTCATTATTTGATTAAACTTTATTATGTTTAAGTAGAGAAATAATAGGAATAGACATAATTCACACTGAAAACTGTGGGAACGTTTGTTTTAAATCATGGCAGCCTGGGAGGGCCGACTAGGGAGCATGTGCTCCCATTTGCCTTCTAAATGCAAGATGTCTGTGAGGATCTGGGCTGAGGGAAGGGACTCATTCCTTGATACCAGAACACCTTCCCTTCTCAGAAGCTCATCAAATCCCACCCAGTCTAGGCAGCCTGTGTCCCTCGTCTAGGTCATCTCTTCAGACCAGCTTTTGCTTGGCTCTCCCTTCTCTGAGCATCTACCCCATTTTATCACCACCTAGCTTAGCACTGCTGCTCTGCCTTTCTCATAGAATTTCTTCTTTTCCTTGTCCTCAGCCAGGTTAGGAACTCAAGAGTAGGGGCCACGTCACACTTCTTTATCTCCCATCACGATTTATTAGTTAAGTAGGTGGATAAATAGAGCTCTGTAAACATGAAGAACATGAAAAAGCAATGATTCTAATTCTATTTTGGAGAACGAGAACTCTCCCACATGAGGTCACCCATGTGGATGTTCAGAGACACAGAAGCCACTTTCTCCCACTCACTCAGCTACCACTCTCTCTGGTTCTGATGCCCTCTGCTTCTGTCTGTCCTTGCTGACCTGGGGGGACTTGAAGGGAGGTAAAAATGGCCCAGAAACCCAGGCTGGCATGGGCCAACAGCAGCACGGTCTTCCTGTGGGGTGGGGAGGTGTTAGAGCACCACCAGGGCTATGCTGTTAAAGTCTCTAAGTGGCTAAGGGAGAGAGATGGGGAGTGGGCCTCAGCGAGAACAAAAAAGAAAGAAAAGTGGTAGGCAACATTTTTGTGAAGGAAAATAATAAAGAAGGTTCTTAGCTATTTCCTTGTAGTTTTTTATATTATACTTTTTAAAAGATTTATTTATTTATTTATTTGAAAGAGAGAGAGAGAGAGAGCAGGGGAGGGGCAGAGGGAGAGGGGGAGAAGCAGACTCCCTACTGAGCACAGAGCCCAGTGTGGGGGCTCCTTGTACTTTAGAAGATGGATGGATCAATGGAATGAGACTTTAGGTCCTGGATGCTGCAAGATAGGCTTTGTTATGTCTCTTTGTATTATCAGCCAACAGCCCAGTCTAATTATGTGGGAGGTTAAGGGACTGAAGCCACTGAGCCTTTTATCAGAAGTATTTGAACACCAAGTTTAACTGTAAAGTTATATACACTTTTTTTGTTTGTTTGTTTTGTTTTTAATAACTGCAATACTCCCTTTGGAAGAATTGGCCTTATTTAAATCAGAACAAAAATTTAGAAAGCTGTTTAAGGTCCTCTAGGAGCTCATGGTTAAATAAACTTGTAGATCAAAATATTTGAATGGTTCTAATATAACTCTGGCTTCTTCTAAAAACAAAATAATTCATTTAGGAGCCATTATAGTTGCCTGAGGCCTGTTAGGAACCTGAGTGGAAATAGTTCATTACCTTTCTCCCCTCCCACCACAAATGTTTTAGTTTACAAGCTGACTTTTCCTGAAGCATTTGCAGACTTCTTTCCTGACTCTCTGGTAACCACTCCCAAGTGAAATCTCTTTGAGTTCATCAGCACGTCATTGACTTGACCCTGCTGAGGGAAGCCATGTCTACTTTCATTTAAGCAGTTAGGATTGAAACTGCAGCAAACATTATAGCACTCACTTGACTCACGATGATGAAAACAATAAGAGTTAATAATAAATAGCCTACTGTATAAAGAGTGTCTGGTATGTTCCAGACATTGTACAAGAAATTTTGTACAAAGTACATCATGTAGTCAACACAGCACAATTATTATGGGAACTTCCACAAATGTTTGTGAGATTTGGGGCAAGAGCATAAATAGAGCCCCCTTTACCTCTTCCCTCCTCTCTTTTCACTCCCTCTCATGTCCACACTCTATCCACATGCTCCTTGCCCCCTTCACTTCCCACAAACTGCTGCCTTTTGACTACCAGTGTCCTTGGGAGGATAGGCCCAGTAAAGACTTTCTTTTAGGTCTTGGAAACAAGGATCTATATAGAGGGAATTCTGGAGTTTCAGGTAAGAGGAGTGTGGTCTAGAAGAAATGTGGGTTTGTCCCCAAGGTTCCACAGATTCCTGTCCTGTGGGGAAGATTGCCGCTGGTGGAAGCTAGAGTAAGACTCTCTGAGGCACCCAGTTCAGGCCAAGATCCCTGACTGCCCAAGTCTAATCATAGTACTCATCACTATAGGGAAACAAATCCAAAAATGTAGACATAGCTAGTAAATGGAGGAACTGGGAATTGAACTCAGGTGTGTCGGCCTCCAAAGCCTAAACTAATTGCCTCTGCATATAACAATGGCTTGTTTTAGATGTTACCTTTCTAGGTGTGCTTATCTTATATCTTCCCTAAATTATAAACTTCTTAATGTCAAACTTTTAATTTACAAAAGGCCTAGCATCCAACTAGCCTGTGGTGTCCCTATCAACCCTGAGAATCTTTGTCTTTAACAGGAGTTCCAGTAAATTTTAATGGACTCTTCAATTGACTGATTGCTGTCAGGCTGAAGAAATCAGCATTAACTGACTATAAAAGGCTCTATAATCCCTTCACTTATATGGGTATAGACTTCTAAGACAGTGGTAATGGGTGACTGTCAAAGGGACATTGAAGATGTTCACATTTTCTTTACTTAAATTTTCTAGAAAACAACTAATTTATTCTGACATGTTTTCCTTATAAAGTCCATATATATAGCACAATTAGACCCAACTGATGGAGGGATGGCTACTACTTACTGAGCCTCTGCCATATGCTAGCTTCTTTTCAGGAGGTAGCTCATTTATTCCTCATAAGATCATGCAGGTGGGAAAACTGAGGCTCAGGCAGGTAAGTAACTTGCTCAAGGTCACCTGGCCATTAGGTGGTCAAGCCAGGAACCAAGTCTATGGAGCTCAAAGCCTGCATTGCTAACCACTGAGATACCCCACTTTGAAACCTAATAGAGTCTTAAAGTATCAGAGCTGGAAGGAAACATGGAGCTCATTTTGTCCAGACCCTTTATTTTATAGAGAGGAAAATTTGTGGCATATTAAGCTTTGTGAGATCAAATGCTGTTTTCTAAGTCTCTAAATTCACCACATTTAAACAAAACCAAATCCTAAGTTAACAAAATTATTTTTGCTGAGACATGTCACCTGATTTTTCATTTTTTGTTAAAACAGAGCTCGTATGTCATTAGTCACCAAACTAGAGGACAACGCATGATGATTTAGCTAGGTTAGCAACAAAACCTCAAATCTTCTGCACATTTGGAATTGATAAGAGCATAGCATTTTAATAATATGTGTATCTTTTTTTAAAAAGATTTTATTTATATATTTGTCAGAGAGAGAGAGGGTGAGAGAGAGAGCACAAGCAGGGGGCGCAGCAGGCAGAGGGAGAAGTAGGCTCCCCGCTGAGCAAGGAGCCTGATATGAGACTCGATCCCAGGACCCTGGGACCATGACCCGAGCCAAAGGCAGACACTTAACTGACTGAGCCACCCAGGCATCTCAATAATATGTGTATCTTATATTTATAATTTATCCTGTAAGTTCCTTCCACAAGGACTCTTATTTTAAAAGAATCTTCATTACTTAAGTTTCTGTACAGAACATTATTTTTAAAAGATTCCATTTATTCTTTTCCTTCCTTCCTTCCCCCCTCCCTCCCTTCCTTTCTTTTTTTTAATAATCTCTATACCCAACGTGGGGCTCAAACTCACAACCCTGAGATCAAGAGTCACATGCTGTACTGACTGAGCCAGGCACCCCAGAGCATTAGTTTTTAAAAGATCTTTATTGAGATATAATTCACATACCATACAGTTGACCAATTTAAAGTATGTAATTAATTGTTTTAGTATGTTCATAGATATGTACAACCATTGCTACAATCAATTTTAGAACATGCTCGTCACCACAATGAGAAATCCTGTGCTTTTTAGTTTCATTCCGTTATCCACCGATTCCTCCCAGCCTTAAGCAACCACTAATTGACTTACTGTCTCTGTAGACTTGCCTATTCTGGATATTTCATATCAATGGAATCTTATAATATACATGCTTTAGTGACTGGCTTCTTTCACTTTGCATAATGTTTTTAAGATTCATCCATGTTATAGCACGTATCAGTATTTCACTCCTTTTTATGGCCAAAGAGTAATCCATAATATGGATATATCACTTTTTATTGATGCAGTCATCCATTGATAGACTTTTGGGTTGTTTTCACCTTTCGGCTATTGTGAATAGTGCTACTATAAACACTCATGGATAAGTTTGTGTTTGAACACTCCTTTCAATTCTTTTGAATATGTATTTAGAAGTAGAATTGCTGAGTCATATGATAACTCTATGTTTAACTAAGTAACTGCTAAACTATTTTCCATAGCGACTGCATCATTTTACATTCCCACCAGCAATTTATGAGAGTTCCAATCTCTCTACATCCTTACCAATATTTGTTATTTTCTGGGGCTTCCCCCCTATTATAACTATCCCAGTGGGTATTAAGTGGTATCCCATTGTGGTTTTGATCTGAATTTCTCTAAGGACTAATGATGTTGAACATCTTTTCATTTGCTTATTGGCCATTTGTATATCTTCTTCAGAAAGATATATATTTAAGTCTTTTGCCCATCTTTTAATTGTGTTGTTTGTCTTTGTGTTATTTAGTTTAAGAGTTGTTTTATGTATATTCTGGATATTCGACTCTTACCAGATCTATGGTATGTAAATATTTTTTCCCATTCTATAGGCTGTCTTTTCACTTTCTTTCTTTTTTATAAAAATTATTTTTTATTTATCTTATTTATTATTTTTTGTTTTTCTCCCAAGATTTTATTTAAATTCAGGTTAGTTAAGATATAGTGTAGTATTGGTTTAAGGAGTAAAATTTAGTGATTCATCACTTACACCCAGTGCTCACACCAACAAATGCCTTCCTTAATACTCATTACCTATTTAGCCCATCCCCTTACCCACCTTCCCTCCAGCAACCCTCAGTTTATTCTCTATAGTTAAGAGTCTCTTATGGTTTGCCTCCCTCTCTGTTTTTATCTAATTTTATTTTTCCTTCCCTTCCCCTATGTTCATCTGATTGGTTTCTTAAATTCCACACATAGGTGAAATCATATGGTATTTGTCTTTCTCTGACTGACTTTTTTCACTTAGCATAATACCCTCTAGTTCCATCCATGTCATTGCAAATGGCAAAATTTTATTCTTTTTGATGGCTGACTAATAGTCCATTATATATACATACCATATCTTATTTATCCATTCATTGGTTGATGGACATTTGGGCTCTTCCCATAATTTGGCTATTGTTGATAATGCTGCTATAAACATTGGGGTGCATGTGCCCCTCCGAATCAGTATTTTTGTATCCTTTGGATAAATACCTAGTAGTGCAATTGCTGGGTCATAGGGTAGTTCTATTTTTTAACTTTTTGAGGAACCTCCATACTGTTTTCCAGAGTGGCTGCACCAGCTTGCATTCCCACCAACAGTGTAAGAGGGTTCCCCTTTCTCCACATCCTCGCCAACATCTGTCATTTCCTGACTTGTTAATTTTAGCCATTCTGACAGGTGTGAGGTGGTATCTTATTGTGGTTTTGATTTGTATTTCCCTGATGCTGAGTGATGTTGAGCATTTTTTCATGTGTCTGTTATCCATTTTTGTATGTCTTCTTTGGAGAAATGTCTGTTCATGCCCATTTCTTAACTGGATTATTTATTTTTTGGGTGTTGGGTTTGATATGTTCTTTATAGATTTTGGATACTAGCCCTTTATCCAGTATGTCATTTGCAAACATCTTCTCTCATTCTGTAGGGTGCCTTTTAGTTTTATTGATTACTTCCTTCACTATGCAGAAACTTTTTATCTTGAGGAAGTCCCAATAATTCATTTTTGCTTTTGTTTCCCTTGTCTCCACAGATATGTGTCTAGTAAGAAGTTGCTACGTTCACTTTCTTGATAATGTCCTTTGATTCATAAAAGATTTTAGTTTTAAGTCCAATTTATTTTGTTGTTTTTGTTTGTGCTTTTATATTTAAGAAATCATTGCCTAATAAAAGATCATAAAGATGTATGCTTGTGTTTTCTTCCAAGTTTTATGGCTTGAGTTTTTACATTTAAGTCTTTGATTTTTTTGAGTTGATTTTTATATATGGTGTGAAATAGGGGGCTACCTTCATCCTTTTGCATGAGGTTGTCCAGTAGTTTCAGCACCATTTGTTGAGAAGTTATTCTTTCCCCATCGAATTGTCTTAGAATCCTTGTCAAAACTCAGTTGGCTCATGGGTTAATTTCTGGACTCTCAAGTCTATTTCATTTATCTCCATGTCTACCTGATGCCAGGACCTCACTGTCTTCATTACTGTTGTTTTGTGGTAAGTTCTGAAATTGAGAAGTACTCCTACTTTGTTCTTCTTTCTCAAGATTGTTTTGGCTATTCTGGGTCCCTTGTAATTCCATGTGAATTTTAAAATCAGTTTTGACAAGGCAGTTAACTGGGACAGGGCACTATTTTTGCTTATATAAATTTGGAAAGAGAATTAGCATTCTGGGAGAGCAGCTTTACTATAGTGGAAAGAAACTCCAGAGGTATGCAGCAGAGTAAATACTAATACTTCACCCTGTGTAATTGAGTCTTTTTTTTTAAATTTAAATTCAATCAATTAACATATAGTATATTATTAGTTTCAGAGGTAGAGTTCAGTGACTCATCAGTCTTATATAATACCCAGTGCCCATTACATCATGTGTGTAATTGAGTCTTTTTTTTTTTTTTAATTTTATTCATTTATTTGAGGAGCGAGAGTGGGAGAGCATGAGATGAGCAGGGGGGAAGAGGATTGGGAGAGGAGAAGCAAACTCCCTGCTGAGCAGGGAGCCCGATGACGGACTCCATCCCAGGACCCTAGGATTATGACCTGAGCCGAAGGCAGACGCTTAACCAACTGGGTAACCCAGGTGCCCTGTAATTGAGTCTTGATAGAAATTCATATTGGAGTCCAAAATAAAGATGACTGTATTGTACTCTTGAATCGGAGCGGACACTGGCAACACATAAATTTTCTACATTTATATTTGTGTAATAATTTAAAAATAACAAAATGTGTTCACAATTTTTCCTTATATTTCATTATAATTATCTGGGGATTTAGTGAAGCAGGAATTTCTCATCCACCTATAGTCTTCAATAAGGTAATTTAGGCACAGAGAGGATAAGAAATGACTTGATCAAAGAGATAAACCCAGTAAGAAGGGGAACCAACCATCCTGGTTTACCTGAGACTGAGGGGCTTTCCAGGGTATAGGACTTTTGGTGCTAAAACTGGGAAACTCCCTAAAAACCAGTCCAAGTTGGACACATTAGTAGTAATTAGCAGAAGTAAGATAACAACTCAGGTCCTTCAATGCTTACTTTAACACTTTTCTTACCCGCTGAACTCATCAAGCACGTTTGACCTTCTCTACCTTGGGAATTCTGCTTAAAACCCCTCTCTTCACTCAGCTTTTCTTGACTAATCTGAGACTTCATCTGCCTTAATCTTTCTGGCAATCCCTTGTCTTTGGTATCCCAACCTCAACTCGTTCTATGTTTTCTACTTTATGTAGGGTCTAATAGTTTTCCTTCCATTTGCCTTTCCTCTCTTTCTCAGATTGTGGGTTGTAGAAGCAGACGCGGCGCTTCTCCCTCCTTCCCATGACATGAGTGGGGGCTTCAGGAATCCTGTTGCCTGACCAACAGGAAGTAAGTAGACATTCAAAACACCTGACTTTCAGGGTCAGGTAAGTTGCCAGGGGTCACCATTTATTAGAATTCAGTGATTATTTAAAGATAAGCGAGAGTCACTTAGTGCCAGGAGCACAATTTGTATATTTATTGCATTTTGATATGGATCATAACAAGAAACACACAGCCTAGTATAAATCGATGACCCGTCTCAGAGAGCCCACTCTGGCATCCATGGCCCCCCAGTCGTGGTAGCGCCTATAGTCCCCCGGCCTCAGCAGGTACTGCCGCCCCCGGTAGCTGGGCAGCTCGTAGAGGACCCAGCAGCCCTCCAGCACGTGGAGGGAGCGGAGCTCATTGAGCCGGAAGCGATCGTGGATGCAGGAGCAGTCCTCGGTGAGCTCAGACACCAGGCCCCCGTAGTCATCTCTCTCGTACAGCCTTATCCTGTGGGAGCTGGTCTGTTGTGACAATCAACAAAAGAAGAAAAATCAATTGTGTGCATCTCTGATCTCAGTAAAAGTGACTTAGTAATCCTGCATCTTCGTGAAGCATGGTTTTCAAAGCATCCTGCCGGACGCGTGTCTTCTCCCCACATTGTTGGTCTAACAAATAGGAAGAATATTAAAAATAAAACTGACCTGATCTTGTGGAAGAAACAAACATTGAAATAAAGGGAACCAAAGGGATTCCTTTGTAGGAAGCCATTGGTCACAACCGTATTTAGTGAGTCTGCAGAGAGGAATTTAACTCTCTTTTCCATTATGGCTACACATAACAGAGTCCTAACAAGCTTGTTTTTAAGTCATTCTTCACGCATAATTTACAATAATTCGTATTTACTCTGAGTCCACATGTCTGACATTTTGCCAAATCACTTGAACCATTTGAGGTTCTTGCCTCAAAGAAATTCCTGTTTTATTTGTATGTCTTTTTGCATCTGCAAATTTCTCTAGCCTACTTTTGGTTTCACTTCTTGAATCTGCTTGTCATACCACACAATTTGGTGTCACCAGCAAGCAGAAACACAAACTCAACATGTTTAAAAAACATTAAGCAGCACTTTCATGAGGACCATGTCCCATGAAATCCTAATTAATGATCTGTCTCTGACCCTCATAAGAAACTAGTTGATAATGACTCCTGGGAACCAGGGAGCCCCTAAGGAGCGGAGACATATTGTTCTAGTTTCTAGATCCTTACACTTATCTTGTTCTCCCGTGGTCTGTTAAGTGTTCCCATTATTAAAAAATAATGACCTAGATAGGCTTTTTTTTTTTCTTTTCTCAACATGGTGATTTTTATTTAGAAAGTAGGAATCAGTTAGATGCTACCAAATGTAACTGCAGAGGCTATGTTGTGATTTCTTATGCCCTAAAAACAATCTTGTCCTTAAATAAGGGCGGAAAAAAAAGAGGTTACAGTGATTCATTAGCCTACTCACAATTTTTTTTTTTTTAATGCTTGAGAATCAGGCATTGCTGTCCTTACTGTGAACACTAGTCCTGAATTGAAACAAACTGACTTTGACCAACAGGAATTTACTTCCACGGATCAGTGATGCTTTCGCATCAGTCTGGGTGGAGGCAAGACTCACGTAAGGAATGGCCCGGCAGGAGCGGATGGAGTCGCTGAAGCCCAGCCACTGCTGGTAGTCGGGGTAGTCCCCACGCCGCAGGAAGTACTGGTGGCCCTGGTAGTTGGGACGCTCATACAGCATCCAGCAGCCGCTGTCCACGCGGATGGAGTTGCAGCGGCTGAAGTAGGGCTGCAGGTTCGGGTGGTCACTGCTGCACTCGTAGCGGCGGCCCTGGAAGCCGCGGTCCTCGTAGAAGGTGATCTGCAGGGGGTGGGGGGTGGGGGGTGGGAACAAGGGGACAGCCAGACGTCAGCGGGGAAGGACCTCCAAACACAGGAGACACTCAACAGACGCGGCATGGCCCCTCGGGTGGCTCACCTTCCCCATGGTTGTTGTCAGCGGATGATCAGCGTCCAGTGTGATGGGGACAAGAGTGGCAGCCGGAATATATAGCAGGAGGGCTGCTGTGTTGGCAAGAACTACACAAAAGGGGCCTGGGGGTAGTGCGTGAGGGGATTTCTATGTTCTCTCTCGTTTTTTCATTTGGGATCATGGGGCAGGGGGCTCTCATTCTCTCTGGCATTTTCGAGTTCTCCTCACTAGCTCCAGTGAAAGGAATTGAGGTCAGCAGAGCCATTATGACCTTGGAGACAAAGGGCGCACTTCTCATCCTATGCAGCTCTCTAGAAATACATTACATGCCCAGCACTTTGTGCGTTTGCCTATGGAAACTGCTGAGATGGGGTTGGTGGTTCCATCTGGGGAGACTCGTGACAATCCTATGAGTTCCAGAAGGACTTGAAGTGCTAAGGGTGACAAAAAAATCCTCTAATTGAAAGACAATTACATTTTCTAAATTACCTCCTCAGTATGATATGGTTTTGCTAAAAGTATTTTGTATATGTTTATGGAGGGGGAAAAAAAAAGATTAGAACTGTGGACGTATACACTGAAATGTCAGTCACGGTTATCCATAAATGGCAAGATTACAGGTCCCTGTTTTATGTTTTTATTTCTCCTTTTTGTTGTTTTAGATTGCCTTAATTTTCGACCATAAATATATAGTACTTTCAGGAGATGAAAAATAAACTCAATTTGTAAATGCATAACTCGGAGCTGCTGGTGAAAAGCAGCAAATTTTGAAAATAAGTCAATTTTGTTTTGAGATTAAACGCTTCTCCTTGGACTAGAAATAAAGGGATTCCCCGAGACTCTGTGAGACAGTCTGAGAGCAGGAACACATACAGGATCCTCCCATCCCCCTCTCTCCCAAAAACCATCTTCTAGGGTTGCTTTTTGTTTTCAAAACCAGCATCATGATTTGCCTGAGTTTTCCCTTCCTGGAGGTCACTGTTTCACCGAACCCAAGTGAAGGCCTGAGGAGCTTTCTCCACTGTGACCGCCCTACTGATGGCAAAGCACCCCTCAGCTATGCAGGGCTGTGGGAGGCCTTCGGTCCCCAGCTCTTCTTTGTCATCCGTGCTTATGTAGAAAGATGGAGTCAAACACCTTCGTGGCTTGGGACCCACGGAGGGCCCTGAAAGTGTATCCAGCCACTAGGTGTCCATGATGCCATTTGTGAAAGGCCTCGGGCAGCATATGAAGCAGATGTACACCTGTCAGAAGGACAGGCAGCAGTAACCACAAAGAAAAACATGTTCCCTCCCAACCAGCAGAGCCAGACCGCAGGAAGCTGGGCAAAGTCCTGTGATGCTAGACAGCGTACCCAGGGTCAAGTCACAAGTCACTGATACATCCCCTGCCTCCCTCCTAGTGCTGCAGGCTTCCTGGTAAACCTCAGTTACGGTCATAACCAAACCCATGTGGAAAAGGCGTCATCGGTGTCCCCAACCACAACACCACATTGGGGTGCACCACCGTTTCCTGTGAAAGCCAACAAACCAAACACTTGTTTTTGCACTTGTTAAAGACACTTGTTCCGCAGACAGGTGGCCCAGCAAAACCTTAAGAGAAGTGTAATCTGCACTCACATTCCTTTGGTCAAATTGATAGCACGGGTAATTTACAAGCCAAACCACCTGCCTAATCAGCATTTTGGAAAGTGCTGAAAGACTACCACATTTTCTTTTTCTTAATAGTCATTATATTTACTGAAAGAAAGCCTGCGCTTCTGTTTCCTTTAATGGTTTATTGAAATGATTTTAAATGTTTCCATGTGAGAACATAGTAAGGGCAATGAATGACAGATTCATTTTATTTCGGATCGAAACTTTGGGAAACTGCCTCCGACTCCAGCACTCTGCAAGATTCAGTGCTAAACATTTGGGAAATGTGCGGCAAAGCCCGTCTGCTCTCACATAAAAAATACGACATATTCCCCAAATTCTCCAGCTAGCAGTCTTCCAGTTACAATGAAGTAGCATAGGATATACACTTAAAAAAACAACAACAACACAATATAGCCACACAGTAGGAGTCTAAGAGAAGAAAGCCCAACATCCAAAGTAACACTTCCATAAACTTTGCACCACAAGCTAACTGTAAGGAAAAATGTGCTGGCAAGAGTTGCAGTGTTAAGATGATGTTTCTTTTCATCTCCCAGAGACTTTATTATGAACTTCCATGGTGCAATTCCAAGTTTCTAAGTGACCTGCAGGATAAAAAAAAAAAAAATGATTTTGCTATCAAACCCATCAATTTAACATGCACACAGACATTAGCTTTCAGTCTATAGGCAGTTAAGGTCTAATATCAAATACTAAGTTACTGACAAAGATGGATTATAATACATGTAGATACAAAAGAACTTCCATGGAATTGTTCTGAGGTTTGGAAATTGAGTTATATTTCTCAACTAAATGCAGTATATGATCCCACACTGAATCCTGTACAGAAAGAAAAAATGTTTAGCAAAGGACATTATTGGGTCACTTGAAAAAATTGGTATATAGATGATAGATCAAATAAAAGTATCAATGTTAGATTTTCTGAAGTTGATCATTATACTAAGATTATTTAAGAAATGACTTTGTTCTCAGGAAATATATACTGAAGTATATAGGGGTATAGTGATAGGGCAGGTGTAACTTGGATGGCTCAGAAAAAAATTTTTTATCTATATACAGAGAGAAAGAGAGACAGAGAGACAGAGGCAGAAAAAATGGTGATGCCAATGGAACAAAATGCTAACAATTGGTGATTCTGAGTAAAAGGTGTATGAAGGCTCTTTGTGCTATTCTTGCAACTTTCCTCTAAACTCAAAATTATTTCCAAATTGAGGGGCACCTGGGTAGCTCAGTCATTAGGCATCTGCCTTCAGCTCAGGTCATGATCCCAGGGTCCTGGGATCGAGCCCCACATCGGGCTCCCTGCTCTGTGGGAAGCCTGCTCCTCCCTCTCCCACTCCCCCTGCTTGTGCTCCCTCTCTCACTATGTCTCTCTCTGTCAAATAAATAAATAAAATCTTAAAAAAAATTATTTCCAAATTGAAACACAAATAATAAAAGTTATACTTCTTTTGACTAATTATATCCAAAGCAAATCATTTCTTTTTGCCCCTGAGAAGTTGTGTATTGTGCTTATGCCATATTATTTTAAAATGTTATATATTGCTTTGAATTTAAACTTGAATCACCCTCCCTCCATTTCTGATGGAGGGGTGCTGAAGTCTCCAGCTATGATAGCGGAGCCAGCGATTTCTCCTTGCAGCCCCATCCATTTTTACCTCATGTAGTTTTATGCTCTGTTGTCCGGTGCACACGGGTTAAGGTTTGTATGTCTTCTCGGAGAATTGACCCTTTTATCAAATGTCTTTCTTTATCCCTGATAATTTTCCTTGCTTTGAAGTCAGCTCTGTCAGAAATTAATATAGCTTTTTCTTGTTTTTGATTAGGGCTGGTGTGATTTATTTTGTCTATCCATTTACCTTTAATCTATATGTGTCTTTATATTTGGAATGGGTGTCTTATAGACGACGTACAATCAGGTCTTGTGTTTTGATCCACTCTGACAATTTCTTTTTTCTTTTCTCCTTCATAATTTTATTATGTGAAAATTTTCATACAGAAAAGGTGAAATATTTGTACAATGAAGATACATGTGCCCACCACCTGGATTCTGTGGTTAACAGTTTGGATTTCCTTCCCTCTGCTTATATTGCCCATCTGTTCTTGCATGCTGTCTACTTTATCCATTAAAGCTCTCAGCGTATTAAATCAGATTTGTTTCAAATTCCTGGTCTGATAGTGCCAACATCCCTGCCATGTCTGTTTGTAATGCTTGCTCTGTTTCTTTACATTTTTATGTTTTATGCATTTTAGTATACCTTGTAATTCTTTCTTGATAGCTAGACATGATGTCCTGGGTAAAACGAACTCTCTAAATAGGTTTTTAGTGATGTGGTGTGGGGTGGCGAGGGGGGATGGGAAGGGTTCTGTAGTCCTATGATTAGATCTCAGTCTTTGGTGAGCCTGTGCCTCTGGACTTTGAACTTTGCAAGTGTTTCTCAGTTTTTCCTCTCCTCTAGCTGGGACCAGATGACTAGAGCTGACTGGAGTGGGTATTTCCCTTCTTCTAGGTCAGTTGGGCTCTGATAAAATGTCAACAGGTAGGCTACAGTTAACTAGTTGCCACTCAGGGCAGGCTTTGTTAAGAACAGAGTGCTCTGTTGTATTTAAAGATGATTCCTCGGGGCGCCTGTGTGGCTCAGTGGGTTAAGCGTCTGCCTTCGGCTCAGGTCATGATCCCGGGGTCCTGGGATGGAGCCCCACGTCATCGGGCTCTCTGCTCAGGGGGAGCCTGCTTCTCCCTTTCCCTGATGCTACCCTGCTTGTACTCTCTCTCTCTCTCTCTCTGTCAAATAAATAAATAAAATCTTTAAAAAAATAAATAAAAATGATTCCTCCCCCACCTCCCACCTCCACTCCTACCCCTCCCCCGCCCCCCCTCCGCCCCCCCACTGCTGGAAACATGAACGGAATTTTCTCCAGTATTTACTGTGAGAATCTGGCAGAGCTCCTGCAGGTAAATCTCACAAAACTGTGGGTACCCTGCTATGACTGTGTCCCCCTGGAGTTTTTAACCCTCCGAGTTGTCTGCACTGAAGTTCCTGTGATTTGCAAATTGCGGTTAAGGGTTTCCTACTCCAGCACTGTATTCCTGGCAGCTTCCGCTTGTGAGTCTTTGCTCCGGTAAACCCTAACTCCCTATATCCGCCTGTCTGTCTCTCCAAACTTGGTTTGGCCTTTGACCTCCCCTGTCTTACAGATCCAAGAGGAGTTGTTTTCTCAGCCTGTTCAGCTTTTTACTTACTAGGATGAGTGGCAGTCTCTAAATTCCTTGCCGGTGGAACTGGAAACCAGAATCCCTCAAATTGCCCTGCCCCTCTGTCTTGCTCCGGCCCACGATACTGTGACTTTGTCAGGGGCAGCGGTAGTCACGGGGGCACCTGTGTTATTGCTAGCCATGGTCCTGGCACTTTTCTAAGCCGTTCCATATATGTGAGCTCATTTAGTCCTTGTAACAACCTTATGAGATAGGTACTGTTCGAATCTTTTCTTTATAGATGAGAAACGGAAGCAGAGAGATTCACTTAACAATTCATGCCAGTTATTAAATGGGAGAACCAAGAGTCAACTCTGGGCTGTGTGACTCCAGAGTCCACACTCTTTATCACCAGGGTATCTGTTTTCTAGCTCTTTGGTATGGTCCTGTCCAATCAGAATCCATTTCCTGGTAATGTGCTCAGTATCTACATTTTCCTAGGATATGGTGTTGCTCATATTCATTTTGACTAATAAATGGATTGCTAGTATCAATACAGTATAAAAGAAATCCTTAAAACTATTTCACCAAATACCTGGATTATTTAAAAAAAAATTTCTTCCTTTCCCTTACTTTATGAAGCAATTCTGTGGCTGGAAATAAATAGAAAATTCTGAAAGAGGCATTGTTTTATCTTGAGGTTGAAAAAAGTTGTTTACTAGCTAAAAGACATGATACAATATCCATAAAACATATGGGTAAGGAAAAGACTCAGAAGCTGAAATATATAAAATGAAAAACTTTTTCAAGCAATAAACTGTGAAAGTATATTTTCCAAACTTTTTTTTTAAAGATTTTATTTATTCGACAGAGCGAGACACAGCGAGAGGGGACACAAGCAAGGGCAGAGGGAGAGGGAGACCCGGACTCCCCGCTGAGCAAGGAGCCCGACACAGGACTCGATCCCAGGACCCTGGGATCATGACCTGAGCCGAAGGCAGATGCTTAACTGACTGAGTCACCCAGGTGCCCTATTTTCCAAACTTTTTAAAAAAGATTTATTTAGGGGCTCCTGGGTGGTTCAGTCGGTTAAGCATCTGCCTTCAGCTCAGGTCATGATCCCAGGGTCCTGAGTTGAGCCCCACATGGGGCTCCCTGCTCAGTGGGGAGTTGGGTTCTTCCTCTCCCTCTGCCTCTGCCCCTCCTTCCGCTCGTCCTTGTTCTCTCTCTCTCTCTAATAAATAAATAAATAAATAAATAAATAAATAAAATCTTTAAAAAGATAAAAATAAAATAGAAGATTTATTTATTTTAGAGAAACAGCAAGTGTGAGTGTGCAAATGGGGGGAGGGACAGAGAAAGAGAATCTTCAAGCAGGCTCCCCACTGAGCATGGAGCCTGACGTGGGGCTCGATCTCATGACCCATAAGACCATGACCTGGCTGAAACCAAGAATTGGACGCTTAACCAACTGAGCCACCCAGGCATGCCTTTTCCATATATTTAACAAAAAGATTTTTCATTAATTTCTAACAAATCAGTAGGACACATGTATGTATATTTATATGTACATGTACAGCAAATATTTGAATAGCACAAGAAATATTAACAGTGGTTATTTCTGAGGAATATGACAGAGCTGTGGGGAAGGGGGAATTCTTTTGTTTTCAGTTTATATTTTCTGTATTGCTTGAAATTTTTACCATAAACATGTATTACTATGATAATGTTTTAAGCTAATTTAAAAAGTACATTACTCAGAAGTTGGAAAAGATGCTAAAGTACACAAATAATAAAGAATGAACAAAAATCATAGATGTGTTTTCTGCTATTTGATTTTCAAGAAGAGGACTTTATGGAAAGGATTTATCTCAAGACCTATCCCTACTGCAAAATGGGCACTTATTGTTTGGACATCCTAGGCTTACAGGCATTAATCAGCCTATAGAAATGGCTGGTCCCTAGAAAGGAACTTCTCAATCAGTTTAGACAGAGCACAGTGTTTTGAAAACATTCAGGACCATGTAGTTATTGCCAATTCACTTATCAACAATAATTACTGAATAGCCACGGCTTGCAAAGCACTTTATATACATGTGGGAAATAATAAGGAAATAAAAGATCTGCTTCCATCAAGAAGCCAACAATGTTCAATGGTTATGGAAGGAAATATACAGGAAATGAAATTATATTTTCAAAACAAACATACCAATGAGTCATCTTGAGAGCTGGATTTTCAGTACATAGGATGCATAGATGAGCCTCAGGGGGTCTAAGAACCTCTGTATCAGAGATGTATTTTTTTTCATGATTAAGTTTAAAGTCTAGATATCAGTGTGTGTGTGTGTGTGTGTGTGTGTGTGCACGTGCGCATGCGTGTGCACGTCTGCCTGTGTGTTATTTCTGGAGTTACTTTTCTCTCCTGTTGTTCTGTTTTACTATCTAAAACTTGCTATATCCAAACTCATGTTAAAAAAAAACCAAACACCTCATCTTACTTCAAACAGTTCTTCAGTAATAGATACGTTTCTAGAAAAGTTAAGTCTTCAAATCTCACTATAGCAAATATCTTTTTTTTTAATTTTTTTTTAAGATTTTATTTATTTGCGAGAGAGAGAATGAGAGAGAGCATGAGAGGGAGGAGGGTCAGAGGGAGAAGCAGACTCCCTGCTGAGCAGGGAGCCTGATGTGGGACTCAATCCCAGGACTCCAGGATCATGACCTGAGCCGAAGGCAGTCGCTTAACCAACTGAGCCACCGGGCGCCCTATAGCAAATATCTTTAAAAGAAAACTCAATATAGTAAAGATTTCCCAATAGTGGTGTTGTTATGTTACTAGAATAACACTTATTAAAACCCCAATGTGACCAAAGAATTCAGGTTGTTCCTAAAGCATTTGCTATGATGAGGTTATATTTCTCACCAGTCGATTGTTTGCCTCTAAAACCTGAATGAATCCTGGGCCTTATGTGGTCCAGTCTATTCAGAGATTCACATTAAAAGATGCACAGTACAGCAACCAAACTAGATAATAAGAAATTTTAATTTTCAATGTGTTTAATTTTCACTTGTGTTTCTTAAAGCAAACGCAGTTCATAACCTGGTGTACCAAGTTTCGAAATTCCCAATTTCCCTTTCCTACCTTACAACCCTGCAGCTGGTCCACAGTCTCTCATTCAACAAAGTCCTAAAATATCCCAGCCACCAGCTGCACCACTTATCTGATTCTCTCCCCTCTCAGCTTTTATTATGTTCACTAACTTGGTCTCCTGATGTCTTTTTAAATTTCCTTTTCACTTTGCGTGTTACAGTAGAGAGCCGAGGGCTGGAAGGGCCAAGAACTCTCCCGCCTTTCTCCTTTGTTTCTAGCCCTGTGCATCTCAGACCATTCTCTGAATTCTGCAGCATAAATGTCCCAGGAATCAGATGGACAGGGCGGGGGCAGCAGAGATGCAAAGCAGGCAAAGATAAAATTTCATTAGTGAGAAAGGGACCGAGAAGAGAAACCTTTAGGACACAGACATTCATATAACTCTCCTCAACACACTTAGTTGAATCAAAGAACTACAGCTGATTAACTCGTGAATAGTATTTCCCAAATATCATGGTCCGTATTTATTTAGGGTTTACTCTGCACCAAACACACATCTAATCTCTTAAAATGCAGAATCCCAGTTATTTATCCCGACAACCTGGAGAGGAGGAACCCTTATTTTTCTCACTTTGTAGAAGCAGAAACTGAGGCACAGAGAGGTTACGTAGCCTGCCTGAAGTCACACAGCTGGTACATAGTGGCTTCATTTAAATTTTATCTATCTATTTATTTGAGAGACAGAGACAGTGATAGTGACAGAGAGAGGCCAGGAGCAGGGACAAGAGGGAGAATCAGGTTCCCTGCAGAGCAGGGAGCCCGATGCAGGACTGGATCCCACGACCCTGACATTATGACCTGAGCCGAAGGCAGATGCTTAACCGACTGAGCCCCCCAGGCGCCCCCGTAGTGGCTTCATTTAGATTCAGACCCACAGTATCTAACTCCAAAGGCTGGACTTTTAACCACAATATCAGTAGAGTACTCCCCAAACCCTTGGGATCCGTTTGGTCCAATTTATATTTTTCGACCTACTTTGTTCTTTGGCTGGGTGTCCAAAGATACATTTTTTGATGATTTCCACGCTGTGGCATTTGCTTCCCTTGCAGAGCTGCTCGTGACATTTTTATTTGTTGGTCCCCTTCTTAACTTGACACCTAGAGACACATGTGGTAACCGTAACTGTATGAAAACCTTTTTTTTTTTTAAATGAGTCCACCCACAGGTTTAGATCCTTCCCTTCTAGAATGCCTTGCTCCCGTCACTAAAGGGTCTGAGAAGTAAGACTTCCCTGATTCCTATAATGAAGGGAAATTAAGTCATGAATCCTTCTGGTTTGTTTCCTCTTTATTCAACCGGACAGAGGAATCTTATTACCGTAACAACTTTGGCCTTACTTTGTGAGTTTAACTTTTAGGTTTACTTAAATTTCCCCTAAGCAGGTGGAAGGAAAGAGGCTTACTCTGTTTGCGGGCGTATTCTGCTGCTTTGGGTGCTGTTAACATGGCAAAGGGATGCAGGGAGAGGCGGAGAGGTGGAGCTCGGGGAACCTGAAAGGAAAACAGTCCTCTTTTTAACACCTGCTAGGTGTAGCGCTTGGTCTGTTGAACCAGCCCACAGTTCTTAGACAGCACCAAGCACCTGCTGGGGAGCCTCACGTTTCACACGGCATGCACGTTCGTACTTTGCCTTTTGCTCCCACTCTTGGTCCTCTTTGCCCAGGATGCACTTTCACACACTGATGCTCTGCACATCGTTGCCTTTTACCTGGGATAACCATTTGCTCCTTTTTTGCCTAGAGGCTCCTACTTTTCCTTTGAGATGTAGCTCACGTATCACCTTTTCTGAGACATCTGCCCCGTGTCTTCTCTCCTGCGCTGGCACCCCACGCCCCCACCTTACCCTAAGGCAGAATTACTGACTCACTCGTCTGGAAACTCAAAGCATGCACTCACACAGAGCAAGCCCAGTGTGTTGTAGTTAGTTATAACCCACTGTCTGCTGCTGCACTGGAAGCTTCTTCAAGTTTAGGACTGTCTCTTCATTCCTTCCTTCCTTCAACAAGTTCTCAGTGAGCACCTACCATGGGCCAGGCCCTGTGTCAGGAGCTGTGGTCACTAAGACAGACAAGGCTCCTGCCCTTCTGGAGCCGAGCGAGGAAACGCAAACAGTAAATCATCCACTGTGATGAGTTTAATAAACAAACCAAGATGATGTACTAGCAAGTGACTGGACAGCCACCACTGCAGATGGCCAGAGAAAGCCTCTAGAAAGAAGCAGTGCTTCTTCAGCTGAGCTTTCTAGAATGAGCGGCCGCCGGTTAGGGGACGGGCTGGAGAGGAGTGTTCCAGGCAGGGGGAACGAGAAGGTCTTCTTGGAATAACCTGTGTTTCCAGACACAGAAAGGAAGCCAGGGTGGCTAGAGCATAGGGAGAAAGGGGAAATTATAGATGGGGCTGGGAAGGAGGCAGGCAGGCGCCAGATAATCTGGGTCCTTGTGGGCCACGGTACGGAGCTGTACGTTATTCCAGGACTCAGTGGAAGCCATTGCAATATTTTTAAGCTCCAGTGTGATGAGGTCTGACTTAGGTTTTTAAAAAGATGGCTCTGGCTGCCATGTGGAGAACGGGTTGGAGTGTGGAAACAGGGAGCCCAGTTAGCGAATTTAACCTTTTCTCTACAGTGCCTTAGAGAGTGCCTAGTACATAGGAGGCCCCCAGATGTCATTGACTAGTTGAACGACTAGCATTCTAGCCAAGCAATAGTAGTTAACAGCATACACTTTAGGGTCAAACAGGCTGTATGTGAGTGCAGGCTGCACCATCTATCTACAAGATGTGTGACCTTGGGCATGTCACCTAACTCCTCTGTGCCTGTTTCTTCATGTGATAATAATAATACTGGTAATGAACTTATAGGGTTGTGGCAGGAATTAAAGTTAGCATATGTAAAGTACTTAGAATAGTGCCTGGCACATAGTACAATATATTGGCTTTAAAATTAATGATAATAATTATTATTATTTTTTTGATAATAATAATTATTATTTATATTTGTCCTAATCATCGTCATCTCTCTTTATTGTGTAGAATAACCCATGGCAACAACTTGGCCACCATTTCCTTTACAAGATCCTGCTTGGAAATAACTAATCAAATAACTAATAACTAATCAGAGCCAGGAGGCCTGAAGTAATTAATACCCCTCTAAAAGATCAATCATTTCCTGCTTTCTCACTGAGGGAGATTCAAGCTTTATATTTACAGATGCTCTAGTTCCTTATCCACTGGGGAAGATAGAACCTGATGATTTTAAAGGTCACTTCCAGTTCAAATATTCTATGAGTCCTGATAATCTGATGGCTCATGCAAGAAGTTCCTATGGCTTCCTGTGTGGCTTATATGAGAAATTATTCTCAAAGTAGGATGAAAATAAAATCCTAAACCTAGAATTGATCATACATTCTTTTTTTTACCTTAAAGCTATTTACTAATATCATCATTGTGTCAATATAGAAGTATTATTACAATTGTTATTTCTTCATTCATATTCTTATTAAGTGCTCAATTATGTCCAAAGCCATTCAACAAAAATTTCTTCTAACTGGAGGTGGGAAGAGAGAGAGAAGAAGATGGCGGATGTCATATAGGAACTTGCACAAGAAACGACCTGGATACATCATCAAGAGATGAAGAGTATAGATTCCTTTTTTTATTTGAGAGAGAGAGAGCACGCATGAATGGGGAGAGGGGCAGAGGGAGAGGGAGAAGCAGACTCTCTGCTGAGCAGGGAGCCAGGACCCTGGGATCATGACCTGAGCTAAAGGCAGATGCCTAACTGATGGAGCCACCCAGGCGCCCCAAGGGATGAAGAGTATAGCCAGTAATCTTCATCTGCCTTTCAGCCTGAGCAGTAACTTATTAAAATGTCATTTGGTATCACTGAGCCAGAAGGTAGAGAATTTCTGATTCTAGATGTCAAAGCAATTGAACATATGCTCATGAATACCATATTTTCCAAAGTAAAAGCAGGGCACGTGGTCCAGAAAGACAGCTTGTACTGTCCAATAAGTTTTTCAAGTGTGTTTGGGATGGTGCAACATCATATTTTCTAAACATTTTAAGATTAGTAAAGAGAGAAGGCAAATTTCAAACAGGAAGAGTACTGGAAAATCTAGGACTTGACTGATTATATCCTATAGCAGCTTTTCTAAAAATTGAGGCTCTGTGTAAATTTAAAAAAACAAGAAGAAGAAAGAAAAATGACCCAACCCAAAAAAAAAATAGAAGATTTTTAGCAGACACTTCACAGAAGAAGAACATAAAAATAGTTGTTCATTGGTAATCAGAGGAATGTGAAGATCACGGCCACCTAACAGACTGAAAAACTTAAGAAGCCTGAAAATAGCAAGTGTTGGTAGCAGCCAGATAAACTCATTGCAGGTGGAAGTGTACATTGGTATGACCATTTTGGAAAACAGTTTGGCTTTATGCAGAGTTGGAGATGCACATGTATCTGATGGGATGTGCATGGCATCTATGATGTAATGATTGGCAGTTTCATGCCTAGGCATAAGCCACACAGAAACTCTTTTACTGGACATAAAGAAACATATAATAGAAATTATCCAAATGTCTAAAACGGAAGAATATATAAAGAAATTGTGGCATACTCCTACAGCGGAATGCTATGTGCAGTGAAAATAAACTATGTGTAACCACAGGGATGAATTTGTGCACCATAGTATTGAATGACAAAAGAAAGCCATGGAATAAAGCATTTGTTTCACTTATAAAGACTGTTTTTTATATTACTTCTAAGCCATGGAATAAAACATTTGCTTCACTTATAAAGACTGCTTTTTATATTACTTCTATCAAGTTCAAAGAACATGCAAAACTAAACAATATATGGGTGAGACATGCATATGTGGTAAAACTAGAAAGAAAGACAAGAAAATTATAAACCCATGGTTCCAGATAGTAGAAATGTGGAGCAACAAGAAGAGTAGGGGCTGGAGAGGATGCACGGCGAGCTCCCAAACGGTTGATACTGTTCCATTTCATCCCCTTGGTGGATTTGTTGTTTGCTTGGGTTTTATACTTTAAACATATACCATAAGTATTCATTTGGACATAATGGATATCGAAAGCATGGTTTTCCATCTCCCTTCATGAAGATCTGCCAATATTGAGCTTTTGTTTAAACCTAATAGGTCCCTCTCCTTATCATGAAAATGCTTTTTCACTTCTGTACACTTCAGGCTGGATCAGCATCCTCCAAGAAGACAAAACACTCGGCAGATTATTGTAGTAAGCGCCTAGAGGCTGGGGCTGCAGAAGGGTGTGAGGTGGGAAGATGCACCTGCTGCAGAGTCGATGGACTCCTGTGGATGGGAAACAGGAGCGGGGGTGGGTTTGGAAATAATAACACTTAATGTTGAAGGCTCCCCACCCCACGCCAGCATCATGCACCTGATATGTGTGGTCTCACTGAATGCTCAGAAGGACCTAGTATAGTTTGGAAGTGTAATCATGCATATTTACACATAGGGAAATTGGGAATCAGAGAATTAAGTAACTTATCCAAGGCCACACAGCTAGGAAGTGGCAGAGCTGGGACGGAACACCGATCTGTCTGCCTCTGAAGAGCCTGTTTTGGACTCAGGATGGAGTTAAATGATGGCCCCTCAGACTTTGGGGTGTGGCTGCAGAAAGAGAGAAGGAGTAGAGGTTCTGATGGTCTCCAGCCACCTCTCCTTGTCTTCCTCTTCTCTCGGTTACACATTTTTACTCTCTCTGCTTCCCTTTCCTTTTTCCCTCTGTCTCTGACAAATGGAACTGAAGAATATTTCTATTGCTCGCTTGCTGTGTTGAAGGCAGATTTATGCTCCTTTTTCTTCAGCTTGAAATTGAGTAGGCGATTTTATATTTATCTGAAGCTAATCGTAAATACCGTCATTTGTGTGAAACCCTTAGTTGATTTTTTTCTCTATAGGTCCAAGGTCTTCAGCAGAAAAATGGCTCCCTGTCGTCAAATAGCAGCTCCCTATCAGGAGTAGAACCTGAGGATAATAGAATTGGTGAACAACATTGGACCCGTGATGCCTTTCTGTCACCAGGTGGCAGCAAATACTCCTGAAGAAAGCCGTCAAGCCTATGCACAACCTGTATTATATCATGCTTCCAATTCTAGTGGCCAGAACTTTTCCATAATCTAATTAGTATTCTACAGGGCTTTAAGCTCTTGCTTGGAGAGGATTTTAGCTGTTGCTTAGGAGACATGTTATCTAAAGGAATCAAAGTTTATTCAGATATATGCAGCCATTAGAGAAGAATCTTTGTCAATAACTTCTTTCGAACAATTTTTTTGAAATTATGTTAAACCTCGAAAGACTGTTTTAAAATAGCTCTTACAATTTAATCTTTGAAATGCTACATTTCCATTGAGAGGTTCTACTAATTTCTTGTTTAAGATGTGGAGGAGGTCCCTGAATTGAACTGACATATAGCCGCAATAGAAAGGCCTGGGCTGGCATTCTTGAAGCTGGGAGGATCTTGTGAGGTCCACAAGGGTAGGTGATCCTTAGACTCTGTATTTGTAGCTCAAATGGTATCGTACCCTTTGTGATAATTCAGTGTCTAAAATAGGCAAAGCTTATATTATGGTAATAATATATAAGGATGCTTGATGAGCTATTTAATTATTTAGAGCAGTAGTTCTCAACCAGCTGTGATTTTGCTTCTTAAGGGACATTTGGCAAAGTTGAGAGACGTTTTTGGTTGTCACACTGGGGGGAAGCTATTGGCGTCTAAAGGGTGGAGGCCAGCGATGCTGCTAAACATCCCACAATGCATAAGACAGCCCCCTGGCTCCGCCCCTACACACGCAACAAAGAACTATCCGGACTGAAATGTTGAAAAACCTTGATTTACAGGAATATAGAGGAAATCAGGTATTCAAATCCCAAGTACCAGAACCTTAACTATAGTTATTGTCTTGAGGTTACCATGTGCAAGCACTAAGGGCTTTACTGGTACTGATTCACCTCATTTCCCACAATAATCCCATTTTCTAGTCCCTGTTTTTATGATAAAATCACGGATGATGAATTTAGAAGACTTGCCCAGGATTCCTCTGCTCAAAGTTGGTTCAAACCCAGGCAGCCCGGCTTCGGAATCCTCAGGCTGAACCCTTACCCGCAGCTGCCTTCCAGTTACGAATCAATACAGGAGCTGACAGTCGTATCCGGTAACGATATACATGTGCAGGTGTTGGAAGGAAAGCTCCCTCCATGACGACACTACCTATTTCCCTTTCGAGCTGGTCATTGTGTAGTCCGTGTGCACATCTGGGCTTTTTGATTTTGGTCACCGAAGTGAGGACAGAGACTGTGCATAACCAAACAGAGAATGTGCTGAATAAAGTCTCTTTACTGAATAAGTGAAAGATGGGATGGATAGATAGAAATTGGCCAGCCCACCTCTAAACAGCATGGCTTCCTAGTCTGGCCCTTTAAAATGAACCTGGCTACTTGGTTACATGGCCTGAGCTACTTGGGCAACCATGTTTGCAAATCTTCTTGATTGATAACCCAACCAAGACTGGAAGGGTTCATAGGGCCATCCCTTCCAGGATGTGATTTTCCATATTTGCCCTTTGACCATGTGAGTTGAGGCCAACCAGTCAGGGCCTGATGCCTGCCCTAGCCATCCCCAGGCACCAGAAGATGTGGAAAAACACAATGGCTGAACCAGAAGGTGTTGGACTGAGATATTTATGTGTATATATTGGGGGGTGGGTTGGGGAAAGGGGAAAAGAGGGCAGTCTGGAAGGGAGAAAGCTACCGAAAAAACCAGGAGGAATGAAGCATTTTGGTTTGCTTGGCTATCTAAGGAACTAAAAGATCTTTCTTTAAAAGCCAAGGACAGCTTGGTCTCTGAGGAGCATTGGGCCTAGGGTGGCTTATATCTCAACCAAGGTAGAATGGCAGCTCCAACATAAGATATAAGACCCAAGAGAAAAGTTATCTTGTCTGACTTGTTCACCATTATACCCCTTGTACATAAGTTATATTGAATGAATGAGGTCGAAACTAGGGTGATCAGAGGAAAGGTGCTGATGTCCTCTGTGATCAAGGGACCTTGAGTCTTAGGACGAGAGCCAGCTTACATAGGGATTAAGGTGATGGGACAGTCAGATTCCAAGTTACAACACTTCTTAGTAAATGCTTGACTCTTAAGCTGGACCTGGTGAGCTCTTGATTTTATATGACCCCACTGTTCGCTGTATTGTCTACGGGTAAAAGAACAAGGGGGGCAGGCATTTCTGTGGTCATAGCCCTGCCCCCGCCCTGGCCTTCCTGCCAAGTCCGGGTGGGGCATCGGAAGTGACAGTGTGAGCAGAAAGCTGGGTATGAGGGTATGGATTCTCTCTTCCCTCCCTGCACACCCCTTCTGCACTACCGCCCCTTGTCTCTTCCCTTTTCTAGAGGTATCTACAGGTAAACCAATCGGTAGTTCACCTCTAGATACCAGCTTGTAGTTCATGTTTACTAAATGTGCCTACGTCCATAAATAGCAAAAATTGAACTGGCTATAAAGATCATTCAGAATATTCAAAAAAAATTTTTTTAGATCGGTATATGGAAACTCAAAGAAGGACAGAGACCTAGGGCTCCGTGGAAGCGGTGTCAGAGCTCAGGTCACCGGACTTCTGATTGTTGCTTCTTCTACTGCTGTGATTTAAAGGACTCTCATGTGAAGGAGAAGAGTGGTAGCAACGAACTACAAAATTTATCATGAGATTGAACCTTGCAGATCTTCTCCTAGTGCTAAATGTTCTAGTACATCATGCAATAGGAGCCCCTGGACTTGCCAAACCTACATTACAAAATGTGTAGGTGAGAAATTCTGTTCGCCGGGAACAGAGGCAGAATCTAGACCGTCAGCCTGGTGCCGTATTTGTTGCCTCTACTCAGCCTGACGCAAAATACTTGTTGTTATTACTGACACAGCCCTCACGTAAGGAAATCATTTTACAAAGAGTTGTTATCCAGGTAAGATATGGCTACATCTGGTTTTGTACATTTTGATAAAAAAACTGTTGTTTCATGCAGTTGAAAATGTTAAAAATACATTATAAATTTATAAAATAAATTTTCTCTAAAAATCCCTTTTATTGATAGTGTCAGATCACCCCTACCTTAGTAGCCCCAGAACTGGTAGAAGAATCAGCTCCATACATTTTAAAGACTTCCTCAATTGGGATACTGTTCTGTTAAAAAAAACCCAAAACAATAGCACCAACAAATGCATCATCATATCATGGTTTTTCTTACATTACAAAACAAAGCAATTACAGCTCCGGTATGTCTAGTATCATGCCTGGATAGCATGGGCACTAAATAAATAACTTCTGAATAAATGGATAAATCAGAGTCTACAGTATCTAATTATATATGTCTTTCATTCTGGTTTTTTGCTTTTTAAATAAATGTTTTCACAATACCATATAGAAGTCAAAGACTTTTTACTATATCTTTAAAACTGAAACATTTAATATTAGTAAATCCTAAGCATTCAGAAAGATCGGTTGAAAAATAAAATAAATATGCATTAATATAAAAATGCACATAATAAATATAAAATCTCCATATATGCAAATAGTGTTCTTTTCCTTACCATTAGGATTCCAGCATAAGATGATAAAATCATTGCTTCTCTTTCTTTCCGGTTTGGATGAACAGGTCTGCCATGAAATGGTATTTTCCTGAGGGGGAATATGAATAAATAACAGTGGAAGGTTTATTTTTGTTCTTTTTGACACCTGGCAAGCTTATAATAATAATAATCCATAATTAATCTCCAATGGCCATGTGTTATGCACTTATTTACGAAACTGAGGTGATCAGTCTGCCATCAGTAAAGGACATACTTTGAATTCTGAATCTTCTAACAATGGTGATGAATTTGCCTTCTGTCTATGTTTTCACAGCTCTCAAACACTGGCCACTATGGTGGACAATTATGGTTTTGCCAACCTGTATCCTCTTCCCCTTCTTGTGGCAGAACTCTCCCTTCTTGCTGGGGAGAACTGCCTTACCCACTGTAAGCCTATCTGCTTCTAGGGAAGCCACAAACACCCTAGATTCCACGGGTGGAAAATACACTGTGGACTAAGCTAGTCAGAGTATTCCATTCCTCTCACCCTCAACCTCTGGACAAGTCAGGGGCTGAGACACAATTGAGACACAATTCTGTGATTTTTTTCTTAATCTATTCTCCTATGGACTGAATATTGTGATAAAATGGGCTAAAATTAAGAATAATGTCCACCGCTGGGTGGCTCAACCGGTTAAGCACCTGACTCTTGATTTCTCAGGGTCCTGAGATCAGGTCCTGAGATCCAGGCCCATGTTGGGCTGGCTCTGTGCTGAGTGTGAAGCCTGCCTGGGATTCTCTCTCTCTCTCTCTCTCCCTCTGCCCCTCACCCTGCTCACACATGCCCTCTCTCTCTCTCTCTCAAAAAAAAGAAGAATGTCCACCCAGAGGAAATAGTCTAGAAGTAAATCCTGATGACATGATTTGAGTTCTGAATCAAGCCATGTCTAATGTAGACCTACCCCTGGACTTTTCAAATAAAGTTAATAAATTCCTACTCCCCTCCCATTTGGCAGTGTGTTTAAGTCTGTTCAAGCTGGGTTTTCTGCTTATTACAACTAAACCCTAATTGATATAGCTATCCAGGACAAGGTATGTGTTCTAAGGCGATGGAACAGAAAAAATAGCTGGCCTCTGGAAGAAGCTATTAAATCCTGGTCTCATTAGTTCCTTATTCTTACCAACTGAGTGAGTCTGCCTGGCACACATGAACATGCCGATAATCCTGGAAAGGATTCAAACAGCTGTAGTTCAAATAGCTCAGCTCAGGGATCTATCTAGTTAAATGCTTCAGAAATTGTGTTTGATAGTCCTTTGAAAACAACCGCAGCCTTTACCCACAGAATTGACCATTTAAAAAAATCACGACACATGCACAATAAAGCACAGTTATATTTCTAAGACACAACATTATGTGTGAGAAAGATCATCTGACAGAAACCAATCAGCAGAGTTGCAAAGTATGTAAACATGTCTATGTTGACAACTGCGGGGTTTCTTCAGGTATCTAGCTGGCGAGGGATACTCACCCTGCAGCGTTTTCAAATCAGAGTGCCTCATGGTGGAAGATGCCAGACAGAAGCTTTCTCTATTGCTACTCATAGTCATACATTTAAAAAAGAAGAAGGAAAAAATACTATTTCAACTCACACTTTTTCCCACTCCAGCCAAGTTAAGTCTTCTGAGTGATCCAGCCATTGCAAAGCAACATTGATGGCCAAGTCATAGTGTGCCTGGAAGCAGGAAGCACAGACAGCAAAGGGAGGGGCTTGGACATTGCCTGGAGCACCCCCTGGACCCAATGACAATGGCATTGTTAAGCCTAGTCTATTATTTTGTCATGTCCACAATGTGAGGACCATCCTCTATGTCCAGTAACCTGATGCTCAGACAGATTATTTAGAGATCTTCAGTCATTACATTTTCCTCTCACTAGGGCTGTTTTTTAATTTTTGATTCATGGTGACAGGAAAAGAAAGGATGGATTCTTGGAAAGAAACTAGGAATCGGGGGGCACCTGGGTGGCTCAGTCGGTTCAGCATCTGCTTTCAGCTCAGGTCATGATCTCGGGGTCCTGGGATCGAGCCCCGTGTCAGGCTCCCTGCTCAGTGGGGAGTCTGCTTCTCCCTCTCACTCTGTCCCCTCCCCCCAGTCATGCTCTCTCTCTCTCTCTCTCAAATAAATAAATAAATAAAATCTTAAAAAAAAAGAAACTAGGAATCAGGGATTCTAGATTCAAATCTAGATATTGCCACAACTCACGGTATATCCTTGGGTAAGCAACTGATGTTCTCAGGGCCTCAGTTTCCTCAAATTTTAAAATAGAAAAGGGTGAAGGTGGGGGAAGAGGGCCACAGAGAATGATTTTCAGTTCTGTGAGCGAACATCAGACATGCACTCCCAGGAGCACAGGAGGGTCAGGGGGAGATTAGGAGGCTTCTGAGGGGAGGTCCCAGTGGAACTGGGGCGTGAAGGACAGGACGAGGAGAATTCTATAGGTGAAGAAGGACATCCTGGATGGAGGGGCCAGGGTGAGCAAAGGACTGGAGGTAGATTCCAACTGAGTGGCTTGCTAAGAGTCCTGTATACAGTAAAAAGCTGAGGACCAATTCGAATGTTCATTCCTATGCTATTGACCATCTTTCTGGTAATTTCTAAGCATATTCACCTTGTCCCTGTCAAAATCTTCCTTTTCTCTCCACTCTATCCCCACCTCCAGAAAAGGGAAGGTTGGTTTTGTTTTGGGGGTTTTAGATGGGTTCTAAGGTTCTAACATTGTCTAAACAATGTGCAGTTGACCCTTGAACGCCCAGGGGTTAGAAGCACCAATTCCTGCAGTCTAAAATCCTTTTATAACTTTTGACTCCCCCCAAACTTAACTACTAATAGCCTGCTGTTCACTGGAAGCCTTGCCAATAACATAAACTGTCGATTAACACATATTTTATATGTTATATATATTATATATTGCATTTTTATAATAAAGTAAGCTAGAGGAAAGAAAATGTTATTACGAAAATCGTAAGATGGGGCGCCTGGGTGGCTCAGTCGTTAAGCGTCTGCCTTCGGCTCAGGTCATGATCCCAGTGTCCTGGGATCGAGCCCCACATCAGGCTCCCTGCTCTGCGGGAGGCCTGCTTCTCCCTCTCCCAGTCCCCCTGCTTGTGTTCCCTCTCGCACTGTCTCTCTCTCTGACAAATAAATAAATAAAATCTTAAAGAAATAAAACACTAACCATTTAAAAAGAAAAAAAGAAAATCATAAGATAAAATACATTTACAGTACTGTACTGTATAAAAAAAATTCCGTGTATAAGTGGACCCACAGAGTTGAAATTCGTGTTATTCAAGGGTCAACTGTACTTATTTCTTTCAGCAACTAAACCAAACTAGAAAGTGAACAACAACAAAAAAGAACCATGATCAGTGGTTGAAACCTAATCCAAAGGTTGGTGCGTGGACCAGTAGCCTTGGCATCTCCTATTTGCTCATCACAAATGCAAATTCCCAGCCCCACCCAAACCTCCTGAATCAAAAAGGCCTTGCACTAAGACCTCATTAAAGCTTGAGAAGCATTTATTTAATCGATTTAATTTCTCCATTTAACATGTGCACAGGGAAGCACTTTAGAACCCCAAGGCTGAACTGCTTATACGGCTCCAGGGAGGTCAGGCAGGGGGAGGGGCGGGGAGAGAGACTTTCTTCCTTCTAAGTGCAAGAGGAGTAAACAGGTAAGCATAAAAAAAGCTGAGGGTTTACTCATTTCTTTTGAATTAGATCTTTATATAATTTCTTCCTTAATTTCTGTGAAGTGAACTTTCATTACATAACATGAATCTGAGTTTCAACATGAATAATGAGGAAAGATTTTAGGATTATTCATTCATTCTGTGGTTTTCTCCATGAATGCAAATGGTAAAAAACAAAAGAAAACGTTATTATATTAGAGAAATACATAAGTCATTTTGTCAAAAAAAATTTTTAACATCATGTATCTAACATTTAACCTTTCACTCATTTGCTTTTTAATCTTTTCTGGGAGAGAAAGAGCAAATAGCAAAAGTCTCATGACTTATTTTTTCTCATTCTTTTTGCTTTCAGTGTAATGAGTCGAAAAGGCCATGTGGAGGGCCTTAGGATGAGAAGATGAGGAAGAGGACATTCTGGGACGATCGAGATTAGCCTTGTTCATGATCTACATTAGATCCTTGTTCCGACCCCTGAACACAAATAACACAAATGTGACTTGCATTGGCATGCCTTTCTTTACCATATCATCTAGAAAGGTGAGTTGCCTTCTTCCTTTTGGGTCAAATTCATTTTCCCGAAGTCTGATGCCAATATAATCTCCCCTTAAAAGCAAGAGAGCAGCATTGAACCATTGGGAATGAGAGGGGAGCTCTGTCTGCAGAAGAGCGTTCTTCCCAGTCCCTCCCTCCTCCACCAAAATACAAAGTCACTTGTGCCTCTGGTAGCTCAACTGATATTCATTTTGATTTAAATAGCAATCCTGCAATGTATAGGTTTTAAAACGTCTAACCACTAAGAACTTCAATCACATTTATCTAAAAATAAATATTCACATAGGAACAGAATTGATAGGAACGCCGGGGGGGGGGTGGGGTGGGGGGCGTGACACATTCCCACACGCAGAAATGATTTCCCAAAACCAAAAGGATTGAGACCCACTGTTTAAAACAAAGATTCCCTCGGTGGGGCGCCTGAGTGGCTCAGTCATTGAGCGTCTGCCTTTGGCTCAGGTCATGATCCCAGGGTCCTGGGATCCAGCCCCGCATCCAACTCACTGCTCGGCGGGAAGCCTGCTTCTCCCTCTCCCACTCCCCCTGCTTGTGTTCCCTCTCTCACTGTCTCTCTATCTGTCAAATAAATAAATAAAATCTTAAAAACAAATAAATAAAAAAAAAAAAAACAAAGAGTCCCTTGCTGCCCATGTTAAACTCAGAATGTCCAAAGTTGAAAAATTCCAACTGTATGATGTTCTGTACGGATGTGTTCTCTTGCCCGAAGGCCTTTTTTCCCCCATTAGAATGCAAATACCCCGAGGAGGAGTTATGCATAAAAACAAACCAGGAATTCTACTTCAGTGTGTCTTGTACAATAGTTTCCTAGCGGCCCTGGCAGGAGGACAGACAGGGGGCTACCCCTGGGGGGAAGTCAGGAAGAGGAAGAGGGACCCGATGAAGGAAAAAGGATTCTGGGTCCCCAGGGTCCATCTGCACAGATCCACACTTGGACCTAAGGCTGGTTCTGTTTTCAAGGTCTTTACCATGCACTTTGGGCAAGCCACTGCCAGGGCGGAGGGGGCCAGGGGGAGTAAGTTTGTGTCTGGTTCCCAAAAGCTCTTCTGAGTCATTAAGCTAAAATTGATAAAAATTCTCAAGTTTTGCTTTCTAATTCCAAGATACTCTATTTAAAGTAGCCTAACTGTATTCTTTGGTTATAAAATTATACTATATCAGTTTTGAAATTCCAGTTCTATGTGGAGGAATTGACATTTCTGATAACAATTTTTTTTATTATATTATATTGGCCTCCAAACACATACATGTAAATATGTGTAAAGTCATATGTTTTTTATTCCAGGATTTCTTAAGGACTTGTTTAAAAATAATTACCATAGTAGGCAGAGAAAAGACATTTGATGGGGACTGTGTGAAGGTCTTTGATCAAAAGGATATTATTGTTGTGCCCATAACGTATAAGAAATAGAATAGCCTTTCCCCCCCTTTTTATGTGCTCTGTGATTTTCACCAACCTCTTAAAAAAGTACCAAGTCACAGAAAAGCTACCACAGGAGAAAATTTTTTTTCCAGGGGAAAACTTGACATTTTGTTTGTTTTTTATTTTTTTTAAAAAAAGTTCAGATGTCAAGAGAAAGGAGACGAATTATTTAGTCGGTAAGACTGACAATACCCGCGGCAAAAGCTGCAGTTGAAATGCTGGGCCCTTGGGTACATTTTGCAGAAATCTTTCCTATATCTTTTACCAACAGGGCCCTTTTAAAGGCACATTCTGACCAGTACAGGCAGTCTGGGCTGGGGGCTCAGCTGTTAGGCTCTAGAATGGGGATGCCTCTGATAGGCACGATATGCACGATCCTGGCAGAAACATCCTCCCAAGAGAGTCAGCATCCTGCTTTGCACCACATGTGAGACTTCTCAGGCAGGAGGCAGAGACTAGATCATCTGGCTTTCTCCTGTAGTGCAGGAATAGATTCTTCCTCAGATTTTTACCCACCCCCACCTCCTGCCAATATCCAGACCATCTATGACCTGAAACCCACCGAAGGCCGAGTGTAATAAACAAAAATTTATTCTCAATCATACTTACAGGAGCTTTTTCATTTCCTTCTTTAGGAGCTTTCTTTCCATGATTAAAGGCTTATCGAGCTGAGCAGGTATCTGTAGGTTACACTGTACCTGGTATCCTTGGGGAAGACCCAGCCTCTCTGAGCCTATAAGCTACAGCAGCAAATCAGAGAGAATTTGAGTTAGGGATGCTATCACTCCAAATACCAGTCATGGAGTCCTAGGCTTTGGAAGGGATCCGGGAGTGTGCAGAGCTCAGACCTCTTATCCAGCAGGTTCCAGATGATAATTAAACTGGCTGGGGGGTGGGAGGGTAGTGCACTGTACCTTGAGTTTGTCTGACACCCCTTATTTTTTCCAAGTTTCCCAACATCCATCATTTACTTATCCTTGCAATAAACTAGCAAGTAAAACAGTCATGGATCATGTAAGAGTAGATGAAACTATTTGGATAGAAGCATCTAAACATGCTGTGATCTGAATATGTAAGTTCTGTGTGTATTCAACATAGTGATTCTCAGTGAATCCACCTTGGTACAATGGCTCATAATGGAATTTTCTATAGAAGCCATGTACAACTTCCTATGGCCAGAAGGTCCTGGAAAGAAGATGTCACCATGGCAAATATGAGGCCATGTCTTCAGTTCTTACCCTCACATTGAACCAGAAATTGGAATTTAGGTAATGGGATTAAAAGGGGTTTGAAATCACAAAAAGGAGTTTATAAAAAAAAAAATTATCACTTTTAAGATTTTATTTATTTGAGAGAGAGAGAATGAGAGACAGAGAGCATGAGAGAGAGGAGGGTCAGAGGGAGAAGCAGACTCCCTGCTGAGCAGGGAGCCCGATGTGGGACTCGATCCCGGGACTCCAGGATCATGACCTGAGCCGAAGGCAGTCGCTCAACCAACTGAGCCACCCAGGCGCCCCCCAAAAAATTATCACTTTTAAATGGGGTGCCCACCGAGAGGTATAAGTAGGATATCAACTATGTCTGTAATGTTTTATTTCTTAAACGAGATCAAAAGCAAATTGTGATGGTTAATTTTAGGTGTCAACTTGGCTAGGCCACTGTGCCCAAAGATTTGGTCAAAAATTATGACAGGTGTTTCTGCGAAGGTGTTTTTTTGGATGAGATTAACATTTAAATCAGTGAACTTTGAGTAGAGCAGATTACCCTCCATTATGTGACTGGGCTTCATCCAATCAGTTGAAGGCTTGAAGAAAGATCGACTTCTCCCAAGCAAGAAGGAATTCTGCCAGGAGAACCCTACCCTGAGTCTCCAGCCTGTCAGCCTATTCCTTCCGATTTTGGACCGGCCAAGCCACTGCAATCACGTGAGCCAATTCCTTAAACTAAATCTCTCTGTGCATGTATACACATATATACATATATTTTCTATTTCTCTGGGGAACCCTAATACACAAATAAAAAAAAATGTTAACATTTATTGACTCTGGGAAGATAAATCCACAGATGTTCATTATATTACCTACTGTACTTTTGAAATTGTGCATGTGTTTTTAAATCACTACCATAAATACGGTTGGAATAAACAAAGCTTTAGAAACTTTTAAAAAAAATTGCAGCCTATAAACATTAAGCTTTATTTGATTCAGCTCATCAACAATAAGCAGAGAGAAAACAGGATGTCATTAATTTAAATGACTTCTTCACCAGACCAATTTCATTATCTTGGACCATTCTTGTTGCCACTACATCTGCTTCAGTCTTGGATGGGATGTGGAAAAGATGAAGGTGAAAGGAGGAGGCAAAGTAAGAGCATTCCATAGGAAATGAATGAACCACATAGATAGTAATATAGCTCTCTATGGGAGAGCCCACCGGGAGAGAATACTACAAGCCAGAGAGAGGACCTCGTAGCCTAGAAGGAAAAGCACTGGACTGGGGAGGCCAGATGCTGGGATGTGGTGTCCACTGCGCCACCGACTGACTGGTGTGGCTGTGGCCAAGCCTCTTGGCTCTTCTGCACCCCAGTTCTGGGTGTTGTCTAAAAAATGATGAGCCTGGCTAACGTCGTCAACAACAACCTAGCACTCGAAACTTCATAAAGGCTAGCATTGTGATTCTTCTACTTCACTAAGTTAGAAAAGCATTTGTTGGTAGAACATTTGTCTTATCTCAATTCCTTGACAAGGGGGTGGGTGGGTTCCCTTAGCTTTGATGCCTTTTTAAAAAGCAAAAGACTTAGCATTTGCTTTAACCCATTCTTGTTTGTAATTCCGAGGCAACCCTTTGATTTTCAGACTTAGAAAGGATAAAATATGCGTCTCTTGGCTGCTGTGACAGTTTCCTCTTAGACCCCCCCGCCACCATTCAATGTGGTATAATATACAAACGTGGAAATCTTAAAAATATGAGCATGTCCCACCCCCAGGAGGTCCAAAGACCCAGTAAACCTATCTGCTAGCTGTGTCACCTTGGATAAGTGAATTTGTGTCTCTGTGGTTGTGTGTTTCCTCTTCTGTAAAACAATCATCGAATGATTGGAGAGGTCCCTTCTAGCCGTGGAGCTCAGTGACTTACAGGCATGGAGGAGCTCTGCCTGCTTGAAAGGGGGCCATTTGCAAAGACTATTTAGTTTAAATTTGAATTCAGCCAGTCACTCTTCTTTTCCATCTATAGTATAGAGCTTTAACAAAAAACAAGACTCTGGCTGGAAATACACTCAACAGAGCTAATGGAAAGAGGTCAGCTGTCTTAGGCATTAGCTCTTTCCTAGAAACCAACCCCCTAGAAGTCACAGCCTTGCTCTGTAAGAACATCCTGCCCTGAATATCTGTACACTCCATGCAGATCCCCTGTCTGCTCCCCTACATCTACGATACAGGACTCTCAGATGGTGTTTTATTAGGTGCCCAGCTCTTAACAAATCCCCCTTTCAGAATCTCTCACCAACCAGAGACCGATTCCGGAGCTTTTGTTCTCTCCCTGCTTCTGGAGGCGTGCTGGAGCCCCGAACATCATGGGCTTGGGCTGGTGCTCACAGACATCAGGAAAGCACATGCTTTTTTTTTTTTTTTTTTTTTTGGTTGCTAGGAAACAGTGACTGAATGAAAATAATTTGTTTTTACCCAGCCCCCCTCACCCTTGCCGTCCTGCAGGGGAAAGAATGTCATATATTTAGGGCAGGACTATAATCCTGACCTGGAGTTCACATATCTTTTTACCTGAGTAGGCTTCGGTTTCCCACCTAAATGATTAATCGGAAAGCCGAGAGGATGCGAGAAGTCCCCCCCCGACACCACACACACCGGGGGGTTTATAGCACTTGGCTGCAGACTCAGGAGTCAACCAACTGAGCAGAGATTGCTGGGGAAGCCAAAGAGCCTGTCATTCCTTGCACAGTTCGGATGCCCAGAAGCACCCAGGATGATTCTACACAAAGTGGTGGGAGTCCTGAAGAACCATCACCCTGATGTAAGGTATCACCATTTACCCCCTGCTAAGTGGTCTCCCTGCTCACACACTTGCCTCCTCATCCTAAGTACTTCCTCCCCTGCTTAAAGCTTGCTCTCGGTTTCCCACGGCTCTTAGCAGAGGACCGAAATGCACCGTGGCCTTTACGTGCATCAACTCCACGTCCCCGGACAGAGCAGAGTTTGTTCTGGTCCTTGTGCGCCTGGGCGTCCGTATCACTTCCACTCCTCTCCCCTGCCCAAGTCTCAGGTGTTCCAGGAGTGACAGTAAGAACTCCAGATTTGGATTTTCATAGACTAGTTAGTTGTTCACTCCACATTGAATTGATAGTATACCCAGATGTTTCCAGGCTTTGTGAGCCTAAAGTTTATACCATTTGAATTTTATGCAATTTAAAAAAAAATGCAGAATTGTGAATACAGAATTGAATGTTTTTTAGAACCATTAATCACACAGCTGACAAATGCCACACATTAAAAAATAGGAAAAAAAATCACAGCATTATCTTTATTATTAACTGAACTAGCCTAAAATTCTTTCTTACATACTTTTTGATGACTTCTTAACATGACCAAGATCTTGTAATATTATTTTCCATTGAGAGATTAGAAAGATAATTCAGTCTTTCTTCGAGTGTGGTTGTTTACAATTGTTTTAAATTATGAATAAAATATTAGAATAAATGAAAAGTTGTTTTTCAGCTTACTGGCTCCCTGTTAGTGATGCCACAATTTCCTGCTCCCCCGAGACGCTCCTTGCCCAAGGGACAACCCTGGAGAACTTCAGCCTTGACCTTGGCTAGGCCTGTTCACCCTTGCCTTCCTTCCCCATCTCCCTCCCACCCCAGCAGAAGCTGCTGCAGCTGGTCCGACTCAGCCAAGACTTATCAACTCCAGTGCTCTCCTCCCCAGCTTCAGTCCTTGGAGACCCAGAGAGGGTCCAGGTGCTCAATGGACCAACAGGGCTGCTGGTTGCCAAGACCCAACACTGGTGGAGGTAAAGCTAACAGTGTACCTGCCCTGCCCCAAAGCCGGAGCAGCCACCAGGGCATGGAGGGTGATGCCCAGGCTGCAATTATGCTGCTTCTTCCTGCTTCCCCCATACAGAACTCGTCCAGCCTTTGAAGAACCCAAGAAAGTGAGGAGCCCTTTGCCTCAGCTGCTTTAGCTTTGGAAAAAAAACCCACCTCTTCTTATACTGATTGTCAAGACGTTAAATTGAAACAAAACAACACAACCCCCAAAAGCACTTCCATACCACAGTGAGAAATTCTCAGTTCTCACAGCATATCCCAGAGGCAGATGTGAAAATAATATCTATGTTTTATACATAAGGAAACCAAGGGACGAAAAGGGGAGTAATATGCCAGAGAAAAAAATCCACTTTATCAGGTCTGACTCCCCAGGCAATGTGTCTTTGCCAGAGATTTTTGTTTGTTTGTTTAAGTAGGCTCCATGCTCAACATGGAGCCCAACGTGGGGCCTGAACCCACAACCCCGAGATCCAAGACCCGAGCTGAGATCGAGAGTCGGATGCTCAACCGACTGAGCCACCCAGGCAAACCCTTCACCAGACTTTTTAATGTATTCTTTAAACTTCCTAAGATTCTTATAATATTCGGGATATCTGCATATAATATACTGACTTGACACTGTGGAACGTTTCCACAGATTGTAGATATGAATTTTTCATCTTCATCAAAACCTATATTTAAATTGCTGAAAAATAACACTACTACATAGTAAGACAATGAAGTGACAATTATGTGATTTTGGTTAAGTTACTCAATTTCTGCACTTTATTTCCCTTTTCTGTAAAGTGCAATGAAAAACTATCTCATAGGTTTCCAAACATTAGAAATGTCATATATATATATACTTGGCCTGGAACATCATAGGTCTTTTGTTGTTATTACCAGTACAGTTTTTGCATCTTATTCAGTTGTATTTATTCATCTTTTTTTCTTTAAAAGTATTCTCTTAGTGGGTTTATATTGAATCTCCTTATTTAGATGGTAAGCTTCTAAAGTGTAAACATTATGTTTCCTATTTTTGTGTTCCCCAAATGAGACGCATAGTAATGCTTTGCACCTATTATACATTCACTAAATATTATCTGATATGGGGAAATTTTTTATGTCCTGAATGTACTGTGAATTCTGAACACGTTGAGCAGATAAAATCTTTGCTCTCTCATTTGTAGGCATGTTCTTGCCCTTATTGGTTGAACAATGGGGGGGCGGTTTGTCAGCAGGGATGGACCAGATGGCAGTGTTTTTAGCACTTGCATTTGGTAGGGGAGAAACCTTCATGCACGTATAAGTAGTGTATGGTAAGCCAGCATACGTGAGGACAGAGTTTTTACATGAAAAAAAAAAAAAGAGATGAGATTTAATAATCTTCCCTGTGAACATAAGAGACTGACTTTACTCACCATAGGATTTAGACATGTCTGAGCATATCTGGGCAAGTCAGGGGGATCGTGGGTTACAGAATTGTACCAAGATTCCGTTTGCATCAGTGGTTCTCAACATCAGCTGTACTTTAGAATCACTGAGGAGCTTTTAAAACTCCCCAGATCAATTAACTCAGAATCTCTGGGGATAGGACTCAGGCATCCATATTCTTTGAATTTCTCCAGGGGTTCAAATATGCCGATGACATGTGAATTACTGACATGTGAAAGATGGAAGAATAGCCTACATAATGCTCCGTTATTGCAGTTATACTAACCTTTAGTTTCAGGGAAAGTTATCTTCACTTCCCAAAGAAGACATGAGGAAGAGATGGCCTGCTTTTCTCCTTTGGTCAGGGTCACACTAGATATGATGCCCAGCACTATGACAGTCAACTTATTACCAGTCTGAAGATGAAGCTACTAAATGGATGAAGGCAGAGCCAAAGAACTTCTGGTCATGGGTTTTATGTCTTAAAGTTCTTACTTTTAGGGATGCCTGGGTGGCTCAGTTGGTTAAGCATCTGCCTTTGGCTCAGGTCATGATCCCAGGGTCCTGGGATCGAATCCTGCGTCGGGCTCCCTGCTGAGCAGGGAGCCTGCTTCTCCCTCTGCCTGCCGCTCCCCCTGCTTGACCTCACGCGCGCTCTCTCTCTCTCTGACAAATAAATAAATAAAATCTTTAAAAAAAAAGTTCTTACTTCTAAAATAATTTTTATTTTTAAAGCCAGTTGTAGTTAGAGATTAAGAGTAATTTTGGCAAAAGACATCCTAAGTGATACACTTTCCTAAATGTAGCCCCAAATTCATGCCGGGATCCTCAATAGAAGGGACTACACTAGAAGAGTGAATGAAAATGAAAAGCATATTTGCTTTGTGATCACCATGGGACATTGGGAGCACAAGTTGGTAGCAGGAATGATACCACAGCTTCTGCCAGGATGGGAGCAGTATCAACAGCCCTGAGAGCAAAACTGGAGGCAGCCTTAATTTCAGACATCAGCGCTTGGCCATTAGACATCAGTAGCTTTGACGCAGATGTTTGGAGGGATGGAAACCTTTTCTTCTATCCTCTTAGGTTATGTACCTGAGGCCTGTGATTTAAACTGACAAAAGACAGATTAACAGGAGAAAAGGCATAGCAATTTCTATTGATGTTAATATTTTTTATGGGCATGGAGGCTTCACAGGAAAGTGAAAACCCGAAGTGATTAGGCTCAGGGGCTTATATACAATTTCAACACAGGGCAAAAAATTATGGAGAAGTACCTGGACAAAGCAAAGTGTGTTTGGGCTTCCAGGGATGATAAATTGTGGGAAAGTGAGTAGGAAATATATGGGGGAAAATAATGGTGAATAATAATTATTTATCCAGGTTTATTTGTGCAGATTCATCTTGATGTTCCCTCTGTCTTGGGTAATAACAATTGTTCTCTTCTTCCCAGTACAGGAGAGGATACCTTCAAAGGGGAAATTTGTGCCCTGCTTTTAGGCAGATGGACGGCAGCAAGTTCTTCCTGTGTCTGATTTATCTCAATGGCCTTCAAATCAAAATAATCCTTATGCTAAAGTGGTATATTTTGGCATGCTATACTCTGATTCCCTTCACCTTGACAGTTGATTTTGAGTTGCAACTGTGATATTCTTTGGTGGATACCAGCTGCCATTTCCCTTGGGGCCATTTTAGACGTAGCAGCAAGGGCTATTATGTAGGACATTTGGCTGCATGCAACAGAGACACAATTTTTATCTGTCAACTTTAAACACATATCTTATTTCTAGATCATCATGGATCTATGTCTTTTTCTCCCATCAATATTTTTGGTATTAAATGTCAACATTTAAAATATACTACTGTTTTTATATACCTATTTTGACATTTCTTATTACACTGCAAGCCTCTAAAGATGGAATTGCTGTTCTACTCTGTGACCGCCCTCATAAAGGATACAAAACCCAATAGGACAAGGACCCTGCCTTCAAGAAACCAACAGTGAAGAAGTGATAGGTGATGCTGCCACCTTAATTTTTTTCCAACTCATGTTTTGGAAGCATGGTAGGGATTGGGCTTACCCAGAGCTCTTATTTCTCAACAAACCTAAGGAGATAAGTCATCCTGAAATAGTGCCTTTGCAATAATCTTTCTTAAAGTGACAAACAACTTAGAAATGAATCTACTATTCTGATAAGAAGGAATAAAAGATCATGCTTCAAGTTACTATTGCTTTCTTATCTAAGAACAAATTTTACTTTAAAAATAAAGGAGAGGGATGCCTGGGTAGCTCAGTCGGTTAAGTGACTGCTTTCAGCTCAGGTCATGATCCCAGGGTCCTAGGATTGAGTCCCGCATCGGGCTCCCTGCTCAGCGTGGAGCCTGCTTCTTCCTCTGCCTGCTGCTCCCCTGTTTGTATTCTCTCTCTCTCTGACTAATAAAATCTTTAAAAAAACTAAAAAAAAATAAAAGGAGAATCCGACTTTAAAGAACTTAGCGTAAGCATTGGGGGAAAAAAGTCACCGCATTTTGGTAAACTGAACCATTTCCCACCTTCCTTAGATATTTGTAACGTTGAAGCAAGAAGATTTGTACAACTCTCCCCAAATAAAATCAGAAAATAGCACAGAAGCTGCTTCTATCAAAGAACACACCTCACCTCCTCTTCCCTTCTGTCACTTGCTCCTTATTTCCCCAGTAGTTGGGCATCACTGATCTCATGAATAGTTGGAGATGGAGCTCTGCAAAAGAAGCACCCCCCTTCACTGGCTCCACGGAACAGCTAGTGAAATTCATCTTGGCATCATGGAGTCCAACAGAAGCCCTTTTGATTTTCTTTCTTACCTCAGATCCCCCAGTCACCTGCCAGTTTCTTCTCCCCTTCCTGCTCAGGACCTTGTTTTTAACTGTCAACTGTACAGGGACCACATAGGAGATTTCAGAAATGGAGTCAAACTTCTGGAGATGGTGGGGGGGGCGGAGAGAGAGAGAACGAGCCCAGGGAGAGGCAGGCAGAGGGAGAGGGAGAAGCAGATTCCCCACTGAGCAGGGAGCCTGACGTGGGACTCAATCCCAGGACCCCAGGATCATGACCTGAGCTGAAGGCAGACACTTAACCGACTGAGCCACCCAGGCGTCCCTGGACTTGGTATTTAAGTATAACCTGGGTTTCCTCAGCCCCATCAGGCTGGCGCAGAGTTCGTAATAGACTTTCAGTTGTAATAATGAGCAGTGCTCATAGACTGGTTCTTTTCCAGAGTTGAGGAAACCCCAGTTTCCCACAAACCCTTCCCCCAAAGCTCAGAAAGTTCCATGGGGTTCTCCTGGCAATCTTGTGTAGTTTTATTCAACCACATCTGTAGTTGGTCTCCTGCTTCCCTGGTCACTGCCAACATTTTCACCTTCACTTCCCTCAATCCGTGTGGCTTGAGACTCAGGTCACTTTCAGCTTCTTAGGACTGAATCGTAATGTCAACCCGTTTCCATGGGTCAGACCCATCCTGTAGTCACTTGTCTCAGGAATAGAGAAACCACCCCTCACATGCCCGGGTTCATTCCTCCTCATGGCATATCATGCACTATTGTCTGATGCTCTTGCTGACTCAGACTGTGAGGATTTTTATTTTGTTGGTAGGTTCGTGTTTTAAATAGCCTTCTCTAAGACTTTGTTATAAATCCCTGTGTTTGAAAGCAATCTGAGAACCCCCTGGGATTATACAGGTATATACTCACAAATGACCCCTCTCCTTTTGGATGGTTCTGCAGAATCCTTAAACTAAGCTTGAGTATTTTTACTTGGTCCATTGTATGAATTCCTTCTGGGAGTCTCTTCCATTCTGGAAGCAATTAGATCCCAGGATCCTGGGTGAATATACTCAGGAAATCCTAGATTTGTGTGAATTTGCCACAGGTACATGATTTAGATATTCTCTTTGAGATCCCGTTTTTATAAAGAAGGTATATATAGGGAAGTAAATAATATTTGGGGAGGATAGTCAAAGTAGTTAATTATTTAAAAAAAACTTTTCATTTAAATTTATTTAAAACTTTTAATTTAAATTTAGTTAACATATAGTATATTATTAGTTCAGGGATAGAGTTTAGTGATTCATCAGTTGCATATAACACCCAGTGCTCATTCCATCAAGTGCCCCCCTTAATGCCCATCACCCAGTTACCCCATCACCTTCAGCAACCCTCAGTTTGTTCCCTATAGTTAAGAGTCTCTTATGGTTTGCCTCCCTCTCTGTTTTTATCTAATTTTATTTTTCCTTCCCTTCCCCTATGTTCATCTGTTTTGTTTCTTAAATTCCACACATAGGTGAAATCATATGGTATTTGTCTTTCTCTGACTGACTTTTTTTACTTAGCATAACACCCTCTAGTTCCACCCACGTTGTTGCAAATGGCAAGATTTCTTTCTTTTTGATGGCAGAGTATATATATATACACCACATCTTCTTTATCTATTCATCTGTCAATGGACTTTTGGTCTCTTCCCATATTTTGGCTATTGTGGACATTGCTGCTGTAAACATTGAGGTGCATGTGCCCCTTTGAATCAGTATTTTTGTATCGTTTGGATAAATACCTAGCAGTGCAATTGCTAGGTCATAGGGTAGCTCTATTTTTAACTTTCTGAGGAACCTCCATACTGTTTTCCAGAGGGGCTGCCCCAGTTAACTTAATTATTGTTACATTTCTTTTTAAAAGCAATTAGTTAAAATGATTCCAGAAATGCTCAAATACACTCTTGCTGAAAGCTCTAATGGTATAGAGAGATATTGAATCACATGTTACAGCTTCCCTCCATTTCCCCAGCAAACTTTTTTCTCTAGTCATAAGCACTCTGAACATTTCAGTATGTGTCGCTGAAGACAGTATACTAAGTCTTTACATACGTAGGTAAATATAAAAACAGTTGTGGCATTTGTTTGTTTCTTTTTTTTTTTTTTAAAGGAAGAGATTTTCTATTTTATTCATCATTGTCTCTCCATAACTGGAGTAATAAAAGGCACACAGTCATTGCTAAATAAATCTTTTGAATGAATACATGATTGCCTTATACTTCTTTTACACCACTATCTTCTAGTAGACACCTGTGTGATGGGATTATAGCGATATTCTGTGTAGTTTCCCCACCCCCTTAAAAGCCCCTTAGAAAGCTCTCCTTACTGGGACACATAAATCTATTTATTTTTACTTCTCTGCCTGTCCCATTGTATTACATCATAAGACATTCAACTGTTCCTCTAGAAAGAGACATTTAGGTAGTTTCTAATTGTTTGCTATGCTAAGCAATTCTGCAGCGGCATTTTTATATAAATATATATTTAACTTTGTGAATAAGCATGTCCCTAAGATAGATTTCCTGCAGCGGATTTGCCAAATCAAGGGATAGGTACATTTCAATATTGATGGAAACCGTTAGAATGGCTGTCTCTATTTCCCCTTCCTGAGACACTGAGTGTAGAGTCTGATAATCAACTGATTCTTTTGGTACAATTGGGGGATCACCAGGATTTTGTACCAACAGCCAAGGAGCGATTTTGGCAACTATTTCAGAGTACACTGGACCCTTGGGCTATTGAAAGCAGTCTTTGAACTTCTCAGTTGCAGATTCTGATCCAGAAGGAGATGAAACAGTCTTTGTGCGCTTGTGGTTTCTGAGGGAAGCATTTCCTTTCTTGTCTGTGAGGTTTCTTTCATAACGCCATGTTTTATTCATAATACTTGCAAGACCCACTTTCTAGCCTCAGCAGCAGCTTGTGTTCTGCCCATCGTGTGGTTACAGTGGTTAGTGGGTCAGTTGTAAATATCTGACCTGGACTGTAGGGGGAAAAGCCTTTCCCTCCTTTTTAAAGACTCAGGCAGGGGAAACTGAAACCATTTTTTAATCCTAAAACTCATTCCCTTTGGCTTTCCCAGAGCTTACATAGGAGGAGAGACCTGACCAACTCCTAGTTTACCTCCTGTGAATAGCACCATTCTTGTGGTGTGTTTGAGGAATGAGCCTGCATTCTGTGACTGCTAAGTCCCTCTAAGTCTGCTGTCCTCTCTTGTCCCTGGAATGACCCCACTCTCAACTCCGCAGGACCTGCCATTTTTCTTGAGCTAGGGAATTAAAATGCTATAGTCTTTATGACACTCTATAGCACTTTATGACAATAAATTTTCCATAGTGGGGAAAAGCTGTGGAAAATGAACTCGCACCCTCCGTGTTACATGAAGTAGAGGAGTGGTGGGGAGGGAGGGGTTGGCTGTAAAAATATATGGAGTTTAGAGATACTTTAGACTTGGAAGTAGGAGGGGAAGGCAGCAAAAACAGCAGTTTAAGCGAATTAACCAGAGCACTTGTTGAACGCTTGCTAGTTGCAATATATGCTTCTTTCTTTCTTTTTTTTTTTTTTAAAGATTTTATTTATTTATTTGAGAGAGAGAGAAGGAGAGACAGTGAGAGAGTACAAGCGGGGAGGAGAGGGAGAAGCAGGCTCCCTGCAGAGCAAGGAGCCTGATGTGGGGCTCGATTCCAGGACCGTGGGATCAAGACCGAGCTGAAGGCAGACGCTTAACCGAATGAACCACCCAGGCGCCCCAATACATGCTTATTTCTAAACCCCGTGACAACCCTATGAAGGAATGCCATTTCTTCACTTTGAGATGTGATACCAAGGCTCCAAGAGGCTATGTGACATGCCGCAGCCTCATGACTAATAAGTAATTGTGCAAGATTCAACCCTCATTTGTCTTCTATCAAAATCCTGGTGGTTCTCACGATAATGCGGTTTATACCAGTTTACTGCAATAAACAATAAATAAATCTGGATTCGGATTATAGTTTTTAGAAAGAATGTGGCTGTTTTCACTGATTTGGCCTTAAATCAACTGGCCTAGTGAAGACTCTCTGAAGCCTCTCTCATTTCCACTTTGGACTGCAAGGCTAAAGGTGGCCAGTCTCTGTTTTAGATAATGCAGGAGAGATGTTCCTTAGGATTACAGTTGTCCGATTTTAGCTTGATATGAAAACTATTCTGAAGAGAAGATACGCAAGAAACACGGGGTAATTCTGCCCAACAATGATCAGATCTAGAATTTGTTCTGCCCGGGTTGTAAGTCAAGCAATCTCTACAACCATGTGACAAGGACTGTTTGTGGCTCTCTGCAGGATTCAGTGATAACATCCTGTCCTTGAAAAGAGAATAAAAGCACCTAAAGAGAAATACATGGAAATGGTGCTGTTACAAAGCTTGACAATATCTGTGGGCACCAAGCTGTATGCTGCTGGTACACCACCAAGTTTGGGACATTTTAAAATGGTGGCTCTGGATGCATAGAAGTGGTGATGTCACAGAGACTCACGTGGTCAAGCCAGGGATGTATATGGGGGGTCAGACCAAGTTGTTACTGAAGCTTTTCTGTTGAGCATTAACCTCAGCATTGAAGAAACCCTTGTGATTGCCTGGCCAGGTTTGCTTCTGGCCATTCTGAGCCTGGTAGCAGCCAAGGTCCGGGAGGGTAGAGGAACTCCGTGTCTACCGCTATGCCTAGGGGTGATTGGGAGCGTTGGCTGCAGCTCCGTCTGGCGCAGTGGAGTGCGGGACTGGTTGTCCAACCACCTTGCCAGTACGTGGGGCCAAACTTAGAAAACCTGTGAAACAGGAAATTGGTCTTTGGCACCGTCTCCCCCTCGTGCCACACCTCTTTCCTGTCACCCAGAGTAGCTGTCACATCTCTATTTCCTGACTTCCAGGCAGTGAGTTGGGTTAGAGCTTGTCATAGACGGCACTGGTGTTTTGCCATTTATAGGAACTTCTGGAAGCCTTAGCACCCTAGCAATGCACAGGGAGCCTTTCTTACGGTAGAATTTTAGACCCTGTGATACCATGATTGGCAACCTTCATGTCATCCTTTAGGGGTGGAACTCGGAGTTGCTTCTGCTGACACTGAGCATGACAATCCGGGCCCTAGTGCCTGGAATGTCACTGTGTTTCCCACAAAGACATGTTTTTTTTTGTTGTTTTTTGTTTTTTTTTTAAAGATTTTTATTTATTTATTGAGAGAGAGAGAGAGAGAGAGCATGACAGAGAGGAGGGTCAGAGAGAGAAGCAGACCCCCTGCTGAGCAGGGAGCCCGATGCGGGACTCAATCCTGGGACTCCAGGATCATGACCTGAGCCGAAGGCAGTCGCTTAACCAACTGAGCCACCCAGGTGCCCCCACAAAGACATGTTTTATCCTCATCTCAGTATTCCTGCTGGAGTTGGCAATAAACTATCCACCAATATAAATGGTAGTAGACTCTGTAATAACATCACCTTAGATGTGCTTCAAGAATTCCAAAGGGACTTAGAAGAAATTCGGCATTCTGGTTTGTAAGTGTGCTTTCAAACAGCTCTGAGTTTACCTATTTTGGGGGGTCTGTACCTCTCTGCTGCCTGAAAAACTATCAGTAGAGACAACCTTTCCTGAGTTATGATGCACGTGGACTGGTAAATGCACTTTGGCATATGGGGCTATTGTTGAAATGACATGAAAAATGACTCGCCAGTCTTGTGGCAATTGATGAATAATAGCAAGATATTTAGAGTGCTCTGTTTTTACTATCTTGTTTTTCTTTCTTTTTAAAAAGATTGTATTTGTTTATTAATTGTAGAGAGAGAGCGAGCGAGCAAGGGGAGAGGCAGAGGGAAGGGGAGAGGCAGAGACTCTCAAGCAGATCGCTTACTGAGCATGGAGCCCAATGCGGGGCTCAATCTCACGACCCTGAGATTATGGCCTGAGTCGAAACCAAGAGTCAGACACTTCATTGACTGAGCCACCCAGGCACCCCGCTTTTATGATCTTATTTTCTAGTTATAGTATTAATGCACATTTGTTGGAACATTGTAGAAATTACGGAAAAGGTATATCAAAGAAAACTTTCTGGCCTTTAAAACCTTCTTTCTTTGGAAAGATAAGGAAGCCCAAATGCCTTCCATGCCTGTATACTCAACCTACCTAATGTTACAGAAGAGATAAAGGAGAAAATGAAATATGTAAGGGCCAGAAAAATAGAGTTTTATTATTTTTTTAATGGAGTAAATTTTGACCAACAAAATGCTTTTCTTTTATCATTTGACTAGGGGAAAATGTATTTGACACTTGACATCTCTGAAAAGATGAAGTTTAGACCTTAAGATTGGCCATGAGGTACCTTTGACCCCTAATCTACAAAAAAGGTTGTTTTCGTCAAACTGAAAAACTTGGCAGTGGTAACAAATAACCTCAGCCCACGTCAGTCTCTATCCTTTGGGGGCATCTGGGTGGTGTAGTCGGTTAACCGCCTGACTCTTGATTTCATCTCAGGTCGTGATCTCAGGGTCATGAGATCAAGACCCGCATCAGGCTCCTTGCGCACAGTGCTCTCTCTCAGGGTACCTAGGTGGCTCAGTCAGTTGAATGTGCGACCCTTGGGTTCTGCTTGGGTCATGATCTCAGGGTCCTGGGATTGGGCCTCTTGTGGGGCCCCATGCTCAGCACGGAGTCTGTTTGTCCCTCTCCCTCTGCTCCGCCTCTCTCTTTCTCTCTCTCTCTCATAAATAAGATCTTAAAAAAAAAAAGATTCTCTCTCTCTCTCCCTCTGCCCCTCCCATATTTAGTTCCCCTGCTAGAATATGTGCTTCATGAGAAGGGGACCCTATCCGTCTTGTTTTTTCCTGTTTCTCTAGGGCTTGGCACAGAATAGGTTCTTAAAAGATCCTATTGAAAAAATGAATGACAAAATGAATGAATCTCTATTCTTACACTAGCACCTCATTGTTGATTGACTATTTAATAACTGTTAATGCTATTACTTCTTTATTCTTTTACCAAGTTTTCTTGACGGTTCTTGCATGTTTTTCTTCCCAACAGACTTTAATTGCTTTTTCAAAATTTCTCCCCAATCTCATTTGGCTTTTGATTGAAAAATGCATTCCACTTTTAAATTTGTGAACACTTAGTACATTTGTAATATTGACTTACCATGTGCAAATATGCTACATCTTTCCATTTATTAAAAATAAATCTTCTTTTAAGTCCTATGCCTAAAAAATGAGTTCCCACTTTTAATGGTAAAATGATAGGCACGAAAATCACTTATAAGAATTTTAATCTATAAGAAATGAATAAATTTAGGCTTGGAAATCTGGAGTTGTAGGCACTAGTTCCAATCGTACCCCAGATTGTGTGGCTTCGGGATGTGGTCAAAGGATCAGAGTTCAAACTACCTTGTCCATTATCAGGGGCTGGCTGGAGGGATGGAAGCGGTGGAGGAGGGTGTGTCTGCACTGGTTGGATAAGCTCTAGGTAATCATTATCTTCTTCAAGAAGAGATGAAATATTACCTACATGTCTACAGTGCCTCTTCAGCAATTTGAAAATATGAGAAGTTCTGGAAGCTGAAAGTGTTTTCAATAATCTAATCTGGACTGACATGAGGCTATAGTTTTTAATCTGTCCCACAATGAGAAGATTCATGTTTGGTTGTAAAAATACTGTAGTTAAGTATGGGGAACCTGGACCCTTCTGCAGGTGGCTTATAATACGCAGAATATATACCTTGTGACATTTCTAACACCTGAAATCTGGCTCAAGGTTCAAATAAAGGATTCAGAACCTTTCAATTGCTAGATTACCACATCTCAAATCTTCAGGATAAAGATTTTTTTAAACCACAATTTCTGGGGATGCCTGTTGCTTGGTTATAAAATGAAAGATTTTATTGAATAAATTTTCTTTGACATGACAAAAAGTCTTTGACATTACTTTGGTAAGTAAATGAACTACGTAATTTTCCAGACACAGGCTCTAAGTTTTGAGTGCTGAATAGTGCTTAAATCCCCCTTTCTGTATAATAGCAAATACCACCCCAGTCCGTTCAATGCCTCCACAATTTCTTCTAGACTTGATATTAATTCTAAAGCCATGTACTGTCTCTGAAAGTGGAATTCTATAAAGAAGATCATTCAGAAAGATGACAGAGATGACAAATACTCTACTGTAAACCTCTCCATTACAGGGTTTAGATTGAATGAACTCACTATTGTAACCACTGGAACATAGTAGTGTACACATTAACCTGAGGAAAAATTTAAAGAATTTAGTGAAAAGAGTTTTTCTCTAGCTTTCCTTTTCAGGTTCCCATTTCTTAAGTTTCTAGTTACACAGTCTCTAACTTAATGTTTGCTTGGTTAAATCCAACTTTTCTGTTACCGTTTTTTTCTATAAGATTTTATTTATTTATTTTAGAGAGAGAGCAAGAGAAAGTGCACAAGCGGGAGAAGGGGCAGAGGAAGAGAGAGAATCCTCAAACAGACTCTGCGCAGAGCACGGAGACGGATGTGGGGCTAGATCTCAGGACCCTGCGATCGTGACCTGAGTTGAAACCAAGTCAGATGCCTAACTGACTGAGCCACCCAGGTGCCCCTCTGTTAGCATTTTTGAACAAGGCTTAGTCTCATTCCTGACTGGGTTCCAACTTAGAGTAAAAGGTTGGTAAGTTCTGCAGATTGTTTTTAAGAGTACTTTTTATTTGTCTTTGGAGTGAGAAGCAGATGCAGCGAGTGATGAACACAAGCCCCGAATAATAGGGACTGGCATTTTCATCCTAGGTCCACTCTTACCCCTAGAGGGTAGGTAGGCAGAGCTCAACTTAGCAGGGCCAGGCCCACCGTGATGTATATACAATTGTGCCCTGCTCTAGGTCCCACTTGATTCACCAAGACGGTTGTAGTAGGTTGAGTTGTGGTCCCCCCAAAGAAGTCCAAGTCCTAACTCCCGGTATCCATGCGTGTGACCTTGTTTGGCAAAATGATCTTTGCAGATGGCATTAAGTAAAGGATCTCGAGATAGGATAATTCTAGGTTAACTGGGTGGGCCCTCAATCCAGTGACAAGTATTCTTTTAAGAAGAGAGAAAGACATGGGGCACCTGGGTGGCTCAGTCACTTAAGCATCTGCCTTCGGCTCGGGTCATGATCCCAGTGTCCTAGGATCAAGCCCCAAGTTGGGCTCCCTGCTGAGTGGAGAGTCTGCTTTCTCCTCTCCCTGGGCCCCTCCCCTTGATAGTGCTCCCCCACTCTGTCAAATAAACAAATAAAATATTAAAAAAAAAAAGAAGAGAGAAAGACATAGATAGGGAAGAGGAAACATAGGAAAGTATTTCTTCACAGAAGGATGGGGATGGAGATTGAAGCAATGAGTCTACAAGCCATGGAAAGCCAAGGATTGCTGGCAAGCACCAGATCAGAAGGTCAGAGGGAGGCAGGGAAGGGGTTCTCCTTCAGACCCTCCAGAGGGAACCAGTCCTGCTGACAATTGGATTTGAGACATCTGGCTTTCCCAACTACAAGAATAAATTCTCTTGTTTTTAAGCCACCAAATTTGTGGTAATTTGTTGCAGCAGCACTAGAAAATTAATACAGGTGCTTTCTCTACGGCATTTCAGGGGGCAGGGAGGCTGTTTTCTAAAATTGTACGAAAGCCTCTGTAGAGCTAACAGTGGCCCTGAGTCCCATTATGTGACCCCTGCCCACTTCCAGGGTCACTGCTTCCCATTCTCTCTCTTCACCCCCATTCCCTTGGCTAAGTCCTGTTTGCCAGAACTTAAACTTCAAAATTCAGCTCAGGGAACTCACTGTTTGGGAAGCGTTCCCTGAGAGCCATTTCCCCACCTCTAGTCAGGTTTATGCTTCCCCCTGAGACCTCCAGGTCATGTCTGTCAATATTTACGATATCATGTTGTATTCTCCGCTTACTTGGCTTGCTTCTCCTGCAGTCTACAAGCTC